>NW_024538599.1:0-333139 GCF_016647635.1 Suillus subaureus | reverse complement strand
GCTACTGCACTGATAGTTGAAGCTTAAATAAAGTCAATAGTCTGCCAATGCACAAGTCTAAGTCTCACCCGTCAAAGCTGAGTGTAATCCCTATTCACAGCTCATCTGCATCCTCACATTCAGGGCTATTATTAAAGAACAAACACCCATCTGCAGCTCGTAATGTCTTTCATACCTCACCATCTTGTATGGATGAGTATTTGCCAGGGGTAGTTTGGCATGAACACCAACCGCTTATCAGCATCCTTTGAAAAGGGGACCTAATTCAGTACCAAAAACTGTGAAGTTCATCGAAGTACTCACTTTCTTTGCCCTCTGCACCCCTTTGCTCCACTTCGAACCTCTTGGCATGAAAGTGCTGCAAATTGTAAGTTATGGAGTACACATTGGAGAACAAACCCTTCAGAATATGAGGCAAGGGCTTGGAACTTGCTCAGCAATATAAAATGGGTCAACAATGATATATTGAGGTGGTCTTGTCTGACTTGTACTACGGCGCAATGGATTCTGAGCATACATGTGGCATTTGTACACATATGGAAAGTCTATCTACAGCCACCTTGCCACATGGCATCTGCTTTGACCCAGAACACAGTGATTACAGCCAGCATACAGGTTCCATTCATGTGACTAGTTGAACTACACTGTACTAACACATTCAAATTGCGTTCATGATGAGATGGGGTGAGTGGAGAATCTTACTTGCATAGTCAGAGATAAAATGAGCATATCAACAAGAACAAGAGCAACAACTACAGGTTTGAAATTGTACAGTCATGCTAGTCCGAAGGACACATTAACTTGAAGCTCCCTTGCTGCAGTGCTGCTTGCCAGCCACGAAACCTCAAGTAATGACCAATTTGCGCATCCTGGACGGGCCCAACTGCGTGATACTAGCTGTGCACTTTGCAGCCTTCAATGCCTTCTTGTACCACACTGAGTAGTGGCAGTATGTGGTCTCATGCATAGCGCCAGCAATTTTCGTGATAATGTCTTCCTTCCTGACGCGGAAAACGATAGTAGGGTCCCACAGGGCGTCGACATCGACGTCATCGTCAATTTCCTTACATAATGAGATCAATCTCTCCCTGATTGCATTCACTCCTTTCCCCATCATCGTTAGCACCGGGGCCATAGTATCTTCAGGGTACAGAAACTATAAAAATAACGTTAGCTACACAAGAATTTTAAAATAAAAAGAAAACATTACCCCATCCACAACTAGATTTGGATCATCTGAGTATATGTCTATGGGATCATCCCTGCACACCCACACCTTGAACCACACTGACGATACTGAGCACCATGTGTGATTCTCTATGATGACTGGTGCATTGAGGGCGGGGGACCTGTCTTTGAAATGAAGCCTTTTGCTGATCGTTTCGATGGGTCCTGTAGTAGTAGACGTCCCGTATCTGAGCCCCTCTTTGGCAAATGATAGGGAGCGTTCTTGAACATGACAGCAGCGATCACGAGCAATAAGGAGGGGTTTTCGATAATGGCGCCTTCTAACTTATTGATCAAAGCGTCGCCGTGCTGTGAAAATGCAGTTTCTGCCAGGCCAGGGATGATAACCTCAGAGCCGGCATCCCGCATGTTTTGAAATGATATTCGCATGTCAGGAACGAGTGAATCTGATGCTTCAATGTTGCTCAAAATGTTTGCATTGAGCGCCTGACAGTTGAATGGAATGTTCTCAAGAAAGCATGTGAGCACTGTGTGTAAAGCAACAAGGGGAGCTTCATGAATGGCCGAGGGCATTTCTACAATCAATGTGCTGTCATCATCGAAGTACGTCAATCTATAGTATTGAGGTAGTAAGAACCAACATGACAGAGTAGCTTTTTCAAGCTCACCTTGGTTTCAAACCGAAATTGCAAGACTCGTTGATGAAATGCACTAGTTCTTCATACTTGACCTGCCAAATCCCACAAAACTCCTGAGAAGTGAAGATGATTTCACTGCTATGCCATACAAGTACATCAGACGCCTACCTCACACTCATGCTGACGATCTGGTTTCGTGATAAAATGAAGGACCTCTTGGCATATATGTTGGGCTTACAGACGAGAAAGTAGGTTCAGCTTATGCAATGCAATAAGGCTGATCAGTACCACATACCTGAAGGTGTTATCTCAGGATTTCCAGCTACAGACTGATGAAAACTATCCAGAATATAATCCAATTGATCCGTCTCAACCAAAATATTCTTCTTTTCTACAACTTGAGGGTTGTTGGTGGTGGGTTGAACTGCGGGAACACCCTTAACCACTGGAACTGAGTCAGAGTCAAAGGCCTTGTGGGGTTTGTATTCAGGCCTGATGTTGTTCTCATCATTGAAGAAGGGGCTACTCCTTGGTGTGGCATTAATCGCAGCACTATGAAGAGAAGTAGAGAGTGCATCTTTGAATGCAGTAGGCATGAAGAATCAGGTCCGAAGGCAGTAGTACTGCCAAGATGTGATGTTTTTAAACAAACAGCATAGCCTTTACTACTTGGTACTACTGTGACTAAGTTGGAAGCATGCTTAGCTAATAAGAACCATCACAGTAGACCTGTGAACTACTAGTAGTAGTGGTATGAGATCATCAATGCAGCTGAATTTGACTGGAATTTAACATCTATTCATGTCAAGACATAAGCCAGAGAAACAGAATAAAAAATTGGCACCAACATTCTCGAGTGAAGTCATTTAGACTCCATTTCAGACACCAAACAATGACAATCTTGCTTGATAGAGACATGACCAATCATGGCATGGGGTATACTTCCAAGGAAACTATGCGACCCCTGGATCTTTGAGTTGCCTCAGACGCCAGGTACTAGCACTGGATGAACTCAGATGAGGGCCCTGGAAGTGTGATATAGCATGAAAATCATATCAGAGCCTTGCGGAAAGTGCGGCAGGATGACTTATCAGAAGTGAAAAGCACAAGTGACTGTGAAGTGAATCAGGCTGCAGCGGCAAATATGATCAGTCAGTGGAACTCACCTGATTGATGCAAGGTTACACAAATAACGACTTATTAGACAGGTGAAATGAAAGAGAAATAGGAAAGACAGAAGTGTGGGACTCAGGAACTTCTCAGGAGCTTGGGGCACAGAGGAGACTGATACTCATAGAAGAATTAAGGTGGGTGTGTTGGGAAAAGCAGTATGATTATTGTACAAATTATGTTAGTGATTACAGCACCCCCACTAGTACTTATTTGTATATATCCCAAATTTAGATGGTGGGTAAACACGAAACATCGGAGTTTGAAAAAATCTGGGAAGGCTCCATGCAAGCTCAGTTCCAGTTAGGGGCTTCTGTACTAGAATCAAGCATAACAATGATACAGACACTAGATACTATGGTACTATGTCTGTATACATGTGGCGGTACACTAAATTTCTTCGTCAGATTCGAGTTGTATGCAATCCGACCACATGCAGTGGTGAGCCAAATCCCAGTGTTGTGCGATATGCAGCGGAATATCACTATCAAATTGATACAGCCCTGCCGCCCTAACCATTTCATCATCTGCTTCTAATAAAGGTAGGGATGATGTGGCTACTGGTGGCAATGGAGGGGATGGTGGAGGTGGAGGTGGTGGAGGTGGAGACAATGGAGGAGGAGGTGGTGGTGGTGGTGGTAGTGGTAGTGGCAGTTGTTGGAGGTGGGAATTCTCTGCCTCCTGTGGGTCCCCTGCTGCAGCAATGGGTACATAGAATAGGAACTGTGACTTGCGGCTATGTGGTGATGGTGCACCTTCCACGAGATTCCCTGCTACTGAAACATCACAGTTGAATGTTTGCCGACTCTGGCGATCTCGCAGACTCCATGTTAAAGCATCATAGGTGGTGGTCTGAGTGGGTTTTTCTATGATGATTTAATATCAATCAGTATGATAATGTCAACATCAAGAAAAAATGTACTGGTGGGCATCTCTGATGATTTGAACTGCCCTTCAGACTGTCAGCTTGCCTTAGAACTCCAAATTTCATTGCAACTATCTAACAGAAATATTTAAACTTACCCTGGTAGCCATGATGGTAGCTGTATTACATATTAACTCGCCAGCGTGGGCTTTGCTGTATGTAAGACTAAGATCTTGACTTGGCTGCACGTCCAGATCTCTCCACTTGAATAGAATGCGCCAGTCGGTTCATCATCAAGCTGTTCGGGTCATGAAATGTCTTGGAATGGTGATATTGAGCACCATCTTGAAGGCACCCTTAAAGAACTCATAAACTGATATTAAGTACATGCATACCTGTGCATGAATCCATGCCGATGCAGTCATGGCAGTACTATTCATTGGATGGTGATGAGGGGCATCGTTTCCTGACAGTATGGTATTCAAACTCAACCAATACTCACCGATCATCATAATGTCCGAGTTGTTGTTGACACTCCTGCGTCATCAAACAACTGGAGACGCCATCTAGGCAATTTAGTGATTTGAGCCTGTGCCACATACATTGGTGTGATCCACCTGGACAAAGCCATCTTGGTTCTGTATTCCACCATTCCTTCGTTCAAACCACTTCTTGACAAATGTTCACATATATTACTACACCCCAAGGTGCTGTAAAGTCATCTGGCCTATTCCTTGGCAACCACAAAGACAGGAGTCGAGATATCAAGTTGAAATAATCAAAGGTCTAGCATGAGTGTCCATACAATGTTGACATTTAGCCAGGTGATGGTGGGCTGCTCGAGCTTCATGTAGTAGATCTAATTCCTAATCACCTCAGTAGATGATGCACATACAGTTGTTACTTCACACCTTTGCCTGAGACTCAATGACTTCAAGGTGCACTGTAGTATTTGGAGGTCGTCATATTTTAGAACACTTTAAGAATGACCCAGGAGTGTATTGAGTTGTACTAGGGGGTGAGCCAGTACAAGAAATGTCTATCATGGGGTGCTCAATGCTGAAGACAATGCGAGAGGGATGCTTGGCGCGATGAGAGATGGCATCTGCACCTAATTGGGAAGGAAAGATTATCTTCCCTCTACTAAGAGGGGGAGACTATCACTACACTGCAACACATGAGTACTGGCCAGTTTCAGCGAGATGCATGAAGTAAAACAAAAAGTGTCTGGTCCTAACGTATCAAGAGCTAAGACATGTGATGCTGCTGCAGTTCCCTGTCAAACCTGCTCAAATATCTAAATGAAGGGCTGTGCTTGCACCTGACAGAAGGCACTTGACAGAAACCATCAGCATTGTCTTGAGCTTGAATCCAGTTGGTTCGGCTCTCAAAACATTCCAGGGGCCCCACATCAATCACGGTCTATATCAAAGTGGGTTAAAAAGGATAACAGTGTATTTTAAAAGAGTGTACATAAATCCAAAAGGCAGGAGAACACAAGCCCGACATAACATTCCCTGGAAGTGATGAAAGACTGAGAACAAGATAGAAGAATCTAATAGAACCTGTGAATGAGAATATGTCGACGAGATTGCAATCCAAGATCTAGGATAAACTTATGAAGACCATAATTCACAAACAGGGGGCATACCTTCCAACACATGCTTTGCTTCCTCAGGGCCTGTAGTCCTCGTTGCACGCCAAGGTCTGCCATCTGAACTTCCTAATGAACACGCACCCGGGATCCTCCAGGAGAGCTTGAAATTCTGTTTTGGTAGAAAGGCACGCAGGAACAAGCAGATGGACTTGGGTGAAGACTAATGAAAAGAGTGTATACTACAGTAGAGTGAGAAATGAATATGACATATAAGTGAATGTCTCACCTTCAGTCTTGTGCTAGTAGAGCAATGGACTGAAGCATTAGTAACTCTGAGCTGTATGTACTTGCCTCACTTGTGACTGCCACATAACCTTTGTAATTAGAGGTGGATGTTGGTTGCCTGGGTGCCTCTAAGTACAGGTAGATACAGGGATATAGCACTTGGATGGATAGTGATTGCTGGGTATTTAGCATGGGCACTTATCAAAAATCAACAGCAGTCGGCACTGATTAGTCACAAGGTACCTCAGCAATATCCCGGCAGGCTATTAATATCATTCCTGTCAGCAATGTGACGTTCCTGGCCCTGACAATGTTTGGCAAGTCCCATAAACCTTCATCTTCACTGTCTGTCACAGCAAGCTCACATATAAGGTGCTCCCTTGACCGTTTTGCACCAGATTTTTTTGCAGATCAACATACGGCGTTATATAAACTATTATATAGGCATAAAACATGTATAATACACCTGCAGTCATTAAACACTCATTGCACCACAACACCCCATTGAATCACTTTGTCCATTACTACACAACAACACAAAAAGATGATTACATCTGGCCTGGGCCTTGTAAAGTATTCATTTACCTTCCCTGCCATCAAATTTTAAGTAGGGCTGCATATTGAGTATTCATCATCATTGTCATCAGTGTCATTGAATGCATAACACTTTCCTTTTCTGTTCTCTATTTATCACATGTAACAACATATATAATATGCACTGTCTCATTCCTTCATACCTCAGTCATTGTCTCCAAACACTGAGGTATGGTTCATTGTCTCTCATTGTCCTGCCATGTCTTACTATATCCTCCTAGCATGTTTCATATCCTAGGTATTAATACTATTGAGTCATTGTCTCCAAACACTGAGCGTGTTTTGTGTCCTAGCTTCTAACAGGTTATGAGCTGTGATTTCTGACAGAAATCATATCAAGCTACATACCAACATGTGCCGTTCTCACAGCAACTCGCTGTAACCCTCCTCTATTGAAGAGACTCCCCCCCAACTTCCTTTGACATGAGGAAGCTTGATCACATTCCGGAATTGACAGGTCCAGATACACACTTTGCATGGAAACATGAGGTGATCTATGCCCTCAGTATTGAGGACCAGTGGTGCCATGTCATGGATACTGTGGATCCTGATGATGTTTTGGGCAATGCATCTTTCAAGCCTACAGTGGCGAACCCTTTGGCACCTACAGTTGACGAGATGAAGGTCATTTGTGAATGGCTCATAAATGACCTTAAGGCCAAGTCTATCATCACCCATTGCCTTTCTACCTCCATCCAACAGCTTATTTCAACCAGTCATAAGGTGGCTGCTTGTGATGCCTGGAAGATCCTAGAGGACCACTTTGACTGGGTGGACATGGGGTTACAACATGTCATCTGTCAAAGCATATATGTGCTGCAGATGAAGGATGCCACTGATGCCTCAAACTATGTGGGGCAACACTCTGTACTTCATGAATGGATGCTTTGCATGGGGGTGGTTTACACTGACACTGAAGCAGTGTTTCAACTTCTATGTGGTTTACCTCATACTGGGATATGGCCCCAGTTCAAGGCTCTCCTAATGTTGACTCTCCCCATTGCTACTCAAGCTGTCACCACCACCACCACTACTACTGTATCTGCATCTATAGCTACTGGAGCTGCCACTGCAGGATCTGCATCCTCCCTTCCCTCAGCCTCCACATTTGACACCTGTGTTGCTCACATCTCTGCAGAAGCTGCTCACATCCTCAATGAATGCATCCTTGCTAGAGGAGCTCCAGGATCTGAATATGCCCATGCAGCAACCACTACCTCTTCATCCACTGGGAACATTAACTCCATCACCAGCCTACAAAAACATTATCACAATCCTGAGGGTATCTTTTGCACCACAGTTGGCTGCAACAAGGGAGACCACGACCACGCACATTGTTATCAGAAGGGTAGTGTTACAAACTAGGGTAGTTCTAACAACAGATGACTCAATAAGAGTCAGGGACTTCTGTTGAGATTCTATACAGGATGATAAGTCAAGCATTCAGTGTAAGCTAATTTGAAGGGAGTGCCTTTGACTTAAAGTACAATTTGGATGACAAGAGATTGGAGGTCTCAAGTGAAGGATATTCAGGGTAAAACCTAGTAAGATTAAAGTGAAGAACTAAAGTATACAGGAGGCCTATTTATAGTAAGCTACTGTGCTTTAGGGCAGGTGTGAGAACAGAAGGAGTCAGAGATAAGAAGTGCGTAAGTGATAGTAAGAATAGATCATCTAGCAATGGCAGTTGTGGTTGTGATGTAATACAAGACATGAGTCAGAGATAAGTGTCTAGTGGCAGCATCATGCGGCTCATGATATAATACATGGTAATAGAGGAGAAATGAATAGGGGTGTACATGGTTGTAACATTACCCCTCATTTAGAGACAAAGTCACTGACTGTAGTTATCCTGATTGGCCCAATAGACAGGGTCAGCGTCATAGTTAGAGTCCAGCAAGTTGTTTTGCTCCTCTGTAATGGTATATGATGACTTATCAGCCATCTCGGCGGCATGGTAAATGGCGTCCTGCTCGATCTCCCAACAAGCGAGGGCTTTGTAGAAACCAGTGTCAGTCCAAACCAATGGGATGACCACTTCTCCTTTCAAGTCTTTACAAAAGACTGATAGATGTCCAGGTGCATACTCTTTGCAAACCTGGCAATAGTATGCTGGACAGTTCTTGTGATGCTGCCTGGCGACACGACAGTTGTGACATACAACATTATCAGTGGTTGCTGTCTTTATGGTGGTGACAGTGGATGACTGTGCAGGTGGAGATGGGGATCTAGATTGTCACTTATGGTTTCTGTGTGGGGAAGCTGATGCAGTTCACTTGGCAATGCGGGCGGATCTATGCCAGATGGGGTACTGACGTGTAGTGGGTGCGATGGAGGTAGGAGATGGAGAAGCTGGTATGTCAAGTACAGCAATAGGAGGGATATTATCATCTGAATGCTCAGTGGTAGCTGTCAGAATAACTGGCAGTGGGACTGGAATGGCAATATGTGGGGATGGGGGTCGTGCGACTGGGTTTGTAGCGATCCATTCAGTGACAATGTGGATAGCCTCTCTGATAGCTTCCTTAGTATCATCAGGCAGCAGATGGATTGCAGTATTACGAATATGTATATGAAGGTGGCAGAAGATGGTCTTGTGACGGTCATCGTTGAGAAGGTTAGTGGTGCACTTGATAAGGCTAGCATCTCTGATGATTCAGATAATAAGTCTGCTAGAAATTGCCCCTCTTTCTCCTAGGAGACAATCTATCTCAATAGCATATTGTTGGGATGTGATGGCAGATTCAAACAAGGCACTGGTCTCGATTTGATCAATGATTGTGAAGTAATCAGTGAGGGTGGAGTCACTGGTTAGGGTAGAGTTGGTTAATGGTGGGGAAGTGACTGGGGAAGGCATGTTTTCAATGGCAGCAAGGTTAGTGATGGTGGCAGTCTGGTAGTTGATAAGGGATAATGGGTGAACGATGTTCTCAGATACAGTGTTCATAGCAGCAGTGAGTTCTTCAATGCATTGGATGCAGAGGTGTAAGTGTTCAAGAGACATTGTTTTTAAGATTACAATCGATGGGTCTTTTTATATGCAGAGAGGACATTAGTGGCATTGCTGAGGTTCTCTTCTGGAATCCATTCGTTACTGGCAGAGGAGTATCCTTTCCAGGATACTAGATAGTGTCTTCATTTACCCGTTCCTTTGTGCAATAAGATCACATCAATCTTGTATTCTTCTTTGTTATCGATGATATCTGGGGGAGGATTGTGGAAGTTCGGGCCATGAATTTCTGTCTCATGATAGGATGATAATTCAGAAGCATGGAATGTAGGGTGAACTCTCCATTGTGGTGGTAGTTGGAGTGTGAACGTGATGGGTGATAGCACAGCAATGATAGGAAAAGGGCCATATTGCTTTGGCGCAAGCTTTCGTGATGGTAATTGCGTAATCAAGTTCTTTCCTGATAACCAAACCTTATCTCCTATTTTCCACGGTTGGTACTTCTGTCTGTGTGTTCATTCTGCCATTTGTTGCATAGCAAGGTTGCGACAAGAGAGTGCTTCTTCTCTTGATTTCTGAAGTAGGTGCAATTGATCTTCTGCAGCAGGTACAGTGGAATCTGGGAGAGTGTGTGGGAGAGCTCTGGGTTCATATCCCATCATAAGGAAGAATGGGGATGCATTTGGAGAGTTGTGTTTTTGATGATTATGGACAAACTCAGCCATAGGGAGGTGCTCTACCCAATCTTCTGGGTGATTGCAGCAATAAATGCAGAGATAAGTCTTGAGTTCCTGGTTGAGACGTTCAGTCTGTCCATCAGTCTAAGGGTGATAAGCGGTGGATGTGGCGATATCATATTTTAAGAGCTTAGCAAGAGCTTTTGAGAACTTTGATACAAACTGCAGTCCTCAATCAGATATGACTTTCTCATGGAGACCAAAGTGGTGATAGACATGTTTGAAAAACTTCGAGGCAACTCCTTCAGAAGTGATGGTTTTTGTGCAAGGGATCAGAATTACCCCCTTCATAAGGCCATGGTCAACCATGACCATGACAGAGTCAAAACCTGTGCACATGGGGAGATCAGTGATTAGATCAACAGAGACCTGGGCAAAGGGGGCAGAGGTGATGGAGGGGATAGGGACGAGTGGGGGAGTTACAGGGTGTGTATTGGATTTCATTTGCTGGCAAAGAGCGCAACTGTCAACGTATTTCTGGATATAGGAGCCCATAGAAGGCCACCAAAAGTCATGTTTGACAAGCTCTTCCATTTTAAAACAGCCAGGATGACCAGTGGAAGCATGGTCATGACAATGTTCAAGAATAAGGCGTCTCCCAGCAGGTCAGACATAGGCATGATCTTTGTAATACAGGATGTCCTCTTTAATTGTCCAATCAGCAAATGCAAATTTCATGCGGGGAAGTGATAGGCCATCAAGGGCATCTGCAGCAGCTTGGAAGATTGGGTTGGGATCAGTAGGGTCTGGGTTTGCGAGTGTGGTCATAAGTTCCACATCAAGAAGCCGTACAAACATAGAGTCAGGGAGGAGAGTAACATCATCATTGTCACTGTGTCCAGTTCCATGATCAGGACGTCACGAGAGGGCATTGGGGGTGGCAAGTTTAGTTCCAGCAATGTGATGGAGTTCGATGTCATAACAGGATAGGAGGAGTTGCCAATGTGCTTGGCGATGAGTCAATTTCTGTGCAGTACAGAAGTAAAGCAAATTTTTATGATCCGTAAAGATAATGACTGGATGAGGATTTCCTTCAAGGTAATGGTGCCATTCAGTGAGGGCACGAATAACAGCAAGAAGTTCATGATCAAAGATCTGATAATTCCTTTCGGCTGGGTTCAGGGTTTGAGAGAGATATCCACATGGATGATAGACTCCATTTTCATCAGTCTGTAGTAAAACTGCTCCAGTAGCGATGAGCAAGGTGTCAGTGGTGACGGCAAACTGCTTGGTAGGATCGGGGTTCCACAAGACAGGTTGCTTCAGGAAGCATTCCTTGAGCATGGTAAATGCAGAGGCACATGGATCCAACCAATAGAATACCATGTCTTTCTTGGTGAGGTTGATCAAGGGTCTAGTGATATCAGAATAATGAAGGACAAAATTGCGATAGAAATTGCAAAATCCAAGGAACAACTGAACTTCCTTCACTGTGGTAGGGACAGGCCAATCACGAATACCATCGGTTTTTGCGACATCCATTGCAATGCATCCAGGACGGATGATCATACCTAAGTATTCAACTTCTTCAGTGTCAAAGGTGCACTTTTCTGGTTTCAAGAATAGTCATTCTTTGCGGATTTGTTCTAAGACGCGACGAGTTCGAGCATGGTGGGAAGGGAGGTCATTTGAAAAGATAAGGATATCGTCCATGTAAATAACCAGCCATCCTTCATTGATTTCCTGCTGGAAGGTTCGATTCATATATGCCTGAAAGGTAGTGGGTGAGTTGCAAAGACCAAAGAACATGACATTAGGTTTGAAGAGACCATACTTAGTGGTAAATGCTGCTTTCCAATGATCGTTGGGGTGGATCCGGATGTTATTATATCCGGAACAAATGTCCATCTTTGTGAAATACTTGGTGCCATGTAATTGAGCTACCAAGGTCAATGGGAGTGGGAGAGGATATGTGTTCTTCACCGTCCAATTGTTGATATACCGGTAGTCCTGACAAGGGTGTAGGTCGCCACTTTTCTTTCTGACAAAGAAGAATCCACTGGCTTGTGGTGATTTTGATTCAGAGATGAATCCTTTCTGTATGTTTTCATTGATGAATGCTTTGACAGCGGTTCATTCTGCTTCTGACAATGGGTAGACCTTGGACGTTTTTGGGACAAAACCAGGTTTGGTATCAATTCAATGGTCAATCCCAGGATGTTCTGGGGGTAGCTGATTTAGTCCGTTTTTAGCAAAGATGTTGGCGAAGTCATGAAGGTAAGATGGGACAAGTTCTTCAAATTATTTCTTCTTCTGTTCAAGCCCAGCTGCTAATGCAAACTGTTGAGCTTTGTTACTGGTTTTGACATATTTGGTGGGCCATGACAAGGATGTGATCGTGGGTTTCTGTTCAGCAGCACTGGTACCATCTTTGGTTAACAGAGTGTCCATGGAAATATTGGTAATGACCTGGAGTTCAGTAGTATCAGCGGGGTACTCAACCAAAAATTCATTGTCATCAAGGTGGTACATAGTGAGTTCGCATACAGGTGGTGCATAGTCTGAAGTCCATACATCGTTTTTGGTATCAAAAGGGCCGTCATTGTCAGGGATGGGGTCAAGGTTGGGTAAAACTGGGGGTGCTTCTTCATCAGGGATTTCTTCAATCATAGCTTGGGGGAGTGGTTCTGGCACGGGTAGCACAGGAGGCACCTTCAGCAGCACTACAACTGGGACCTCTTCTTTCTTTAAATGGGAGTTCTTCCACATTTTATCAACTGGGGTTTCAATGGTTTTCTGAAAGAGAGGGGGAAGACTGTTCTTCTTTCATTCAGTGTCAACATCTTCTTCTATCAGATCACTCTTCTCGGTTCAAGAGAGTTCTAAAGTTTTGGCTTTCCACTGAATGATTGGATCCATGGCACGCAGCCAAGGGATTCCTAGCAAGATCTGATCACGATGACTAAGTTTCGTGATGTTGAATTTTCCAAGCATGGATCATTCATTGATTTTCATGATGAGGATGCAGTAGTGGGTGATTGTGCCTCCTTTCACATAACTTCCATCTGCTGTGGTTACTCGAAATGGTTTTGTGAGTTTATGCATTCAAATCTTGTGGAGTTTAACAAAATCTTCGGAGATGAAAGTTCCAGCAGCTCTGGAATCAATGACAGCGGTTGTTTCAATGGTTTTCAGGCGAGTTTTGGAGATAAGGGAAATAGGGACATGAAGTTCCTTTCTGATTCCTACACCCTGAACAAGTCTAATAGGTACATTGGAAGATACTGACATCGATCCAGTCTTCCACATCAAAAATCCTCGTTGATATGACAGACTTCTTCTTCATCTTCTTCGGCTGGCTCGGTGCGACACACAGGGGCTTTGCCATTCTTTTTCTTGGGACAATTACGGGAAATGTGGCCCTTCTGGTGACAGTTGAAACACTTGCCATTCTGGTAGTGTTCATTCTTCTCTTCCTCGGTGAGATAGTTGACTTCCATAGCATTTGGGTCATGGTGATCAATGGAGGGTCTGGGAATATAGTGTTGACTGGTAGGCTTTGTGGTTGTGTGATTGTTGTTACAGAAGATTGCACCATGTTGCCAGTTACCATCAAGTCTTATTGTGGCTTGGACATACTTGTCAAAGTCGGTAGGGATGGTTTCCATTTGATAAATGGCATTACCAATTCCCTTCTTGAGTCCATTGTTGAAGAACGTAATCAGGACAGCGTCTTGCTTTATGTTGGCTTGTGCAGCAAGGGTCCTGAAACTAGTGATATAGGAGGTGAGGTCGCCCATCTGCTTCAAGGTTCAGAGCTTATTCATAGCTGTACCAACAGCATCTGCTGGCGCAAACACTTCTTTGAACTTGGTTTCGAAGTTTGCAAAGGTTCCATAAGATTTTGAGGTAGAGTTATCAACTTTGGTGTAGAACATCAGCGCCCAACCCATGGCACTGTCTTTTGTCATATATGCAAGTGTGATAGTGACTTTCTTTTTGTTGGTATTGTAAACCAATGAGTTAACAGCAAAGTATGCTTTTACTGAAAATAACCATCTTAATGCATGGTCAGGGCTCCTGTCATAGTCTTTCAGTGTTCTGGCTTTAAGTTCAGATGAAGAGCTGGACATTCTGATACTAGGATGTGCGGAAAGATTTCAGGGTGGCTGTTCTTCTGGGAATTCATCTACTGATGTAGTTGAATGATGGTCAGGTTCTGTAGTTACAGGGGACAGGATTCATCTCTCTCTGTTCTCTGTGATATCCAGACCTTTGGCCTCATGATATTCTTCTTCTTCTGGTTCTGTGGGGATGTCATTTGGGTCAGTCTCCCACCAATACTTTCTAACCCAAGGGGTTGTCTTGCTTTGAGCTACTGGGGCCTCCCTGGATGGAGAGGTTTGATAATGACTTTAATCTTTTGTTATGAACTAGGGTAGTTCTAACAACAGATGACTTGATAAGAGTCAGGGACTTCTGTTGAGATTCTATGCAGGATGATAAGTCAAGCATTCAGTGTAAGCTAAGTTGAAGGGAGTGCCTTTGACTTAAAGTATGATTCAGATGACAAGAGATTGGAGGTCTCAAGTGAAGGATATTCAGGGTAAAACCTAGTAAGATTAAAGTGAAGAACTAAAGTATACAGGAGGCCTATTTATAGTAAGCTACTGTGCTTGAAGGGCAGGTGTGAGAACAGAAGGAGTCAGAGATAAGAAGTGTGTAAGCGATAGTAAGAATAGATCATCTAGCAACGGCAGTTGCAGTTGTGATGTAATACAAGACATGAGTCAGAGATAAGTGTCTAGTGGTGACATCATGCAGCTCATGATGTAATACATGGTAATAGAGGAGAAATGAATAGGGGCGTACATGGTTGTAACAGGTAGTGGCATGGAAGGACAAGCCCCCTGGATGAAGGGGAAGAAGAAGGAGAAAGAGACAGCTGCTTCTGCAGTTGCTCCTCCTCCTCCCCCTAAACTGGTGGCTGCTGCACCACCTCCCTCCTTACTGCATTCGCAGGTACTGAGGTGGCAGCTGAATCTTTCCTAGCAGATCTCTCTTGTGCATCCATTGTTGAAGTGCCAAATGAGGAATCCCAGCCAGTGGATACCGCAATCCTATTCTGCATTGTTGCTGCAGGATTCAACACCATCCTTGATTCTGGAACTACCACCACTCTTGTCCAGGATCACTCGTACTTCTGGTCGTATTCTATGGCTGATGCAGTCACCATTTGCACTGCTAATCACAGTAGTTTGAGCACGTCAAGTCATGGGGATTGTGTTGCCATTCTGACCATAGGCAGCAACCAACACCATGTTTGCCTCACAAACTGCTTGCACACACCTTTGGCAATGTTAAACCTACTATCAGTGGGTTGGATGCTCAGTAAGGGCTGGGACTGTGTCTTTCAGGTGTCTCCACCTCAGTGTGAGCTCGTATATAGAGGTACTGAACTTGGAGCCATTCCCATGGTGAACAACCTGTGCTATATCAACCCTGAGTTCTTGCCTGCCCCATCTGCTCAGATGCCTGCCACTACACCAAGCATTCCTCCTTTCCCACCTGACTTCTCAGCATTCACACATGTCACACTGACCCTTGACCTATGGCATGCTCACCTAGGTCATATCAGTGGTGAAGCTGTTTGACGACTCCCCCTTTTTCCCACTGGTGCAACTGTGTCTGCTGGTTCAGTCCTGTCAAAATGTGAATCCTGTATCATGGGGAAGCATCCCTGAAGGCCTCATCCTCCCTTGGAAACACCTTGTGCAGCTCAGTTTCTTGATCTCATTCACTCTGACCTCTGTGGCCTGATCCCCATCATTATGCCCCACAATAAATGGTACTTCATTGTGTTTCTCAATGACTACATGAATGTCTTAAACATTCAGCTCCTCACCACAAAAGATCAAGCTTTAGATGCTTGGCAAGTCATTTGTGCCTGGTGGGAAAACCAATCTGGACTACAGGTGAAGGTGTTTCACTTGGACAATGGGGGTGAGTTCCTGAATGCTGCATTCACTGCAGATCTTGAGGCTGCTGGCATCATATATCAACTATCAGTGCCTTATGCACATCAGCAAAACAGTAAGGCAGAGCGAGTCATTCACATGATCAAAGGCAGGATGTATGCCATGCTTGATCATGCTCGCTTGCCTCATTCTCTCTGGGGTGAAGCAGCCATATATGCAGCTTATCTATTCAATCACACTGAGTCTCGCTCTCTTCCTCCAGGAGCAACGCCCTATGAGATGCTGCATGGTAAGAAACCGGATGTCACTCATCTCCAGGTCTTTGGCACTCAATGTTTTGTACATATCCCTGCCAAACCGCAGGAGAAATTGGGGCCATGTTCATGAGAGGCCATGTTTATGGAATATCCTCCTGGTTGTGGAGAGTCTAGTAAAGACTCAGTGGAAGTTAATAGAACAACGCTATATTAATAAGTACCTAGTAAAGACTAGGTTACATGTGAGCAGGTGTGTCAACTACATGGTACAAGATGAGCTCACCTCAGTGGAAGTTAATAGAACAACACTGAGGTGAGAAAAGGCATGAAGCAAGTACATATGGGTCTATGGAGGATCTGTGGCTGAGTGGTGAAGGTGCTGTACAGTACATAGTAAGAGGCAAGAATAATGACATGTTGGGAATACGTGATTATGTCAACACACCCCCTCAGTGAGACACCAGCTGGAGACCAGGCAAGTATTTCTTGAAGAGATGACATGGGAGCACTTTGGTAAAAATGTCTGCAGTATTCATGTGTGAAGGCAGCCACTTAAGTAGGAATGTCCCCTTTTCAATATGCTCCCAGATGAAAAGATAACGAACATTAATATGCTTCGACCGAAGGTGGTTCCATGCCTCCATTGATAGCGAGATTGCCCTGGTATTGTCCATGTAGATCAGGACAGGAAGAGTGAGGGGGACGTGGAGCTGGACAAGGAGGGATTTCAACCAGAGGCCCTCTTGGATGGCATGAGTGACTGCCATGTACTCAGCCTTTGTAGAGGACAGCGTGTGAGTGGTCTGCTTTTTGGAGATGTGTGCAATGATCCCACCAGTGAAGAACCAGACATAGCCGGAGATGGAGAGATGGTCCTCAGGTAAACTCGCCCAGTTGGTGTCACAGTAGGTGTGTAGTCCCTCATTCACCTGAGCACCCCCATAGTGGAGATGGAGGTTCTGAGTCCTGGAAAGGTAACGAACAGGTCATTTGGTGGCAGCAAAATGTGCAGGGGATGAGTTTGAATTGTGTTGAGTGAGGGAGTTGACCACATATGAGATGTCAGGACGAGTGCACACTGCAAGGTACAATAGCTCTCTGATGAGCTTGTGGAATCTGCTGGGGAGGTTTTTGATGTTAATGTGCATGTCGTCCAGCTGGCCAAAAGGGTGATGAGAGTTGAGGGGAAGACGGACAGGGTTGCAATCCATGAGACCATACTTGTTGAGCAGGTAAGCAATATACTCTCCCTGGTGCATCCAAAGCTGACAAGATACAAAGTCCCTTTCAAATTGTATGCCGAGGAATTTTGTGACAGGACTGAGGTCCTTAATCCTGAAGCATCTGTCGATTTTACACTTCACAGAGGTAAGGAAGGCAGGTGAGCTGGAGGTTCCAAGTCTGTCGTCAATGTGGAAACCGACAATGCAGATGATGCATGTCCCTGAGATGACTTTGTTGAAGATGAAGACTGCATGATCAATGGCACAACAGGAGAAGCCCAATTCCATCATTACTGCCTGTACCTCCTCATACCACTCCATAGTGGATTGTTTCAACCCATAGATGGTGCAAAGCATACACCAGACTTGCATGTGCCAATCCCCCTCTTCAAAACCTTTTGGCTGCCTCATATACAATTCCTCTTTTAACACCCCCCACAGGAAAGCTCTCTTTGCATCAAAAGAGTGGAGGACCCATCCATGTTTGCAGGCAAGTGCTGTGATGGGACGTAAAGACACTGTTTTGATGACTGGGATGAAAGTAGCGCCATAATCTATGCCAGGAATTTGTGAGAAACCCTGCACAATGAGACGTGCCTTGTGTATGGGTCCGCCCTTGTTATCTTCCTTAAATTCTAACACCCAGTGATTGCCAATTGCTCATTATCCTTCTGGAAGTGGGGTGACCTTGTAGACTTTCATTTCTGACATGATACCGAGCTCCTTCTTCATCGCCGTGAGCCACTCATTGCAATCTGAATGGAGCATGGCCTCCTCATAAGTTGCTGGAGGTATCTTCATGTCGTAGCCTTCACTTAGTGGGTTCCTTTTCTGGTTGCTGTGAATGCTGATGTTTGCTTGCTCCTTGATGATCACATTGGCAAATACTTCTGGTACATCGATGTTGGGCTCTATCTCCTCCAGGTCTTCTGTTGGGGTGTCTTGAGTGCCTTCTTGGTCCAGCACCCCCTCACTTGAGGGAGCTACTCCCACATGTTACTGGTGCTCCTCACAAAGAGTCTGCAGCCACACCTTGGAGGCAGCAAGGTCATCTGTGAAGGCACATCCTGCCTCAGTGAGCACATGTGAGTGTGTGGACTTCCAGGGAGCAGGTAGGATGGCAGGGATGGGTGCAGGAGGCAGGATGGCAGGTGATGAAGAAGCAGACGGCATAGTGCATGAAGGTGAGTCCTCACCATCAGAGTCAGAGTTGGAGCTGTGATTGTGAGCAACACCAGGCATGTTTTCATTGAAGATGACATCACGAGCAACAAAGAAAGCCCCAGTGTGGCTGTCATGAAGGTGGTAGCCCTTCATCCCCTTGGGATAGCCAACAAATATAGTGTGGTGGGAGTGGGGACCAAGCTTGGCCTGGAGCTCTGTAGGGATGCAGGCAAAGCACTGGGACCCAAAGATACAAAGATGGGATAGATCAGGTTGATGCCCATTGACAAGCTCAAAGGGAGTGGTTCCAGCAGTGGGAAGGATGTGGGACTCAGTCCTATTCCAGAGATAACATGTGGTTAAGACTGTCTCACCCCACAAGTCAGCAGGAAGGTGCACCATCTTTAGCATTGCAAACAGCCGGCCTTCCAGGGTGCAGATAGCCTACTCAGCCATGCCATTCTGCTGGTGAGCATAGGACATGGAGAGCTGCTGCTCAATCCCTGCCTCCTGCAGTGCACATGTGAATGCACCACTGATGAACTCCCCACCATATTCTGACCTAAAAACTTTCACAGTGCATCCAGCATGATTTTCCCAATGTGCACAAATGATTTTCCATGCCTCAAGTGCCTGGTCCTTGGTGGCCAGGAGTTGGACATTCAGGAGATTGGTATGGTTATTGAGAAAAACGATGAAGTGGAGCTTGCCGTGAGGTGTAGTGATGGGGAGAGGGCCACATAGGTCGGAGTGTATGAGGTCAAGCATGTGTGCTGCTCTTGGCTCTTCAGAGGGAGGATAAGGCTGACAAGGATGCTTGGTGATGATACAAGACTCACAATGCTGCAAAGGTGTGGTGACACTGACACTGACACCCTTAGCAATGAGAGGAAGGCATTTAATGGCATCACCACCGGATGACCCATCCATGCATGCCAAAGGTCCCGTGTGATGGGAACACATGTGAAGATAACCAATTCATGGGACAGGGAAGGAGAAGCCCTCTCTGGGTGAACAAACTGCAAGTTGAGGAAGACCAGCTTTCTGCTCATGGGGGTCTCACCAAGCAATTCTCCATGGCACACAAGTTGGCATCATGCCAGATCCAGTAAGAAATTGACTGCCCAGCCCTTTTCTACCATGTAACTGATGGAGAGCAGGTTGATCATAGCACCGGGAGCATGAAGGCAGTTGGTGAGTCAAATGCGATGGATTTTGCCCCCAATATTCAGATCAGCAACACAGTCACCTTGTCCAGATATGGGAAGTTGCCCATGATTGGCCATTTTAACAACCACATGAGAGTCATTGGAGAAGTTCCAGAAGAATTTGCAGTCGGTGATCAGTGTGGATGTTGTGCCAGAGTCAAGAATCATTGACATTGCTTGACATACTATGCAGGCTATGTTTTCTGTGGTTGGAGAGGAGTCAGAGGGATCATCAATCTCTTTGATGATGGTGCATGCAAGATCTGCATTCGATATGCTGGGTGAGAATGTGGATGAGGGATTCACAGGTGTGTCAGTTGTGGCAGCTGCAGCAACATCTTTTCTGAAGGGTTTTCTGCTGTGGGCAGGGACTCTGCCCTTTCCTTCCATCCCACCACCTGGCTGGAAGCAGTGTTCACGGTCATGAGTCAGTGACTGTGGCAGCCCCACACAGGCTGGGTTATCGCAAGCTATGCCCTTAGGGTTGGACTTGTGCATGTGGATGCCAGTCTTGGAATTCACCCAGGATTCAGGTATGCCTGCTCCTATGACATTGGCATACTCTGACCTTGAACCATTGAGCTTCTGTTCCCCCTGGATGCAATTAGCTTCTTCTGAAAGAGAAGCAGCAACAGTTGTGAAGGTCATTTTTGGAGCTGCAGCAGGTGTGGCAGAGCTCATTGTGCTGGTGGGAGCAGGGGAAGAGTTACTGTACATGGTCATGGTCATGCATTTGAAGATCATTTACTCCAGCATCTGTAGGAGACCTTGCAGGAGAAGGAAAACTGCCTCCCTGTCAGTGAAGGTGATTGCAATTTCTGCAAAGTGTTGTCTTGCATGTTTGAAGACACTGATGTAACAGGAGACATCATCAGTGTCTTTGAGCTTCTCAGCAAATAACTGGGCTTGGAGCTTGAACTGCAAACTCATGTCAAGATGTCCGAAATGCATGGAGAGTGTATTCCATTGGTCTTGGGCAGTGGACGACTTACTGAGAAGTCCTTGGACTACTGGTGAGAGTGTCCTGCAAATGATTCCCTTTGTTTGCATGTCTTCTTTAATCCAATCCATCATGGCTAGCTTCTCAGCTGCGGTGGGACTTTCAGCTGTCACAGGTGAGGGCATCACAGATGCATATTCTGCAAAGTCATTAGGATTGGTACCAGTGCTACAATGGTTCCATAACCCTTCACCTTGTAGTGCAAGGACTACTCCACGACACCAGCTGGGATATTCATCTGTGCTCATCAATTCAACAATGTGATCATATTTTCCCATGATGGAAGATGCTCAGGTTGATTTGCAATATTTTATGAGATGTGAGTATTCAAATGGGGACAAATGATTCTTTTCAGTGAGCTTGTTGACTTTCCTTGATTCTGGGCCTAGCTAGAGTCCAGGGCTCATAACCTGTGGAGAGTCTAGTAAAGACTCAGCGGAAGTTAATGGAACAATGCTATATTAATAAGTACCTAGTAAAGACTAGGTTACATGTGAGTGGGTGTGTCAACTACACAGTACAAGATGAGCTCACCTCAGTGGAAGTTAATAGAACAATGCTGAGGTGAGAAAAGGTGTGAAGTGAGTACATATGGGTCTATGGAGGATCTATGGCTGAGTGGCGAAGGTGCTGTACAGTACATAGTAAGAGGCAAGAACAATGACATGTTGGGAATGCGTGATTATGTCAACACTGGTGTCAAGGTTTGGTGATGCCAAGACTCAGCCACAGGCACATTCTTCAACTCTCACGATGTTATTTTTGACAAATCTTTCATTGGTTGCCCTTTTCCTGTCACTGACAGTGACGATGAAGATGATGAACCTGCTCATCCTACCAGTTCATCTATGCTGCCTGGTGCGCCACCTGCTGCTCAATGTCCTACTGCTGCTTAACAACCTCCCCCCATTGCACCAGTTCATCATTCTGGTTGTTCCCAGGTTCCTACTGAATGAGGACGTGTCTACCATGAGCAACTCACTGCTGATGCAGTGTGTTTGAATTGCCAGTGGGACCTACAGTAGGCCTGTATTCAGGGTATTCCTCCTGCAAACAATACCATGTCCATACCTCCAATCCCCATTTCCAATCAATCTGTTCTTCTCCCTGCACCATTGCATCCCCTAGCTAATGACAAAGTCATCAACAACAATGCCATTAATGCAGAGACCAAGACAGTAGGTTATCCCCACATTCTCACCAATATGATTGTTGCAGAGCAGGCATCCATCTCCATTCAGAGTGACACTTGTCATAATCCACAAGTTGCCAGATACAACATGAAGATCCCCCCAAACTCATATGACAAGGCCATGTGGCACTCTGATCGGGACTCTTGGCTCACTGCAATGAAGAGGGAGATGAATTTGATGTCAGAGATGAACATCTATGAGCTTGTTCCTCTCCCTGCTGGTTGGAAGGCTATAGGTTGTAGATGGGTGCTCGAGTTTCAGGAGAACCAGAAAGGTAGCTCAATCTTCAAAGCCAGACTTGTGGTGCACAGCTTCTCACAGGTTCTGGGCATCAACTTTGGAAAAACCTTTGCACCTGTTGCTAAGGCAGCCTCCATGTGCGTCATCTCCACACTTGCAGCATGGAATGACTAGGAACTTGACACCTTTGATGCAAAATGTGCCTTCCTGTGGGGAAAATTAACAGAGAACGTGTACATGCATCAACCACCTGGATTTGAACAGTTTTCCTCAGACAGTGATGTCCTGATCTGTCACCTTTTGTCCTCACTCTATGGACTCAAACAGGCAGCCTATGATTGGTACAAGCTTTTGCAAGAAGTTCTTACTCACTTAGGTTTCCTCCAAGTTGCGGCTGACTATGCCATCTTCATATATGACCACATCAATGGAGAGGGAGAACAAATCATATGCATCATTGCCTGGCACATTGATGATGGCCTTGCAGCTGCCAGCAATAATCCCTTCCTCATCCATATGAAAGGTCAGATAGTACAACACTTTGGCATCACTGACCTGGGTCCTGTATCAAAGCACCTGGGAATTCAGTTCAAGCACAACAGGACATTGCACAAGCTTTGGATGCATAAAATGGACTACATCACCTACCTTCTTGAGGAACATGGTATGATCAGTTGCAACTTGGTCACTCTTCCCATGCATCCTCACATTGAGAACCTTACCTCTGAATACTGAAAGCTAGTTGGAGAACTACTCTACCTCACAATATACACTCATCTGGATATTTGTTAAGAACCATGCTCAAAGGAGAGAGAGACTGACTCAGAGGGGCTTGGCCTCAGCTCGTATGCTGTGCCCCTTACCCAAGTATGTGCCCTTCATTTCAGAGGAAGTCCGATGATGGTCTGACGAAGTCCAGAGGACTTCCGGAGGCTGGCTACTCTGGTGGAGAGTGCGGGAGGACTTCTGGAGGAGCGTGTGAAATGTCCGGAGGAGCGTGGGAGAGTTCCGGAGGAATGCAGGAAATGCTCAGGAGAGTTCCCACTGCAAGGTAATACTTCTACAGGAAAACAGGATGGAAGGATAGAAGGTCCAGAGGACAGGAGGACAGGATGTCCGGAGTATGGAGGACAGGAGGTCTGGAGGTATGGAGGACGGAATGTCTGAAGGTACGGAGGGCGGAATGTCCGAAGGATAGGATGCCTGGAGGTACAAGGGACAGGAGGTCTGGAGGTACAGAAGACAGGAGGTCCGGAGGTCCGGAAGGAATAGGGGCTACATTGGACAAAGTCTGATGCAGAAGCAAACAGAGGTAGACTACCCTAAGGTAGAGTCGGAGGGACAGGGAGTGGACCTAAGTCCAGAAGGAGGGTAAGTGCCAGAAAGGCAAGACTCTAGCCTAGGGAAGCAATCCCTAGACTTGGGACAGAGACATAGGGGACAAATCCGAAGGTCCAGAATTCTGGCCTAGGATGTCCATCCCTAGGCCTTATGGAAAAGGACAAACTCAGATGGACTGAAGTCCAGAAGAAGATTGGGCAAGTCTAAGGTGAGAGAGCAAGAACTAAGATGATATTCAGTGTCATATCCCACAATCCAGACCCACATTCCATCATATTCCCACGCCTTCCGAGCCTACATCCAGACCCCATTTCATATCCAGCTCATTCCCAGATGCCCTTCCACTGTGCTCCACACCTCAGCAGGATCGACTACGCTCCAGATTTACCCCTGAGCTCCAGACCATTGGATCTCCACTGCTAGCCTGATCCATACCCCCCTGTCCCATCCACCCTATGCACACTCCATCCAGCAAGACATCCAGACTTCACCTCGTCTTGGATTCCAGACTATATCCACCTTCTTGTATTCCAGTCCTGTATCCACCTTGTCTTCCGGATCCCCAGATCTCCGGACCTCCGGATATTAACGCTGGACCTATTCCCACCCTCTGTCCGATATCCTGCGCCTATCCCCATGGAGGCATTCTCTGCCTTCTGGCTTTTGGTTACCTCTTGTTCCATCTTGCTTATTGATCCTTGTATGAGTCCTCATCTCTGAGTTCATTTACTTGTGTTCCAACTTACTTACTAATGTGTTTCCACATGCTCGTACATAGCCTTGCTCCTTTGCTTACTGATCCCCTCAGATATTGTTCAGTATATAACCCCTGTAGATACTCCTGTAGTTCCTTAGTTTGAATATCGACTTAGACTTGCCCAATCCTCTCTCAGACTTTGGTCCACCTAAGTCTGTCCTACCCATCAGGCCTAGGGATTGATTCCCTAGGCCGGAGCTCCACCTTTCTGGCACTTACTCTCTTTCCAGACTTAGGTCCAATCCCTGTCTCTCCAACTCTACCTTAGGGTAGTCTACCTCTGTTTGTTTCTACATCGGACTTCATCCGATGTAGCCCCTATTCCTTCCAGACCTCCAGACCTCCTGTCCCTTGTACCTCCAGGCATCCTGTCCTTTGGACATTCCATCCTCCTAACCCTCAGACATCCTATCCTCCTGTCCTTCAGACATCCTGCCCTCTGTACCTTTGGACATCCTGTCCTTCATACCTCCGGACATCCTGTCCTTCTGTCCTCCATCATCCTGTCCTCCTGTCCTCCAGACCTTCAGACCTCCTATCCTTCCATCCTGTTTCCTGTAGAAGTATTACCTTGCAGTGGGAACTCTCCTGAGCACTTCCTGCATTCCTCTGGAACTCTCCCACGCTCCTCCAGAAGTCCTCTAGTGCTCTCCAGCAGAGTAGCCAGCCTCCGGAAGTCCTCCAGACTTCATTGGACCATCATTGGACCTCATCTGAAATGAAGGGCACATACTTGGGTAAGGGGCACAGCATACGAGCTGAGGCCAAGCCCCTCTGAGTCAGTCTCTCTCCCCCTTGAGCAACATGGTTCTTAACATTCAGACTGAGGACTCTACTGTAGTTGTACAGGGGTTATATACTAGAGGCTATCTGAGAGGATCAGTAAGCAAAGGAGTAAGGCTATGTATGAGCATGTGGAAACACATTGGTAAGTAAGACAGAACATAAGTAAATGAACTCGGAGATGAAACTAGTACAAGGATCAATCAGCAAGATGGAAACAGAGATAACCGAGAACCGGAAAGGTGGAGATGCCTAAATGGGGATAGGTGCAGGATCTCGGATGGAAGGTGGGAATAGGTCTGGAGATAGTACAGTTAATATCCGGAGGTCTGGAGATCTGGGGATCTGGAAGGCAGGATGGAAACAGGACTGAGATATGCGAGGTGGTGGATGTAGTCTGGAATCCAAGAGGAGGTAAAGTCCAGATGTCTTGCTGGACAAAATGTGCGTAGGGTGGACAGGATAGGGGATCCAGGAATGAGTTGGATATGGGGTCCAGAAACAGGTCCGGAAAGCGTGGGAATATGATGGGATCTATGTCTGGCATATGGGATATGACAATATTACTGTCACCATCACAAAACTAGCTTAACATAACTGCTCACCTGAGCCTCATCACTATGCCTCAGCTAAACATGTCCTCTGATTTCTTGCTGGTACCATCAGTTTACACATGCACTATGGGGGTGCTATTGTGAACCCAGAACTACATGGGTTCAGTGACTCAGATTGGGCTAGTTGTCCCAAGGACCATATCTCCATATCTGGCTATGTTTGGTTTTTCAATGGCGGACCTGTATCTCACTCTTCAAAGAAACAACTTATGCATGCACTGTTCTCCACAGAAGCAGAGTACATGGCCCTTACAGCTGCCATCCAAGATGGTCTTTGGTTCACATCCTTCTTCAAGTGCTTGAGAATACCCCTCACCCTACCACTTTGCTTATTTGCTGATAATGCAGGTGCCATCACATTGTCTGAAGAGGCCACAAACTACATTTGCACCAAACATATAGACCTCCGATATCATTTCATCCACATCCACATTGAAGAAGGCACTTTCAAACCAGAATGATTATCCACTCACAAAAATGTTACTGACATCTTTACCAAGAGTCTTCCCCACCTGCTGTTCATTTGTTACCAATCTGGTCTCTCTCTCATTTTTCACTAGATTGCAACAATGTCTTGTTGTGGGGGTATATTGAGTATTCATCATCATTGTCATTGGTGTCATTGAACGCATAACACTTTCCTTTTCTGTTCTCTATTTATTATGTGTAACAACATATATAATATGCACCATCTTGTTCCTTCATACCTCAGTTGTTGTCTCCAAACACTGAGGTATGGTTCATTGTCTCTCATTGTCCTGCTGTGTCTTACTATATCCTCCTAGTGTGTTTCATATCCTAGGTATTAATACTATTGAGTCATTGTCTCCAAACACTGAGTGTGTTTCATATCCTAGCTTCTAACACTGCACACCATACCATATATGGTAGATGGCCATATACATATGGTATAAATATGATATACAGCTAACCCATACACCATACATGACATTGGTGGTGGATAAAGTGGATGGTATGGTATGGAGTATTATATGGACATATATGGTGGTGTATGGTACATATGGAATGTAAATCAATTATGAATGAGGTTGTTTGGTACAAAACAACCCAAACAAAGCCTCACCTTCATGAGCATCAATGTCCTGATAGTCTCAGGCTTGAGACTTGTGCACTGCAGTGAAACCATGTCACAACCACCAGAGAAAACTCATTCAACAGCAACAGCAGATCCTACAAAGAAGAGAACTAAGTACAGACACCTGGAACATGGAGTAAGTACTCACTAGGTATTGAAAGGATATCATGTGCAAGTCAAGAGAAGTTTGGAAACTGTGCTTGGTGACCTGCCCACCATTGAATTGGGTTGCAAAGGTTAAAGTCTTCTTGTGGAAGCTTCAGATACTCAAATTCATCCACTGACAGATTTGATTGCTTCTTGTACCTTGCTGTAAAGTTCACCTTTGATAGGGACATTCTGCCATCTGACACATCTGCATGGCAGCCTGTGCTGGTAGATGGTGCACAGTCCTGTGCAAGGGATGTAGTGATATAGTCAGCTTTATACAGGGCATGTAGGTCATTCTTTAGTGAGTCAATTTGCAACCATGTACTTTCATCATTGACAGCACAGTCATCATGGAGACCTTCATAAGTGATGTGGAGATCAAGTACTTGAACTAGATTAGCTATCAAACTAGAAATATAAATTGTAGTACAAAACTTACTTGAAGCCCAGACATAGTATGGTAGGGATCATCACAGGTAAACCCGTGGGTATCCTGAGGTCAACCTGTACCCATACCCGCCATGGGTGTGAGTATGGATGCAGGTCATGGCGGGTACATACCCATGGTAGATGTACCTGTGGGAGAGAACAAGACAGGGAGGACGAGACTGACAAGACAGGGAGAATGAGATGAGATGGGGAGAACAAGACCAATAAGACCAACAAGACTGACAAAAACAACAAGACTCACAAGACCAACAAGACAGGGAGAACAAGATGAGATGGAGAGAACAAGAATGATGAGACCATTGAGACTGTCAAGATGGGGAGAATGAGACCAATGAGATAGAGAGAACAAGACCAACAAAACAGGGAGAATGAGACCAAGAGAACAAGACTAACAAGACAGGAAGAATGAGAATAACAAGACAGGGAGAACAAGACTGACAAGACAAGAAGGACAAGGTAGTTAGCAGTATGAAACATACAGCACACATACCTTGGAGAGCAGGAAACAGATGGGATAAGACTAGAGTGACAGATAGCAGACTGCTGCACAGATGACAATGAGTGATGAAAGCATGACTGCAACTTGGAAAAGAGTTAGAATTAGTAGCATTGGTACAATTGGTGCAGAAATGGTACTTGAACAAACATCAAAATAATTACTATATATGGAAGTGATGGGTATGTGGTGGGTCATGGGTCTCAAAATCCAGACCCATACCTGTACCCACTGGTACCCATATCCATACCCATGACAATCCCTATAGTATGGTGAGTCATTGATCTTGAAGAAGTAGTCACTGAGCTTCTGATGTGCATTGATCAATGCCAGTTGTGTTTTCACTGGTGCTGAATCCAGAAGGTTTGCTAAATCATCCTGAAGTGGATTCCTTGAGACCTTGAAATATAGCATGAGCCGAAGATAGCATTGGGCACTTAGACATTGACATTTGAGTAGTAGCTGACTGGAATGCCTTCAGCCACCCTGTTACTAGTGCAATTGACTGCCAATCATCAACAGAAAGTTCATATTGGTGTAGTTCACACATCTTCGCCACAAAGTTGTTGATAGCTTTTTGAAAATCCAATGTACAGACAACTACTTCATCATTATTTGCAGCTACTTCAATGTCGTTCACTTCCTTCACAAATGTTTCTAGCCCAAACTATTCACAGTACTCATTGTAGGCATGCTGGTCTTCAAATTTGCTAATGGATGTCTTGATATTTCCCTCACCAAAAATATCACATCCATTGCTGACCAACCTATCTGAACATCAGTATCAAGTATCTGAATGGATAAAAAAGACATACAGATGAGTCAGGATCTGAGGATCTGTGAGTAGTGCTGTACTACCTAAATACATTGTGTTATTCCATCTGCAGTACTGAGGATTGAATATGTCACTGAATCAGACATACCCTGATAGTCAGATATGAAAACTAGCTTGTCAGTCTTGATGTACTGGACATGCTGTGTGAAAACCAAAAATTCTGCCATGTCATAGCCATAGTCCAATTCATTGAGCAATGGATTGGTGTCCATATTGTGGATGAATTTGACAAACATATCATCACTGCCCTCAATGAGCTCTTCAAGGAGAAAAACAGCCTGTGTTGACCCTGTCTTCACTCCAGGCTTGCTACCACCCTGGTTGTGGCACAATGCAAGGCTGGCTTCTACAAGTTGAACACATGGGACCATGAATGGTGGGGGTTCAGGTGAGGATGTAATAGAATGATCAACAAAGTTGTATGTGAGCTTTAATAAGGATTTAGACCAGTATAAGATGTTGGCCTCTCTGAATAATTTCTGTAGCTCGTCAATGAGCAAATACCAGCTGACTTTATAAGGTCCAGCCTTCACAGTAGTCAGAAATACTTTTTTGAATGGACATTTGACCATGACCTTATGATAAGCAACTGATCCAAGACCAGTCCTGGGAGGAGCTGTGAGTGTCAGCCATCCAGCATTCACAGTCTTGAAGCCACCAATTCCAATGAAGCCCTCTGTCAATGTATCAATAGTCAGCTGTCCAATGGAAGATTCAGCTGTGTTCACTGAAAATAAGATATCACAGGTAGGGATTTGGTGGAATTGCACACTTTCACTATGTAGTTCAAAGACTGTAAAATACTAGTAAGTGCTGATGCAATATGAGAAATTGATGAATGTGCATACCTTGCTTTAAATTTAAGTTGGCACCCCTGCCAATCTTCAAGACTTCTTTGAGTAGATCATGATCAGGTGAACAAAAAGCTGTGGAAGGTGGGTTCTTTCAAGGTGAAGATGAAGTACCACTGAGACTGCTAGAGCTTTCAGACACTGGTGGGTTCTTTTGGTAGAGACTGTCACAGAATTGTCAGTGGTCATGAACGGTAAGAAAAGCTTGTTCTCAGTAAGTGAAGTTGTCACTGATGAGGGCACATTGCAACTGATGGCTGTGTAAGCAGTGGCATGTTTGCTAGACTGAGTGCAACTTGTTCGGATAGCTTCAGCTTCCTGGACCACAAAATTGTAGTTAGGGCACTAGTGGTAAATAGACTCAAAAATGCATACCATTTCTGCACAAAGTTCCAGCCAATTCTCATATTCATTCCACTGAACCTTCAGGACAACAACCATCAGCACAAATTGTTTAGACTTGAAAGTTGATTTGGTGCCTTTGTGAGATGGTTGCAGGCATTGATCATAGAAATATGGAACCAATTGTGAGTGATTAGACAGGTCCACCCATTGTTAAGAACCATGCTCAAAGGAGAGAGAGACTGACTCAGAGGGGCTTGGCCTCAGCTCGTACGCTGTGCCCCTTACCCGAGTATGTGCCCTTCATTTCAGAGGAAGTCCAATGATGGTCTGATGAAGTCCGGAGGACTTCCGGAGGCTGGCTACTCTGGTGGAGAGTGCGGGAGGACTTCTGGAGGAGCGTGGGAAACATCCGGAGGAGCACAGGAGAGTTCTGGAGGAATGCAGGAAATGCTCAGGAGAGTTCCCACTGCAAGGTAATACTTCTACAGGAAAACAGGATGGAAGGATAGGAGGTCTGGAGGACAGGAGGACAGGATGTCTGGAGGTCCGGAGTATGGAGGACAGGAGGTCCGGAGGTATGGAGGGCAGAACGTCTGAAGGACAGGATACCTGGAGGTATGAGGGACAGGACGTCTGGAGGTACAGAGGACAGGAGGTCCGGAGGTCCGGAAGGAATAGGGGCTACATTGGACAAAGTCCGATGTAGAAGCAAACAGAGGTAGACTACCCTAGGGTAGAGTCGGAGGGACAGTAAGTGGACCTAAGTCCGGAAAGAAGGTAAGTGCCAGAAAGGCAAGACTCTAGCCTAGGGAAGCAATCCCTAGACTTGGGACAGAGACATAGGGGACAAATCCGAAGGTCCGGAATTCCGGCCTAGGGAATCCTTCCCTAGGCCTTATGGAAAAGGACAAGACTCAGACGGACTGAAGTCCGGAAGATGATTGGCAAGTGGAACAGGATCTAAGATGAGAGAGCAGGAACTAAGATGATATTCAGACTGAGGACTCTACTGTAGTTGTACAGGGGTTATATACTAGAGGCTATCCGAGAGGATCAGTAAGCAAAGGAGTAAGGCTATGTATGAGCATGCAGAAACACATTGGTAAGTAAGACAGAACATAAGTAAATGAACTTGGAGATGAAACTAGTACAAGGATCAATCAGCAAGACAGAAACAGAGATAACCGAGAACCAGAAAGGTGGAGATGCCTAAATGGGGATAGGTGCAGGATCTCGGATGGAGGGTGGGAATAGGTCCGGAGATAGCACAGTTAATATCCGGAGGTCCGGAGATCTGGGGATCTGGAAGGCAGGGCAGAAACAGGACTGAGATATGTGAGGTGGTGGATGTAGTCCAGAATCCGAAAAGAGGTAAAGTCCGGATGTCTTGCTGGATGGAATGTGCATAGGGTGGACAGGATAGGGGATCCAGGAATGAGTTGGATATGGGGTCCGGAAACAGGTCTGGAAAGCGTGGGAATATGATGGGATCTATGTCTGGCATATGACACCCATGCAGCATCTTGGATCACAAACTCCTCAACACACCAGATAAATTCTCCACTGAATTTGCATAACTTTGGGACAACAGTCTCCAAAGCTAGCTTGATGAGCCCAGACATGTCAATTTGAGCATTGATGTCCTTCTTACCCTCAAATATATTCTAGTAAGCTGAAGCGTAAGGAAGTCACAGCACATTTTAAGATGTAAATGTATTCCAATAGTGATACCTTGTTTTTTGCAAGCTCTGGAACCTTCATGAACCATGGTAATTTTGAGCAAAATAGTCTGTGCTAGAGATAAAGCACATGCAATTTTCCCCCAGCAGTCACACTCAGTAGCATAAAGTGCATGTTGTGATGAATACCTGATGGCACCTGCTGTAAATGTTGATGAACCTTGCCATGATGTAGGAATTCTAACATCTGGCCCTCTAGCACGAGAGCTGCCAAGTATGACAACCACAGGAGGCAGATTAGGTGTTGACCTTCATTGCACTGCATTCACTGATTGTTGTATGGTACATGGATCAGGAGGGGCACAGCCTTGCAATTGTAAGGTTTTACTACCTGAGTCAGTAGTTCATAAGCCAGCAACTCATCAATTGAATGGTGATTGCATACCAGTAGGTCTCACTGAAGTAGCTCATTTATTCTCATAATGCAAGTGGCAGGATTTGCACACATAGCGCCCACATTGACCTGGCTCAATTGTTGCAACATAAAAACATGGCTCTCCAGTCCTAATATTAGCCATGCAAGATGGATGGTCACAAATTTGGTCTTCTTTGGCATAGGCATCCTTGGTGTAATGGGTGAGAAGTTTGTAGTCTGACATGGTGCTCTGAAGGTAGCCTGCTAGGTGCATACTGTACAGCTTAAATATCTCATGACCTGGAGATTTATGGTCCAGCCGATTGGGTGGTGATAAGCACTTGAGGAAAGTCTGTATCTTTACCATCTCACATATCACGATAAGCATGTCTGAATAAGCATGGACTGGAAAACAGTGATGATAGAGAATCATGAGGAACTGGTGCCTCCAGAGACACTAAGGAGCAGTTTGAAAGAGTTAGATAGAGACTCACAAGGAACTGGCATCTCCAGAGACACTATGGGGCAATCTGAAAGAGTTGCATCTGAAATGCACAGCCCAAGGATGCTTTGGACTGCAGGTAACATTTCTGAGTTCAATTAGTGGTAGTTGCAAACCCTAACTCACTGAGAATCAGAATGTTCAGAATGTCTAGCCTGAGCTTGAAGGTATAAGATTTACAATACAAGTCCAGCATATCCAGCCCAAGAATGCCTTGGACTGTGGACAGAGATTCTAAGTTCAATTAGTAGTAGTTGTGAACTCTAACTCACTAAGAATGCTTTGACCATGGACAAGGAAGTGAAGTCCAGAACACTTGGTAGGTAGTTACTGAACTTGACTTAGGAAAATGTGAGGTACAAGCAGGCCATTAATGGGATGAGTGGCACAAGTCTGGGCATAAATTCCATGAATTCCCATGTTGCTGCAGCATGGACTTCTCAGGGACCACTGAACTAGGTAAGTCCAAAGCAAGTTACCAAGTTAAGTCTATTTGTTTATACACAATAAACAAACTCATACTTACATTATATTACAGCCATAGTATTATGGCAACATACAGGCCCCTGATACCCATCCCCTGTAACTGTCAACTGAAGGTCTAAACAGCCAACAGCATGGGTATGGTGACCATATTACAGCCCTGTAAAGTCCTGTCATATGGCATATGGCAAATAGCCCTAGTTACACCTTCTATGTTATCATCCAAGGGAATGTCAAGTCTGTCAACATCATGGATGCTGAAGTTGATTTTGAATATTTATTCATGTAGTGATGTGCATGACACATCCAACTCCAAATCAATAACAACAATATTAATTGATTCAGTGTAGGGGAAGGATTTGAACTTTCAGCTGCAGATTGCAAATGGATGACTTTCCATAGGCTGAAATATTCTAATTAGAACATCATATCATATATATACCTGTATTAGGCAGGTGTGCCATGATGCCACTGTTCATTTCCAGTCAGTTCAAAACCATGTGTCATCTACTCCCCCCCCCAATAGACTTTACAGACAACTTGCTTCCATTTTGGGCCACTAACACTAGTGATATCTGTTTGGGGGCAGTTGGCAAAGGTACAAATGATGTGGGTGCTGAGTGTCAACATGCTCTTGTCATGATATCTTGGTCCCTGCAATAGCAGTGGCAGCAAGAACCTGAATTCTTTCATCATCATCAAAAAGCTCAGCCTCATCTTCATCAAGAAGGAGCTGCTGGATTGTAAGGCTGTCATCCATCAAGGACCTAGACTAGATTTAATTGAATGAGCGTACAGCAGAGTATTTCAGTATAGATTAACATATCATCACTTTGGTTATTATTTTTGAGACTCCAGTATATTCTAATCAGAATATTTTAGCCTATGGAAAGTCATCCAATCTCAGCCCAAAATCAAGTGCTTGGAAACATATCACACAAAAAGTACACAAATGTCACTCCCAGATGCATATCAGCAAGATATTCAGTGATCCAGAAGTCACTTTGTTTTTCCCACTGTCAACAGACATAATCCCATGTGATCCATCAAAACCAAGTTGAAGTGCCGCATTACTCCGATCAAAATGTCACGCTAAAATGCCTTGCATGACTTATCTGAGTTGAACTACTATTACCACTAAATCAGCCTATATCCAAATCTTCTAATGTCATCAACATCACTTCCCAACAGTTTCGGCTCTCCTCATGCAGGTAACATGGTAAAACCTGATAATTGTGCAAATGTAGAGAACGCTGGACACAAACAAGAGTTGATGTCATATTTGGTGTGGCAGTCTCCTTGTTTCATTTAGTTGCAAGCACTGAATGGGGTTTGTCAGATGGCGCTTGATGGAATTGAATTGGAAGAAGATGGAGAGGATCAGTTATTTACCCAATGTAGCATTGACATGGTATATTTCAGCTATGCCACAGCGCACAATCGCGTTCTGCAGTACACCCAACTCCTGACACTTCTCAAGCGGGAGAAAAATTTATGGGCACAGAGAGTTGAGAGGGCAAAAGGTGTTATGCCAGAATACAAGCCTGCATGGTGGTCACTTTGGTCACAAGATCGAGTTTGTATTGGTTAGCAATTTTAACCATCAGCCTGTTGCAGCAAATTTTTCTAGTGTGTCTTAGCAAGAACTTCTTTGATTGCTCTATTCAACTTGTTGTAGATGTCATTAATATGTAGTGTGGAATGTCTTGATAGTCACCCTAAACCTACTTGATGAGATGTTAGAGGAACGTGTACAATGTGTTCCAGCCCACTAGTAATATTGGAAAAGTCCAGTTTTGAAGTTCTTGTAGTACTTGACAAATATGGCAAATACCTAAATAAAGGATGTTCATCAGTGAGTGACTAGTGACTCAGTGTGATGACCTACAAGTGGCTTTACTACAGTAATTGGAGGCGGGTTTCCTATCTCTCACTCAGGCTAGTATTGGCCCAGGAATGTGTCTACCTCGACCACCTTCAAGTTCAAGTTGGGTTCTGATCTTCGTCTTTGTCTTTTTAATGGTGTCTTGCGGTGCATTGCATTGTGCTTGGGAGAGGAATATGGATTTTTGCGGACTTAGCAGGCATTGGTCGACATGCAAATATTACCAGAAGGCAAGCACATTAGCCACACAGAAAAGACAGGACCGGGCCCGAGAGTCAACATTGCAAAATTTGACCTCTCAGTTCACTGCAGCTAGTATTACTACTACTAGTAGTAATCCTGTAAGTCGCTACCAACTTGTTTATTTATGGATGGTTATAATCCAATCATCTCACATATCTTCCCGTCCTTCATAGCTCAAACTGATCCGATTTATGAAGACACGCCACTTGAAACCCATCGCTTCATGTGAACCTAAGGCGTTCTGTGTGCCACCTGAGCATATCAAGCTAGACTGGAGTGCTGCTTGCACTAGTGCCCCGACTTTTGCATTTGACCATGGTCGGTCAGATTCAGATGTTGCAATGGGGGATGCCACAAAACGAGATCATGATATTCCAGGTGCACACCTCTATGACATTCTATCGTTGTAACAGCATTCATGGATCCCACCCAGGCAACCTTCCTGTGCATCGCATATGTAGGCTAGTCCCACAAAATTTTGACGATCTTTTACCTGCCAATGAAGACATCAACACACCTGATTCTTCTAAGAACAACCCGTTTCCTGTTACTGAGGCTCAGAATCAGCCACTACACAGAATTCAAAGAGTCCTTTTGACTCTGTGGGATTCTCTTCAAACAGCATTTTGCGTGATCAGACTCTGTCGACAATATCCTAGACGGCCCTCATTCAAGCCCGACAGATTTGTTCCATCTGCACTACTATCCAAATCCTGTCCAATGGTTCCTAATGCACATAATACCCAGACTGATTCACCTCGTGGGGTCTCTGAACTACCATTTCCTTTCCCTAATATGACTATCTACCATCTTATGACATGGATGAATTCTGGCAGCAATCAGAAATCGGAAACAGAAGTAATGCGCCTGGTTAAAGATATGATTCACTGCAGAAGACTTCAATCCCAGGGACCTGGATGGATTTTTGGTGAGGAGATGTTTACATGCATTGGATAATCACGGAGAGCATGGGGCTGTCACTTTTCCAGACGACTGGGTGGAGTCGGATATTACCCTTGACATACCGACAAAGTTGAAAGACGATCCATCCAGGTCATTTAGCATCCCAGGATTTCATTATCGGCCACTTGTAGCTGTGATTCATTCCACACTTGCTGACATTCAAGCTAGTGCATTCCATCTTTTTCCCTTCAAGTGCTTGTGGAAAGACCCACTGGATGATCATCAAGAATGTGTGTTTGATGAGCTGTATTCTTCTGACTCTTGGCTAGAAGCTCAGGAGGAACTGCAAAGGCAGCCAAGAGAACCTGGCTGCTCACTCGAGCACGTGATCGCCGGACTCATGTTATTTTCTGACTCAACTCATCTAGCAAATTTCGGAATGGCCAAGGCTTGGCCCCTTTACTTATATTTTGGAAATTTGACAAAGTATGCACACTCAGCACCCAAATCTGGTGCTTGCCATCTTGTCGGCTTTTTACCTTCCATAGGCGAATTGCATCTTGTCTCATACATCTCTCACGTTAGATCTTTAGCTTCCAGACAATGTCAAGGATGTCCTTAGCACCTTACCTCGGATATCAAAAAGTGGCATGGCAGCGCTTCATGTGCATTGCCGGCGAGACTTGTTCCATGCATGTTGGAAACATTTACTTGACGCAGACTTTCTTCAAGTGTACTGCCATGGAATAGTACTCCAGTGTCTGGATGGCATATTGAGAAGGGTATTCCTGCGTATCTTCACATATTCAGCCGATTATCTGGAGAAGTGTACTTTTTTTATTTGTTGCCTTATGATACTAATCAACATTTCAGAGTTTTAATAGCGGCGATAAAGGACATGGGCTCATGCCCATGTCCACGCTGTCTCATTCTGAAGGCCTCTTTTGATCTCCTTGGTCTGTTTGGAGACATGCAAGATCGCCTAGTTAACGTTCGGACTTACTGTCTAGCGGAAGTAACCAAGGCCCGCAGATTTATCTATACATTTGGAAATACAGTTGATGGTTCAAAGGTACGGAAGGCTCTCAGAGAAGGGTCATGGGTTCCGACCATGGTGAGTGCCTTCAGAATCAATTCCCATTTGATGCATGCCTGATTTTCATTTAGAACGCATGTGCAGAAAAACTTGGGCCTTTAGGACTCGACACATTTCGCATGCTTGTTATTGATTTCATGCATGAATGCGAACTAGGTACATGGAAAGTGTTGTTTATGCATCTCATTCATTTACTTTACGTGCTTCCTGGTGGTGACAGCCTGGTCGCACATCTTGACAACCGGTTTGTTGCACATCGTTTTCCTTCACAATTTGAACATGATCATGATTAAATATAGATTTCGACATATTCCATCATATGGCAATGGAGTCATTTGCAAATTTGTGAATAACACTTTGGAAATGAAAAAACTCGCAGCATGGGACTTCGAGGACATTTTACAGGTTTGTGATGCTGGTTAAGTTGCCGACGTGCATGGTTAACGTTCTGTCTCAGTGTGCTATGCCCGTCTTTGAAGGGCTGTTCCCAGAAGATCACGATAAAATCGTACAGTCACTTTTGTACAGGTTTGCACAATGGCACGCCCTCGCCAAACTAAGGATACATTCCAAAACTACCTTGTCAGTTTTGGATTCAACGTTCATGAGACTCACCCATCAGTTGCGCCACTTCCGAGATTTTACCTGTGCTGTTTTCACCACAGTTGAATTACCAAAGGAAAAAGCTGTTCATGAACGTAAGGCTGCACATCAAGGATTGGATTCCAACAATCGAGATCCGTTGAGTGGCAGTCGAAAGGTCAAGAAATTCAATATGAATACTTACAAATATCACGCCATGGGGGATTATCTGTGATCAATCTGGCTCTTTGGAACAATAGACTCATTTACTTTGCAAATCGTATGTGACTCTTTGAATGTCTTCCGATCTCAATTTGATTTTCGGCTAGGGAGAACTGGCACATAGAGCACTGAAAGCTTTCTACCCATTGACAAGTAAACTAGATACACCAGCTCAACTTGCTAAGCATGAGCGTCATCGTTGCATTCTTTGACGACTGGCAGAGACAGATCATAACTGCAAGCAGGTACTGGTTGAGTTGCCAGGGTTCAAAAATCACCACTATATTCTGAAGCTCAACCGCAATAACCTGATACATATTTTTGCTTTCCTTCATGAGCATGGTGACAATCCAGCCATAGCAGTAAGTGCTACTCTCTTCATTTATCATCTTGCTCACAATAATGTGTAGGCATTCATACCGAAGCTCAAGGATCATATCCTATATCAACTTCGACAGTTAGATGTGAGCCATTGTGATCATACTTTCACGGACGATGAACACAATTCGGTTATCGTCTCAGACAACAGGCTATATTCTGTCCAAACCATGCAGGTATGTTATTTTTGCTAACATTTTTGCTACTGTATGACCCTTTAATCTCACAGGTCCATTACATGACTTATGACCTTCAATGAGAGCATGATACTATTAACCCTCGAACACACTCTGATGTCATGGTATTATCTGGGGAAATGAGGCCCCAGCATCCATACTGGTATGCATGGGTACTGGGAATCTATCACATGGATGTATTGCTCAACGTCAAAGGCCCATTCAAAAAACATCAAATCGAGGTCCTTTACGTTAGATGGTTGGCACCTCTGACTGGCCACCACTCAGGGATGAATTGTGCTTGACTTCCCAAAATTGCGTTCATTGAGGACACTGATAGCGATGCATTCGGGTTTCTTGATCCCACTCAAGTCATCTGAGGTGCACATTTGATTCCAGCGTTTTCTTCTGGGCGCAGAACCACCTCCCTTCATCACAGGAAATCTTTTGCATGTCAATGTGGCAAATTAGATGATTGGGAAGTTTACTGTGTTGGAATGTAAGTGCGATCTCCTAGCCTGTTTTTCTTATTTGAACTGTAAACTTCTCAGATTCGTCGACTGCAATGAAGGCGAGGAATTTGGATGGGGGGGGGAAACTAAAGATAAGAACTCTTCAGAGCTCCCCTGGATGCGAGTCAAACTCAACCCAAGGGGATTGCCACTGAGAAAGGATTCCTCTAAAGAATTGAGGGGAAATGCCAAGAACTAGCTCTTGACAGAGGGCCTGGTGGAGCACAAGAGTATGGAATGCGATGATAGGCACCAAAGCACGCTGGATGCAATAGGTATGCGAAGATGCGTGCTCAACATGCGAAATGCACGCTTCATGGCTAGGCTCTAGACCTCAAGGCGAGCAGGTACTGATCTTTTTCTTGGATTGGTGGGAGATGATGGAGACTAAATGATCCCTTTTTGCAGTTCAAGTGCGAAAATTGACAAAGGTGGTAGTCAATTCTACTATCTGCTGCTATCCTGATACTAGTGGAAGGGAACCCAGTAACTAAAATTTACTCAGAGACATGTAATGCCTTGTAAGCGCGTTTCCAGGCTTCAGAAGCAAATAGGTAGCAGTAAATATTGTAAGTGATGTAACTGCAGTAAAAATAGTGAGGCAATGTGTAATTGCATACCATATGTAACTCTGTGATATGTGTTTGAAGTAAAAATAGATAGAATCACTGTCATATGCCATTCCAGACTCTCAACTCTAAATCTGCTTCTCTGGATATCCGGGTCCAAGATCTGGATCTCAAATGATCTGATCTATCTTTATCTCCCTTCCGGAATCCAAACCCTATATCAGCGCCCAACCCCATTTAGACTGCCCCTGTCTCTGGACTCTGGTTAACCATGTTTCCCTTTTGATTATTGATCTATTACATACATTTCATTTCCGGTGTTCATTATTTGTGATCCATCCTACTTACTAATATACTCTGCATATGCTTCATACATAGCCTTTATGTTTGCTGACTGATTCCTATATGATACCTACAGTATATAAACCTCCTGTAACTCTCAGAAATACTCCAGTTCAAATATCATCTTAGTTCCTGCTCATTCCTGTGTCCTCCGGACTCGAGATAAGTCTCTTGTCATATTCTGAGTCTTAGGATTGCATCCTAGACTACATTTCCAACTCTACCTTAAGGGTAGTCCATCCTCTGTTAGTTTCTAGTCTGGACTTCGTCCAGATTAGTCTTATTTGCTTGCCCAGGTAATATCTGGATGTCCGTTGGATTTATCTCACGTTTCAGATATGGATGTCCATTATCCACCCTAGTCAAAACCCGGAAACTCTGGATGACTGTTCTAGCCCCCAGAAATTAAGGGCACATACTCAGGAAAGGGGCACAGCGTACAAGCTGAGGCCAAGCCCTTGTGATCCAACCCCCTTGAGCACACAACCTTAACAATCACGCACCAATGGACCTTGGAGGACGAGGACAGGACATGCAGATGGTTGGCGACAAGGATGCAAAAGTGCGCGAAAGTGCACTCATAGTGTGTGTCGTCGCAGCGCATGTATTGTGCTTATTGGGGGCTTCAGTGCAAAGGCCAAAACGCGAAAATATGCCTATTATACAGCTGTAGAGGACGGGGTCTCTACAGCAATATGTTTATGCGCTACACGCACTACAGGATTGGTCATCCTACCACCCTCCGGAAGCTGACAAAAGATTGTGCCGATGCAGAGCTCACAGATAGCCCAGAATCAGAGGAAGATCAGACCAATGAAGACTGGGAAAGCGATCTTCAACCTTGCGAGGGCAACAGTGAGAGGGAGAGATGCGATGATGATGGAGGAGAGGAGGTACAAGAAGATGTAGATGATGATCAAGAAGACTTCGAACAGGATGACAACTTGGAAGAGTCAAGTGTAAATGATCCAGATGACATCCCAGATGACGTCCCAGATGAGGACAATGACCACATGTATTTTTAAATAGTCCATCCTTAATGTTTGTTTTCAATCTACCTCTTGATTATCACTGCATTTCAGTTGACGATGGTTCACATGCAGCAACGTCAGATTTGGTTCGATTGAGAGACTCAGCATTAACGATAGCTGATATGAACCCACCCACATTATGGAGGGGAATGCAGTGAATGGTAGTTCAGCTGATCTGCCTAATGCATGCAAGCACTGTTGCTTGTTTGTTTGTCTGCTCTAACCAAACAAGTTCAAGTCGAGCTGCATCAGTGCATCATTATCATCATGTTCCTCAGACGGTTTATCCTTCAAATTCAAATTTCATGTCAGTCCAGATGGGTGAGTGTGAGATGGATGCAAGTGCTCCTGAACTTATTTTTTTGTTCTAGACTCAGACTAGTTATCTTTCTCCGATGATTATAATTATGAGTTTCGCTTTTGCTTGTGCATGCAGCTTATGTGGCTGCAATGGCCATTTTGCAAGGGACTGAATGTAGGTGTTTATTCTTTATCTGTGTCTGGGCCTCTTGAAGTGATCTGATGGGCATTGTACACGCTGTGCCCACATGTCAACATTGCACACGAAAACATGGCACAGGCAAGGTGAGCAACCTCGCCTTGACGATGGAGCATACATTTAATTTTTGCCTTATCAGCATGCCAGCGCACGCTACTGGTGGAGCTTCCCGTTGGTGTCCAGAGTCATATGCTCCACCACCCCACTCCCAGGTCAACCTCTGCATCGCACTGCATGTCAAAACCCTCTAACTATTCCACAAACTGATCTTTTATATCAGATTATACTCATTGCTGCACCAGTACCCGAGCTCACAGACCCAGCAACTCCCAAATCCCTAGAACCAGCAGACACAGCTGTCCCAGGAGGCTGGACAGCAGCTTCTAGGCTGGTGCCCGCTGACACAGACACATCTAAGACATGCTCTAGTATGCTGGATCCATATGTGTGTGGTGTATCTTTCATTCTGTACGGCGTGAGGCATCCATGAAACCCTTCAGCAGCATCAATGGACTGTCATTCTTTAAGCCAGCCAGCAGCTTGCAACTCAAATTTATCATGACCCTCATCATGCTCAAGCCAAGATGAAGGACAACTTTGATCAGTATATCTTTTACTCGCACATGTACCTCGGAGTAAAGTGTTCCTCACAGGAGTTGCATGGGGATGCTGAGACTTTGATAAGATCTAGAATGACTTGCTAACTTCAGGTCTCATGCTCATGGCCCCCGTCTCAGCACACCCTCCCCGATGCACTGCACTCATGTCCCTAACCAAGAATGTCAGGTGAAGTTCAGTGTATGCTGGAGTTCACCCCAGTGAAATTGTGATCGCCATTATTAAACTGGTGGGTAATTTACGTTGAGTTCTCACCTATCTTGTCTTACCTGAAGCCCATCAGGTGCATGCCGCAGGAGGCTGATGGCATTGGGCATCACGGTCCAGAGGTGTGTGCAATGTGCAGTTTATGCTGCTTCATTCTGTTAACCTGCCTTGTTTCTATAGTACTTAGACACCTGGGACACCGTCATGGCAAGGCTGTGCGCCCAGGCAAACTTGAATGTCCCCAGTGGTATGTAGCTCTCCTGGAGTCTACTTGCTTAGTGATGCCAGTCTTCATCTTTATCCAGCCATCATCCATGCTGGCCTCTTCATGGATGAGCATCTGATGTAGTGATATTTGAAACAGTTGAGTAGTTCAACTTCTTGCATATCATGCATATCAAGTGCCAAATTCATTTTACAGGTGCCGCTATGTACATGTGATAGTCAATCACTTATTCGAACAAGTTGCGATGATTATTCTGAAATTTTGGACTCAACGGATGAGCAGTGAGTAATCATAGTCTGTAGATAATCCATGGGATAATACGGAACTTCAAGCTTCAACGGCAGGGCCAAGTGACATTTGAGCAAAAAAGATAATGATAATACAGAATTTATGAATTAATACAGATGGCTATCATACACATTGTATCTGTGAGCTGCAATCAGTATGGTAGAAATAGCACTGTAGGTTATGTGTACTAGCCTCTGGAGTAGTGCTAGTGGTACAAGTTGAAACTTTTGCTATGTGTTGGCAGTGAGCTTGAGAAGGTCCTGAAAACCCTTGGAAGCTTAGATCAAAATGAGCAAGAACTCAACCAATGTTGAAGGGAATGCATTGCCGCCTCTTGCCTGCTGTGATGGCAGGATGTCACAACGATATTGCGAACTGCAAAGCTTTTCTGGATCTTTGGTAAGTGGCGAGGGAAACTTCCCACAGAAGGTCTTGAATAGCATCTCAGTTTGAAACACAGATCAGACAGAACAAAAATCGTTGACAAGGTTGAGGGTAGTACACTATCGCCTCCTGCCCCGCTACGGTCGCGGTATCTCCTAATATTGTTATAAAGTGCCATGGTTTTATAGATCTGTTACCGAGTGCCAAAGGCACCTCTCACTGAAAGGTCTTGAATGGTCTCGTAATTCAAAATATAAATGAGGTAAAACGACAATGCTCAAAAAGGTTGGCATATTTATGATACTACCCCTCACCGGCTACAGTGAGTGACTGTCAGAACATTGTCACGGTTTGCTGAAGTTATTCTAGATTTGCATTCGTCGATGGCTATGTATCAATAACTAACATTTCTGACAGCATAAATGGTCATGTTTAGCAGGAGCAAAATTATATTTTTCTATAGTTACCACGGCCACAATATCAAGGACTCATCGATTTACTGATGAATAAAACAGAACTTATATAAAACAACAATTCCAGAGAGAAAGACAGCAGTACGACGTAGAATTACACACCAATATGAACAAAAACAATTCTCTGCTCGAGCGGCACTTTCATCTTCACAGCGTACGTAGCCTTGTTCAGTGCCCAAGCCGCCTTCGTACAGTCCGGCATGTCACCCTCCTTCAAATCCTTGAACAAATTTTTGTAGAAAGCTTCGACGACGTGTTTTGCGACAGCGTCGTCGACAACCCACAACGTGCCAATGACGCTCTTGAACCCTGAAAACTGTAGACCAGCTGCGAGGTGGATAACTTCGTCGGGTGTCTTCTTATCACCAACGGCAGTATGACACGCCGACAAGAATGCGAATTCAGCTTGCGGAGCATCGTTCTCCATGATGTCAAGCAGCGTGAGGGGTTCGTCTTTCATAGCAAAATGTGAATAGTATGGCTGGTCATGGTCTTGCTTGCCATGACAAGCGAGGTGCACCCATGTGTTGCTTTGCAGAGCTTCGAGTGCACCGGCTCGTGTCGCTGCATCACCAGAAAGAGTGGTGGGGTTGGCCATTGCGGGGACAAGCGAGCGGACTAGCTCAAGCTCACTCTCGACAGTCAAGAGCTCCTTGCCTTGCCCTGCACCTGGTTGACCTTGTCCGATTGCTATGAAGGACGGGGTCACGCGCGTCTTCATCATCTGTCGAGCTCTAATCAGAGCCGAAAGTGTGGGTGTGTAAGAGCAGATATAAATATCCTCCAGGCATAGCTCCTGCCCAGAGCGATCCGCCTTCGTTCGAAACGGGTGAGCTGCATGAAGAGGAATGGACGTGAATGCTGCTGTCGGACACAGCCAGATTCGAGAGCGACCCGGCAATCTCAGATCACGCTGGAGTACCCTGACGATGGGTAACATGACCTCGTCCCAGATCTTCCGCAAGAGTACTATCAGATTTGTCCTTGGCTGCTTTGGGCCCATAAAAGATGCTTGTCGTATCGCCTTGGCAAAATCGTCCTTGAGCTTCTCCAGATCTGCGAGAGCGAGATCTGGGAAGGGAATATGATGTGGCTTCCCTGACGTTGGGATTATGATAGCATTGCGGGAGTATTCGCTCGCGATGAGGATGATGACTGGGCCATGACGCGCTGCCACTTGCAAATCTTCATACATCAATGGGAGCAGGAACCGCGAGAATCCTTGAAGATGGCGGATTTCAGCCACTGCAGCTTCCCACTGCTCCGCAAGTTTTCTGTACTCTACTGCTACCCGATCAGCAGCAGCTCTGTCTGCACTGCCCGTGGAACCCTGAGCATCAGACAGGCGCTTGCTGAGCTCTGATAGTTTGTTCGCGAGTGGCAAACTTGCAGATTTGAGATCGTCCAGCGGAGTCCTGAGTCGTGAGGCCAGCGACCATTGTTGGCCGCGCCCCTGCTCCTCAAGCTCAACCGCTCGTTGCAGATCATTGCGACGAATAGCGCATGATGCTGCATCTACTGGGAGTGATTGTGCGCCACGAAAAGTGGTTGCAGCATCGCGTCGTGAGATAATGGAGGATCGCGTCATCATATGGTTGTCGAAAAGCTCTAAGTAAACTTGGTATGCTTCAAGGGCAGATTCATGTTGATGGACTTCGGCTTGGCGAGCCCATTTAATAACCTCCTTAATGCGTCCCGGAAATCCTTGCGTGGGGTGTTGTGATGCCCGTCTGAAGTTCTCTATTGCGAGCGACAAATCATCGGGGTTGTGCTGGATCAGGTAGCGAGACATATAGGCCTCCCTTAACCTGAAATAAGGGTAGTACCTGTCGGGGTGGAGTGGTGGCAAATTTGCCAGTGATTCTTCGCAGAGACCAATGGCCTCCTCAATATCTTCATTTGCCTGATTTTGTGTGAAACGAGAGCAGAGTGCCGAGCTCAAATTGTAAAGATATCGATGACGCATTGGATCGTCAGGCTGCGTTAACTGAAATGACTCGCGGAACAGATTGGTGGCCTCGTTCAGATCTTCGTTGGTTTGCAATTCATCGTATCTGGTTTTGAGTGTGACGGCAAGGTTGTGAAGTGTGATGTAACGAGTTGGATGCCCAGGTGGGCACAGTGTCAGCGCCTCGCGAAGGAAGTCAATAGCCTTGTCGATGTCGTTTTTATCGCTGCGTTGGCAGAAACGGCTGCGTAAGGCTCGCCCTAGGTTGTCCAATGATGCATCACGAAATTCATGCCCAATAGGGCACAGGCACAGTGCTTCATCAAATAGAGATATGGCCTCATCGAGGTCATCTGATTTGCCCTGGTGATCGAAGCGGGATTTGATTGAGTAAGCCAAGTTATTCAGATATTCAGCACGGTCAGGATGTCCCTCGGGGCACAGAGAAACGGCTCCACGACGAAGCTTTATGTTCTCTTCAAGATCCTCGATGCAACCGTGTCTATCAAAGCGTGCTTCAACTACCTGTGCAAGCTTGTCGAGGGCCCTGGGACGGTGTTGATTGCCCAGAGAACAGAGCTTGAGCACCACTCGTCGAAGTTGGATGGCATCATCAAATACATCTATTGGAAGATTGTTGCATGTGCGGATCACATAATCCACACCATCATCCCCTGCTATGATGCTCCGAAGATAGGTGCCCTCAGGACAGAGAGCTAGTAGCTCGTGGTAGAGTGGGGCGGATTCACGAATGTCAGGGGGGGTATCTTGCTTAATATGGCACAGTCTCAGCGCTTCGGTGAGATGATAGATTGATGATGGACGGTCAGGGTGGCCCTGCGGACGCAATGCAAGGGCGTCGCGGAAAAGAGAGATGGTGAAATCAATGTCTTGAATATTCTTACGAATATAACCTTGAAGGCGAGCCCACGCGAGGTTGGTGAGAGCAGCAGCACGGTCAGGATGGCCGACAGGACGCCGGTCCAGAAGGAACTGAAAACGTTGTACAGCATTATTCAGGTCAGAGGCGTTCTCGTTTGCCATGTATTTGGCAAATTGTGCGTGGCCCTCATCTGTGAGACGAGCAATTCTGCATCCAGTAATGGACTGCAGTTTTCATTTTGTCAGTAGACACTAAAAGTAAGGAGGCTGACGTCGCTTACATCGAGCCGGCTACTGCGGACATGGACAACAGTGGCCTTCAGCGTGAGGGAAGGGCATACATCACGAATGGGTGGGAAGGACAGATCTACGGCAAGTAAGTAGTGTGCATGAATAAGAAACGGATCACTCACCAAACAGCTCATCTCCATGATCGAGCAGCTCATTCCACCAGGTCTCGAGTTTGCTGATGACTTCCCCATCACCTAACATTCGACCGAGCTCAAAGGATGCACGTATTTCTAGTGATAATCTAGTGGCTAATGCGTCCCGCGAACTAAAAGCTGATGATGAGTGCTGCGATCGAGTCCGCAAGTTTATGTGGAAGGCCTTACAAGGTTACAGTATCGTCCCACGTTACAGAGACATCGGATGATAGGATTCGGATGGTTGATTTCCAGCATCTCCTCGGGTTCACATTGACGGACACGTAAATGCCTGCGGGTATGCGACCAGAGGGCACGCTGAGATTTTTTCCGCTAATGACTGTAGATAGAGTGTGGATATCGCGAAAGACATAGAACAAGGTAATATGGAGTGCCCACCTTCAAGTCTGATCGATTGGCCTTCCGATGTACCAGTCATGATGACACAATGAAGCATATAGCGAAGGCCGTGAATGGGCTGTTTCTAGAGTTATGGAATAAGTGGTGGATGAATGATAGGTAGGGACTGGGGATAAGCTAGTGGGAGATGAGGAGGAAGGGTGTAGGGCATACTCCACGTGCATTTCCATGCTGCTGGTGGCTGGTTGGCACAATAGATGCTTGTCTCGGAAGTTACACTAAGCGCCAAGATCAAAGATGACGATGTCACTGCATTCGTGGGACACCTAGGGCAGGTGGCTGGAGTGACCATGCCGGTCTCAGAGTATCTTCAGATGCTGGACCACCCTTTCCACTCTTTTCCGTAATACTCTGCGCTTGTATCACTTACACAATTCATCTATCACACTGCGATTCAAATGGACAGAATGAGTATATTGTGGATTACATACATACAAACCACTGGAAACGAAAGAAGAAGTCCTCGAGCGAGGCGATTGAGGCGATGCCATGGGAAAGGATGATCGAGCGAGCAGTGGAAACAAGGCGGACGGTGCGTATGTGCGAGTATGACAGTTTAAATGCAGGTTAAGAGCGTGAATGCGACTCAGGGAGAGTTGAGCATGCCCATAGCTAGTAGTCTGTATATTGGAATGAACCGGCGTGTTTTCCTGAGTCTACGCAGACACTGTCGCGCGGAGCATACTTTTACATGTACAAGTTGAGATGGCTGGCAGTGGTCAAACGGGCGCGGGTAACATATACCAGAGTATGTCGTGTTCAAGAACAACAGGGGGGGCCGACTTTTCGGTGTTTGCCGAGGATGTGCATGTACATTCACTTAGTTATGTAACAGCATCCGTCAAACATAAGGGCGCGGGAGGCTAAGCACGGTTCTGCGAGACGCTCACCAAAGACGTTGCACTCGGAGGTCAATCTCCTCCAGGCAAAGTTTAAACCAAGCAAAAGGGACATAGCTGTCTACTGGGTGAAAGCTAGGAGGAAAAGATGGGTATTATATTCGGAATACATAAAATAGGGTATACATTCCATTCCATAAAAAAACAAAAGAAGTCCATCGTCAAACACACGGCGCGCAAGGAAGCACAGCAAGACGACAAAGCTTGAAACAACAGGGGAAACAGTCTTCCACGACTGAACACAAGAAATGAAATCAAGGAGAGAAACGGAAGGGTAGATGTGCGAAGCCATGCACTAGTTTTTCATCCTGCGGCGCGTTAACGCAGCACAAGGATTTTCGAATTTTCTTGAGCAAGGGTCAAAAGGGCGAGGAGGGAGGGAAACAGGGACCCATGCCAAAGGATGCCGAGGTCGGAGAAGGGGGCAGACGTAAAACGAGCGACCTGGCGAGAACAAAACAGCAACCACCCTACAAAAAACTCACAGCTCAACACCGAAACAGGCAGCGAACGGGGACAAGAAAAGGTGGATGACAAAGAACGCCCCGGGCCAAATGTGGAAGACAGTATCCGCTGAAGTGGTGTCGCGCTTGATGAACTAGTAGCACCCGGCGCTAAGGACGAATTAGGATATGCGAGAAAGAGAAATATGAAGATGATGCGCAGGAAAGCAGGTGACAGATAAAGCAGGGTATATGAAAGAGCAGAACAGGCACCGGTTGCAGATTCGAGAGATCCAAGGGGAATAGGGCCTAACCAGGACAGTGGAAGGATCCAGCATAACAACCAGCAGTAAGACAGGGAAGGGCCTCGAGGGTACGGCGACAGCACCTAGGCAGTGAGGTCAAGGGTCTTGCGTTCATCCCCGACCATCACATGAGCACTAGGAATAGGGTGCCAGAGGCGACTGATCCATCGCTTAAAGCCTGAGCTTCGAGACGGGGAGCCAATTCCTTTTGGTGATAGATACGTGGGAGATGCGACAAGGGTCGCGTTAGGCGATGGAGTAACGCGCAAATTCTTTCGCACCGGACGAGGCTTCTCTCTTCGGTCGACGCGGCGGATGAAAGACTCGAGGCTTCGCACAGGAACTGGACCAGAATAATCATCGCATGGCTGAGGTTGTGGAACACCTTCGCCCAGAAGCGCATTACGACGCAGGAAATGACGAAGCGACCAGTTTGATAAAGTACGCGAGATTTCAGCAGCCCCAGAAGCCCAATTGGCACGTATTTCGTCGCCGTCCACCAGCGTAGTCCCAGTTGTTGCACAAGCAGGACGAGTAGTTTGCTGCTCCTTCGTTTCTGGTGCCGGTGGGTGGGAGAAGAGCTTTGCAACGATTTTCTGAAGATCCTGAATGCCACTCTTAGTCTTGATTCTCCACAAGGCTTGAGCGCGGTGACGCTCGCGCTTCAACACCGGGGAAATAAAATTAAAGTTGGGCAGCGGGTCGTTCGATGGTTCACATTGGCCAAGCGAGATGGGAACTGTGTCTGACGCGTCTTTCTCCTCGACCACGGGAATGCAAAGCAAAGGAAGGGTCCGTTTCTCGACTTTCTTCCAGTCACTAAAGCCATTTTAACATATGGATCGAATGATCAGAGCGGACTCTTACATCGATGCAAAGAATGGGTGATTAAGCATGGCCTCGTACAAAGGCCTACTTTTGACATCTTTCTGAAGCATCTGTGCAAACGTCAATGACCCTGAGTGAACAAACACTAAGTGAGACGTACATTATGTAGGAGATCCCTAGCCTCGGGATGAAAATCGCTAACAAAAAAAGGGTCAAACCCAACAATGCCATCAGCTATGTGAAGACCGTCGACTGTAGCCCAGGGAGTCTAAACCAAAGTGAGCAATGATCCATCGAAGAAAGCAAGACTTACCCTTCCGGCGAGCATCTCATACAACATGACACCCACTGCCCAAAAGTCGATTGCGAAACCATATTTAGCACCCAGGATAAGTTCCGGCGCCATATACTCCGCAGTACCGCAGAGTGAACTCGCGAGGTAGGGCACTTGCGATAAGCTGGTGAAAGTCCCCGTGGGGTTGTAGGGAGAAAACGATTTCGGATCATCGAGCGTGAAGACCTTAGCTAAACCTAGATCTGCAATTACGAGATGACCATGGGAGTCGATAAGGATATTCGACGGTTTGATGTCCCTGTGGATGACTCCTTGACAGTGGAGATGATAAACACCAACAAGCTAATTTGGTCAGAATGCAGATCACAACCATAGGAAGAACGCTCACAAGTTCTGCCGTATAAAACCTTGCTTGTTCGACTGGAAGGATCCTGCGCGGATAAGTGCGAATAACGTCATGGAGATCGCCTCCTGGATAGAACGCCTGTCATAGGGTATAAGCCAATCCGAGCACAGCACGTGCGACCACTCACAAGAGCTAGATAGAGGCACTGTGCGTCCTGAAAGCCTGCCTCGACTTGCATACAATGAGCATCACCTATGACCCGTTTCAGGGCATCCAGCTCGACTCGAAATTGCTGGAGATCGCATAAAGCTGCGCCTTGCCTCCTGATGGCTTTTAATGCCATGGTCTTGTTCGTAATCTTGTCTTCGACACGGTAAACGACGCCGTTCGCGCCAGCACCGAGCCTCGCGCGGACAATGAAGTCGTTGAGGCTTGTTTCATTCTTGAAACAGGATCGCGGTACAACTCCGTTGGCGGAGCCCGTCGAAGGGTTGAGAACTGTTGTGTCGGACATGTTCTGTTTGGATGACATCATGCAATTAGGAACATGGATAGGGCTCAAGATGTTCATTGCCTATGACACCCCGTAAATAAGCATCACTGAACGTCATAAAATCTTACGTACTTTGCGGTCTCTAGCAAAGAACGCCTCAATGAAGTCCAAGATGAATACCCTTCTCCTGATGTCGAGTACGTCTGGGTCGTGGTACGCATTGTCAAGGCCTTCAAGTGCCTCAGTCTCTCTCACGGTAGAATCCGTGGAGGTGACGACGGGCGGAAGGATACCAGTCGCAGAGATCACGATGCTTGCGCTAGAGGGCCACGTGACGATGGCGACAGCATGACCGCCAGATGGTGCGAGAGTAGAAACAGACACGTCATATTTAGGCACCGGGACGCGGTTGACCTTATTGAAGGCAAAGGAGTTCTTGGTCGACTTGATGCTATTCCATGCCTTGCACAGGGACTTGGCCTTTGAAAGCGTCAGAATGATGATGAGAATGAATATGAGGGATACTTACTGGCTTGGTTATCAGGCGTTCGCCAGCTCGTCCTTCGTAGAATAGTTGAAGAGCAACCATGCTGAGAGCTTGATGTGAATAAAGAGCGTCAAGTGTAGAAAGAACGTCGGGAATGTAGTCGATGATGAAGATGGCAGATGAAGAACTTCATCGACAGAATGCGGTCTTTTATTTATGTCTGCCCCAGGCTGAATTGCAATGAGTACCTTAGGAAGCAACAGTCAAAAGATAATTTGGATTCAGACTACCCGGCTGGACTTAAAGTTGCTTGATAGCATAAAAGAAAGATGGGTTCAGGAAACTCACCACGGCAATCTATGATGTCATTGAAGACGCGTCGAGGGCCGGTTTAAGACTGATGCACTTGAACATTCTGCCCTAGACCGAGCATCCCATAGGGAACAATAACATCCATGCAGAGCAAATGGAATAAGATAGATGAACATGGTTGAATGTTCAGTCAGAATTGCTCTTGCACCTCGAAGACCTTGTCGACCGTATTCCTAGACCACCAAAGTATGAAACAACTTGGAAGACAGGCCAGACCAATGCTACATTATCTGAATCATATCGCGTCAGTACGTGCACGAGACATGACTGCTTGGTTGAGAATCAACCGATCAGTGTCCTCGAAGAATTTTGGGAGATGGCCTGGCTGCTGTGAGTACGTAGACCGTGCATATGCCCAGAGTGACGAAGTCATTCCCCGTCACGACGCTTGGGTACAGGACTGTTGCACTTATTTGTTAACAACCTGATGGCAGCCTGAGACACATTGAGTGGCACAATATGCTTACATAATAATCATCGAAACTTTTTTGCAGTCCATCAAAGTCTCACTACAGCTGCTCTCGAGTGAAAAGTCCTCAGCAATGGCGATACCAGCTACGCTACCTTCCCTGCCTCCAAGCTGGATCCCACCCTCGGAACCAGCCTCCTCCATTTCTCGTGAGTCTCTCGTTGTGATTATTCCACTTGATAGCATATCCTCATTCACACAGCCTTTGTCCAGCGTAGGCTTATTCCTGCAGGCGCAGCCTACCTGGCTCACATAAAACGCACACTTAACAACTTAACATTTGACGAGCATGACAAACAACTCGAAGAGGAACGGAAGCGCCTCGAGTTGCTTAACGCAGATGGCCTGAATGGGGAGGACGACCTTGGCGTCGGAGATGAGGAAGAATCTCCTGAACTCCTTCTGCTTGATGCAAAGGAGTGGAAGGTATGCATATCGGGTGTTGTTTACTACGATCTAAACTTTAGATATCATTTGCAGAAACAAGACCATTATCAGGTCCTCGGATTGTCACACCTGCGATTCAAGGCGACGCCCGAGCAAATAAAGATTGCCCGTATGTGGCGTTGCTGGCATCCTCGGACTTTCTGACCTATCGCTGCTCCACAGATCGCAAGAAAGTTCTAAAACACCATCCAGACAAGAAAGCCGGTGCATCGCACACCACGAACGATGATGCATTCTTCAAGTGCATACAAAAAGCAAATGAGGTTCTCACGAACCCTGAGCGGCGGCGCCAATTCGACTCTGTCGACCCCGTCTGCCTATCCCTCGAAGAGGATGATCCTTCTGCCTCCGACTTCAAAGGCCAAGAAAAAGACACTGGACTTTTTTTCACAACATTCGCACCTATCTTTGAGAGGGAGGGACGATTCAGCAAAAAATCACCCGTTCCAATGTTAGGCGAGAACGACGACTCAAAAGAGAGCGTGCATGCCTTCTACGATTTCTGGTACAACTTTGACAGCTGGCGATCATTTGAATACCTGGACAAGGAGGTGAATGAAGGAAGCGATAAGTAAGTAATAGGAACCACGAGGCCGTGCCGTTCCAGCTCATGTACTTCTCCCGCAGCCGTGATGATAAAAGGTACACCGAGAAAAAGAACAAAACTGAGCGCGCTCGTCGAAAGAAAGAGGATATTACTCGTCTCCGTAATCTCGTGGACCTTACTCTTAATCTTGATCCTCGAATCAAGCGGATCAAACAGGAAGAAAAGGAGGCTCGGGAGGCGAAGAAGAAGACCAAGGGCGGAATGAGCGCTGCTGAACAGAAGGCCAAAGCAGAAGAAGATAAGCGTAAAGCTGAGGAAGAGGCTCAGAGGAAGGAGGAGGAAGAGAAGGTAGCACGAGCAGAGGCCAAAAAAGCAAAGGCTGCGGCAGCAAATGCAGCTAAAAAGGCAAGAAGGCAACAGCGCGCCGCGGACGCCGATGAGACTGCGCCATCATAAAATTATACCATTAGTCGTCTCGTGCTAATACCATACGCCTTCATACTCTCACCACTGCGGAATGTCATAAGTATTGAGACCGCATTTGCATTTTGGAAATTTTGCATGTAAAGAATGTTCTTTGTAACAGGCTTCGAAGATGCGATGTACTTGTAGATGGGAGTTCAAGAAGGTAATATCTGATGGGTCAAATTCCAGGTTCTATCCTGGCTCGCTAGAACGCCAATGCAGTTGCCACCCCTGGCACGCGCCCAAAGCACAACAAGGAGCAACAGTACTTGCTGCAACCTTCGCGAGGACGGCAGGACAGTGACGTTGACGTATCAACTTTATGAGGGATCAAGGTGTGATCGAAGACAAGACCGCCGATCAAAATTGATGAATATTGGCTCGAGTCGCATCACAGGATGGATATCAGAACACAGGGGCATATGATATGGTTCCTTAGGGGGGATGCCTGATTGTTCTTGGGAGAAGATGGTGTGAACGGTTAGCAAACATCGAACACTGGCACGGGAATACCACGGAATCCAAGTCCAAAGTTTCAGCGGTTGCCAAAGAAAAACCAAAATACAGCAACAACCGGTCCTCTGGCAGAAAGAGCTCAATCAACGGATACCATAAGTTGGTGCATGCTAATTCATGTTTGGTCGTTTGTTGTTCTTTGTTTGGATTTCGTGGCAAAGAAGAGATGCGAGGAGCTCGATTAAAGGATGGACACACCGGGCCTGTCAACCTTCGTCAACAGTCTTTTTCTTCCTATTTTATGGTCCTTAAAGACCCTCTCGCTTTCGTACAGATGTTTCTCATATCCTGCTAGCCTACACTTTCACGTCGCGGGCGGTGAAGTACCACCATTTTGTCCGGGACGGTACTACTACCCCTTGTATTTTTTTTTCCCTTACCAATATCAACTACAAACATGGTAGGAGACCCAACCAATCGTGTTCATCACCATGTCTTCTAATCCATCTATCATTCAGGTTCTCGTCAGTGATAAGAAATATGCGTGGTATGTCTTTCATTACGCCCTATCCCCATGTTGTGTCCTTAGATGAACTCCCCAGTGAAACGTGCATAAAGGGGCATCGCTCATCCGCATGTAAACACACCGATCGTCCCCTTTTCGAAATTAAGAAAAAAGGTCGTCCAGTCACTCAGTGTGAGCACTGTAGAGAGCTACGAAAAACAAAACAAGTGCACGTCAAATGTTCATGTGGGTCTCAAGATCAAGGTACCCCCGGTGCCCACGAGGCATCCCACAGCAAGAAGGGTACGCCTCATTTGTCGCTGAAATTAATCTGTCTTATCTTTAAGGCCCCTTCTTTTTCTGTAGGGATGCCGAAGTTACCGGCTACTGCTGCGTTTCCTAATGGCCTTCCTGAGGCCCTTGAAACGCTAGCTACATTGCTGCCGGCATCGGACGACTCAGACCACAGCGGTAGGCCAGAAGCGCCATATTTCTCTCGCCATCATCTTCAGTATTGACTTTAAATAAGGTGAAACTTCTCCAACTGGCTGTAGATGTAGCTCCAGTGGCCCCTGCAATTGCTGTACCCCTCGCAAGCCTGCCACTCGCCGTCGCTTCTCCGGTGCAGAGCCTCCTAAACGAGACAAGCTTCATTCAGACTCCTCAAAACACCACGAATCCCTATCTCCTCCTCTTTCATCTCACGTCTTAGCACGCATTGCTGAGCTCCGTCCAGTAGCTCCCAGACCAGCTCACAGGCAACTCCCTCTCGACGGCTCCTTACATAATCCATCTTCGGGCGTCCCTCACGGTCATAGCATCCGCCATCATAGCTACGACTTCAGTCCTTACGGTCGCGCCTACGGGTACACTCACTCAGATCACCCTCACGATCAAAAGGGGTCCTCACTGACTCCTGATCCCCGCTCGTTTGCTGGACGCTCTGTTCAATCCCAACAGCAAGCCCTGAGAAGTCAGACGGTACCAGATGCCTGGTCGCCTGCTGAGGCCTTCCCCTCTGTCTGCGCCTGTGGTGACTCATGCATGTGTCCTGGATGTACCTTGCACAACAATCCATCAATCACCGGTGGGGCTACCTATGCCTCGTGCAGTAACCCATCCACCTGCGCCTTTTGTCTCGATTGCACCATATTGTCTATACCAGCAGGCAATCCGCCTCCTAACATTGACTTATCTTCTGATCCATCACAATCACAAGAATTTGATGAATGGCTCAGACAAGTCGCACTTAGCCCGGGCATTTCGAATTCGCAACCGAACTTCAACCCGTATGAACTGACCACGCCTCAAATACAGCCATATCAAAGCGGAAGACCTCGGTTACCTGAAACTCCGTCCCCGCCGGCAGAGTGCTGCGGTGGGCGGTGTAAATGTCCTCGTAATTCTTGTGCTTGCCTTCCAGACTGCTGTGGGTGCTGTCTAGGTTGTCAGTGTGATAATCACTGTAATGACGCGCGGTCGCGAACGACGTTTGCGGTATCTGGTGAACGGGGTTTGTGTTGCAGAAAGGCTGACTCAAATACGAACGCTCCTTCAGCTGGGAGGCGCCTCCCTGATTTCATGGCTATGACGAATATCCGTGATCAGTCGTCTGCCTCCGGGGCAGGCAGTCAAGGGTACTATGGTCAGCAGGGAGCATTTGTGGATTACTCCGAGGCTCCGAGTCGATCGTCCTCCGGTTCGTCCTTGTCAAGTCGTATGCCCACGAGACCTCCATCCGGACCGGTGAGTATCCGGGGTTGTCCGTTAAAAACCGCGACTGATCTGCAGTTTCCACGATCTTCTAGGGCGCTAGGTTGCTGGGGCAGAATGGCCCGAATTCCAGTAGTAGATCGCCGCCGGCGCACGTTGGACCTTCCGGGAGTACCCGTGGTTTTGCTACCTATGCGGAGTCCGAAAGGGCTCGTGGGGCTGCAACGTACTCGAACTATAACCCGTCGCTGGACGCAATGCGCTTCGACTAGGGAAGTCTGCCACGGAGTGAATCCTTATGGTTCTGATGCTATTGTCCTCCTATTACTTTTACGTTGTGCTTGTCTGCTTCTTGTGGCTCGCTGGTTTACTGATGGACATGCAGTGGCCGTGATCGTCCCTTATCTATATTTTTCTTCTCGTTATGGTTTTTTTGCCTTCTGTCGACGCTACGTCTTGCTCGATGGACGCGATAGAGACTCATCTAGAACGTCTACAGAGCTTTTTTTCCCATTATCACACGTAACTTTCCATGTACCTTGCTGCAGCGACAAATTTTATAATTATCCATCATTGACCGCTCGGTTTGTACGACGGCGTTCATTCTGACCCAGCGTCCCAAAGAAAAAGTTTATTTTCATTCAAGTCAACATAAAACGTCCATTGATTCCATTCGGTCCTCCTCCGTCAAGATGTTTTCCTTGTCCTGATTAACATGACTCTCCGCTTCTGAAAACTGCAACTGCTCCAATAAGACACGATTGTGATTCTCTACATCGATCTGATGCGAAAAGTCAGGTGAGTATTTTGGCATGCGAATAATATTGGACATGCCATGATCGGCGGAGGCCACTGGAGATCCAGTGGCTCGGCGCCTTCTGGAAGCGCCCTCGAATACAAGAGAAGGTAAGGCCCCGCGCCGAGATGTAGGCCCACCGAGTCTTCCAGAACATTTCCCTCGGATACCTTTGGTGTGTGTGAACTTCACGACAGGTACATCATCAACTAGTCTCGCATACCTGGCTAATGGATGTGTCCTCTATCCTCCACCATGCACCCTTCTCTTGTATATAGGAATAGAGGTGCTTCCTGCCATACAAACCGTCGTGGACTAGTACTGCGCGGAGATCATACTGCCGACGGATTAGAAAACTTTTCTGGCCGAGATGTGACGTGAAATAAGTGACTTACTCTGACACGTTGGAGCTCAGGACAATCTAAAAGCGTTGCAACTTGATCACGCATCTTCGCAATGGCAATGTCCGAGACTATGAGAGATGTGGATAGTCAGTAGCCCGTCAAGTAAAAGGACCTGCGTGCCACCTTTGATTTCCTTCTCTACCTGAGCGAGGATATTCTTTAGTTTGTTAGCCATAGTTTGGGTGACACGAGCACGCTCGTCGTCGCCCTTCGCGTCTGCCACATTCTCGAAATAGTATATCGATGAGCGCAGGTCCATTAAGGTGTCCTTGTCCTGAGAACCAGTCAAGGTTAGTGCAGGGGACGATACGGTAAGCCGCCAAGGACGAACATTGAAGTGCGTCAAGGATTTGTTGTGCGACACCAGCTTCTGAATTTCTGCATGAAGGTCCCGCTGCTGCACCCTCTTGCTCTCTGCAAGCTCAACATTTTCCTTCAGGAACTGATCGAGATAGATGTGCTTCGGGTATTTAAACGGCTTGCGCTCGCCCGTGACAGTGCCCGAGCGCGCAAGATGAAATGCAATCACCTCCGAGGGCTCGAAAATAACCTGGCGCTTTACATCATCCTTATTATTGGAAAGCTGCGCAGAAAGGCGACCGACGAGGTCATTCGTTTCGCTCCGTCCAAGGGCTTCGACACGGACGATGGAAGCATCTTGCAGGAGCTCTCCGGGTTCGTCGTCGAAATTGCTGTTCCCATATTGGAACTGCATGATGCGCTGTCTGCGCATTATATATCAGTGAGACAGAGAAGAGCAGTCGATGCCACGTAGTACTTCGCCTGTCCAGTACGAATGAATTCATGGGTGAATACTTTGTCGAGGGCGGCTGCTACCTTTTCGAAGAATCCTGGTTCTCCGTTGATTATCACGCATATAAGTAGCTCAAAGGAACGTACGTTGAGATAGCTCGCCCGGAGATTGCGCCGGGTTCGACCAGGGCTCAGGCTTGAACCCCTCCAGCACCTCATGAGCATCCAGGTCTACAAGCTTTGCGAGATCCATGTTGGTGAAAGTTTCGACGAGCTTCCACATGAGGAGCTCTTAAGCACTGTCAGCAACGACTATAGAACAGCACACAACACATTTACCTGGCCCATTCTTTGGGGGTTCAGCTTCTGTTGCACCTTCGGGCAGAGCTGGCCGCCAATTTGCAACGCGTTCACGAATCTGTGGAACATAGAAAAGCGCGTGCAGAACCAGAGCTGCATAGACCATCGTATGTTTTGTGGGACGTAAAGTGACAGGCCTGCAGGGATGCCTTTAGTAGAGGGAGATGAATGAATTAGAGACATACCAGCCTTCCTTCCGCCATTGCTGATCAAGGGGTAAAGGCTGGTATTCATCGCCAGTATCAGCTTGCTCAAAGCTAGCTTGTATAGCGCGATCCAGGTCGTCCGCAGCAACATTATCCTGCTAAACATGGCATCAGTACAAAAGCAGTAACATGAAGCACGGACTGACCTACATTCGAAGGCACCATCGCCCAGTTAGCATCAGGAGGCCGTTCGCTCGGTCCAAACATCGGACCCTCTTGGGAGACTGTCTCAAGTGACGCTTTCAAAGCGCGCGATAACTCGTCATTTTGGTCATCGTCACCCGTTAGGTCGATATTGATCGGTGAGTTCGGGCGGACAGCGGGAGGAGGCAACGGTCTGGGTTGGTTTATCTCCATCTGCGAGTGCGATGTCCATAACGATGACTGTGTGTCTTCTCCCCTGTCGCCCTCGATCATGGCGGAAGCTGCTTTCTCTACATCGCCATCGAATTTCCGCAGGACGCGCCTAGCCACTTCATGGTCCACACTTCCATCCATCAATGTGATCAAAACCTCAATGTTATTGGATTCTTTCGCCTCATCGTGATAGTGCATACTCGGCGAACCTGCAAATAGATACAGTCAAGTGTGTTGATAGTTGGCTGGCAGGGTGAATTGCGTTGGGGTCCAACCTTCATGGCCCAGTGACTACTAGTATCAGCCTTAATTAAGCGCCCGTAGTATGCATAAATGTCTACTGGCCACGCATATATGGCACTTGTTATCTTCATTTATCGCACAAAAGGTCTCATCACTACACGAGTTACGCATCGCTATTCAAATCATGCATGTTGGTATTGAAGGTTTTACAATACAGGCTGTCGGCACAACATTTGGCGGAACAATTTCAAACAAAGCGCCTGAGGGAAGCAGGGATATAAGTTTATAACACATAAAAACATAACAAATAGAGTCCTTTCGAAGCGAATTACACAGCCAGGTAAGCAGGAGGGTAGAACGGATACAACGAGGGAATAGCACTGTGGTGAAATAGAAACATTTTTGGGGTGTCTGATAGGATGTAATACATTAGGTCGTGAGAGGTCTACTAGTGCTTCATGTCCGCTCAGGTAGATGTGGTACAATCCACTTGATTAGATTAAGATGTAGGATGATTATCTATGTAGGGTGTCAGGACACCGCTCCTTCCTCATGACGCAGAACACTCACTGTAAATACCGCCATACTGTCCGCTCATATACATGGGATCCTGTTGTTGCGGTGGCTGCTGAGGATGAGACTGGCTATAAGCCACCCCCATCTGTGGGAACGACGTATAGTCATTCCAAAACTGCGGATACCGCCCTACCCCAGGTTGATCACTGGTATATGTACCAGATCCGCTCCCATGTATAGCCAGCCGCGCTTGTCCTTGATGTGAAGTCGAGGACTGCAAGTTCCCCGCCCGACGGCTGTCGACCAAGCCTGTGCTATACATCTGCGGAAGCACAGACGTAGACAATGTGCTCGGGAACGAGAGATATGAAGATCCATCAGAGGTCCACGGGTAATACGATGGTTGCGAAGTTGAGATAGATGCCCCAGCAAAGTCAGTATGCCGCCCAGCACCAGACTCCTGAGAGTGACCGACATCGTGCGACGTTCCGCTAAACTGAGTCGATCGCCAGGTGTTGGCGTACCCTTGTCCCGACCCTGGTATGTGAGGCGAGCCACTTGAGGGTAGGGCCTGCGACTGCGAACGCTCGTATGCATCCTCTGAGTCTATTGAATGCTCAGCTGTCCGCTTCTGGCGATCCCGAGAAGTAAATGAAAGGCACGCTTGGCCAGAGTTCGAGGGATTTGCCATGACGTTTGAGCCCCGAAGAAGCTCATTGGCACGTGCTGCGGAGGGCCAGACAATTTCCATGTCTTGTAGTGCATCCATGCACCTGAACAGACCTATCCGTGATTGAGGGTCATTCGGGAAGATGGACGCTGTATATAGGATGAGAATACGATCGGCAAAGAAAATCAAATCGCGACATACTGCTCGTGACATGCATAATACCCGCCGTAAAAATATAGAAACTGAGAAAAACGGGCGCGCGTTGCAGACAGTACTTTTCCCGATAAGATGAAACTAAAATCCATCTTGCGTCAGAAGTTGCTTGCAAAGGAGTGATAGGAATAATTTACCGATAGATGAGATGTGGTTTGCAGCACCCACGCACAGCTCATAATGTTTCTTACTCGTCGCACACGCTTCTGCATCATCCACATTATCCGATTTCCTGAAAAAGCATTAACATCAGCAATGGAGAAATTCCGAGGCACTCACCCCTTATTTAGAAGGTACGTATTCCTTATGCTATATGCCCAGTCACTCCAAAAGAATAACAGATAAACAAGACGGAACTCACAAGGGGCGATGCAATAGCAATGTCGTACACCAATATTGCATGTGCAATGTCAAGATATGGGGCGGAATGGTCGCGCCCTGCTTCAATTGTAAATGCTCGGGCAAGTCGAGGTACCACTTATTTAGCAGCTCCTCAAGTTGTACCGCCTCAGCGTGCCGAGAAGTCACGGGACGGATGGCATACATCGACTGTACGAGCTTGGAAAGGATAGTCGCTGAGACATGAACTTAGCTATGACATTACATGGTCAAATAAAGGTGCTCACAGAGAGTTGCAGAAGCATTAAAGCTAGATAGTACACGTCCGGTTGTTGAACACCTCATCTCTGCACTAGGTGGATACCCATGTCCGCGGGAATCAGGCGGCAGCGACTCATGAGGAATCCACAACTCCATCTCCTCCGCCTAAGTTTTAAAATACCCATCAACACACCGGACTATAATTGATACAACATATTTCCGTACCTCATCCTCGCCCGGCAAGAGTGTATCGTAATCCCGCTCGAAGATTGCAAGCGGCCTTCCAATATACGTGCTCACATACCCATCGAGTACGACACATCCCCACCATATCCGCCGCCGTTCCTGTAACTCCCGGGGGCCGAATAGACGCCCGACGTCCACACGGGCCCAGCCGTCGGCTGCGCGGTGCATACCAAGATCCTGCGCCATACGTACCGCCATGCCCGTGTACACCCAGGCTTGTGCCATGGCACCAATGCCAATCTCGCGGTACCCGAGTAATAGAAGAGCTTGCACGGTGCTTGGCAACGAAGATGCATAGGTGTTGTCAAGAAGTTTCTTAGCGACGTTAAAGTACTGATCACCTGCAGTCCACATCGGGGTTGGCTCTCGGGGCGACGATGCCGATGGAGGGGGAGGGGAGTTCGGTGGGAAGGAGGAAGATGGTGAATAGCGTTCGGCAATGGAAAACATGCTGAGGAGTAAAAGCGGAGAAATATTACGGCGGGCACGGTGAAAAGACGACGGAGACTTCGAACCCTGACCATCGGACGTGGGCGACGGTGTATCTGCAGATGGATTCTGATGCCTGAAACGGATGTCAGTGGGAGTCGGAGGAAACTCGTGAGGTGACCTCACGCCTTGTAACCCTCCCAGAAAGCCTCCTTGAGCAACACCGGGAACGCCGAATGTACATAAGTAAAATATATCTCCAATAAATGCTCCTGAACAGCCGGATCAGGCATGACGCTGCTCAGATCCATGTCCATGACAGATAAACCCATCAAAGGGCTGTTGGTTGTGGTCGGGCTTGCGGCAGAACTCGTCAGCGCATCAATACTAGGAATTATGGGCGACGTTGTATTTGTACCAGCTGGAGGGAGTGGTGGCCAGACACGGGCCTTTGGGAAGCGCCTGTGACATGTGAGACATTCATGCAACATATCATCGAACAAATCGCTCACCATATTCCGCCTTCATTCCGAGCTTCCTCCTTCGCATTATACCCCAACAGGTAAAGACCACTTGCCTTTCCGTGATACCGGACTTGTTCGTCCTCGTTCAAGGAGAGCTGGCCCACAGCATCCACGACGTCGTCTTCGTCCTCAGAATCCGTACTGGCAGGTGCTTGTGCTTGCGAGTGATCGGATGGATCCGGAGATGATGATGAACCGAGTCGCCGGCGTTGACGTCGTCCATTATCGTCAAGTGAGAGAGATGGCGAGGTTCTAGATTGCGAAAGTTGGATCGTGCGCGGGTTGTTAAGGGAGATAGCACCAGATGTAGGCGGGCGAGACTGCGATGAGAGCGATAGAGATGACGAAAGGAGAGATACAACGCGATCCTGCCATTCATTTGAAGGGCTGTACAAAAAACATTTTCAACGCTGTTAAACAACGGGAAGGATTAGACTCACTGTGTGGACTGTAGGTCAATACCACTACCCTCCGTTGCAGTGGCATTATTTGGGCGTGGTTTAGCATCGCCACCTTTTCGTCCTTTGACACCATATGAGGAGGTATCGACACGATTGAGGATTTCACGAGCAAGAGCGTCCTGATTGGAAATTTATCAGCATGTGCGCCTGTTGGAGATGTACGTTGTTGGCAACAAATGCGAGAATGAATGCATTGGAACAGGAAAAATAAATTTGAAGTAACTGAGGTACTTGTGAACATCAAAAGTACAAATCCATGCACGAAAAATTAAAACATGGAGTCCAAGTAAAACACCGACCTGTCTTAGGGTGTACAACACATCCTCCAAACCTGCAGCGCCGCCTGGAGGTGGTCTATCTGCTTCACCATACCTGCACAAAACTAGTGAATAATTTTTTATACAAAATGATGATCCAAATGCACCTTTCCCCATGCTCTGCCTCGACAGCGAGGAGAACACCAAGTAGGGCCTCAGTTTGGTGCAGCCGAGCTTCGATGGCGTCAATGTACCCCTTAGGGGGGCCGCGCTTGCGCGAGGGTCCGAGGAATGTACACGCTGCATATTGATAAACGTAATCAGATCAGAAAATGTCGAGAGCGAGCAATCGGATCATTGTAAGCATGAAGCGTAAAGGTGTTGATACGAAAACAAAAAGTGGTGACAGCGGCGCATCATACATCAAGGATCGTTAGTGTTCCAGAACGCCAGTCACACGTGGCAGGATGTCATTTTCAAAGGTGGTTGCGAAGGCCACAAAAGGGAATTCATGATGTATTGGTGAAGAGGGTAACGAAAGGTGACCCCATCAAGGTGGCGTCAAGTGGAGCCGCGTTGATGATGATATGAATGGATTCCAAGGACCAGTTGAGGAGCCGCAAAATTTCAGAAATGGGGAGAGGGGGAAATGAGAAGGAAGGAGCGAGAAAGTATGGTCAGCAGGTTGTCAACCGTGTGGAATTAGGCAGACTTACGCGTCCCCAGCATGATGCAGCTTTTACAAGCCTCGCCATCTCCTGCGCGCTCGCATTTACATTTGCTTTTGCGGCATTGATCGCAAGCTGACGTATGATAAGGCATGGACTGAATAGATATTTGAGACGAACAGGGACAGTACCTTTACTGCTCCTTCTTCTAACGACTCTATCTGAATAGCCAGATGAAGTAGCAGGCGCACCAGAGGAGCCTGGAGGATCAGGTAACTCATCGCCATCGTCGTATTCGTCCGGGAATGATAGTGAATTCAAGTCGAGAGCGGAATTTGTTGAACGTTTGCTGAGCCAGGCGTCCTCCGGGTGTGCCATGGATCCGAAGCGGTAGTACGGGCGGTCTGGTAGTGTGTTCGATGTCGTTGTAAAATTATGATTAATTTGCGCAGTACTATTAGGCGCTGACGCAGATGACGGAAAATGGAAAGAAAAAGTGTGTGGAGGTGACGGTGAAAGATCAAGATAAGGTGAGGAGGATAGTTCCGATTTTACACTGGCAGATTGTGAACGTGCAGAGTTGGTACTGCCTGAACTATTTGGTGGATCAAGACCGTAATGTGAAGCTGGATGCGAGTCTAGTATATAGTACGCATTAGCTGGGATGGCCATCACAATAATATGAAAGAGGAAGAGTTTGAAGGGGGGCAGACTTGAATCACAGGCTGGGTCCAGTATTTCAAAGATTTCGCGATCTCTTCAATGCCAAGCCAACTGTGCGATCTACGACTCCGAGCTGTGACGACGCTCCGAGATTTCAACCCTTGATTTCAAGTCCTCGGAAGGAACGACCCTTGAAGTGTCCATCCCCGCTTTCTGAACAAGATCAAGTCATCACTCACCGATTAATCGCTGTTCCAATGTACGTTATTTTGCGAATGTCGTGGCGTCAGAAGCTTTCAAGTTTCAAGTTGTTTGGATTTTCTAATCTTCTACCGTCAAGATACTTAGGTAGTCAAGGTCACCTTTGTAAGTCTGCTCCTCTCAACATGCGAACTTAATGCTTATTACAGAGCAATCCAGCCTCACTTTCTCCCTCTTCCCACTCACTTGATCCATATGTCGAATACTAATACATTATTATTAGAGCAGCTTTATAACTTCGGTACCATCCGCTTGAGCCCGAGGAGAATTTTATTTTCTCTTCTATCGCCTTCAAGGGCGTCTCCCAATGGTTCGAATGTTCGGCGTACACTCACCGTTTTGTTAGATAACCTTTCACCAATCAATTGGTACTACCGTCCTATCGGAGCATTCAAACCTATTTGAACTTCCGATACTCAGCAACAGTACATTGTCACCCGACAACACAACAGATGATTTCTTTTGGAGAAGGCAAGCCATTACCGACTAGCACGGTACGTTTTCATGCGACTATCTTGTAAAGGAAACCCCCTCTAGTTTGCCTATGCCCTATGTCCGTGCCACCAAATCGGCATCCAACGGCTTCCGAGGGCCCGTAATCCTCGCACTTCAAGCCTTTGTGTCATTCCGAGGATATTTATTCGTTCTAGCTCGGAAAAAATAGACTGTCACGAGATTATTTTCAACGAGCTGCATGTTTTTTTTCGTCCTTCAGTTCGTTTGACATATCTGTGTCTGTGTCTAATTCCTGTTTTCGACAGCTTTCGACTCTGCAGTTTTTAAAGTGTCATTGACGCCAGAAAGGATATCAAATTCATTTGGACGACTCAAATCAGAGACCCACTTTGTTGCACATGCAAAAACTTCCGGGTGAGAAGTCTTCCCCACGTGAGCCGTCTCCGTCTGGAGGTAGATTCAAGTAGATTCTCCTATCAGTCGCTGTAGACTGCTGTAGATCGTTGTCTTCCTACTAATCATTGTTTCGTAATTTCCTGTCTGGCGGCCGGTACCGTCCTCTGTCCAGGCACAGGTCCCGCCAATTTGATTTTGTCAGTTCTCCGTCTTCGGTCGGCCACGTGGTTATTTCCGTGATCGACCCGTCTCCTCCCCACCAGTCTCCACCCAGCAACCAATCTCGTCGTCACAGATACTTTCCTAACACACTGTGATAGTCCAGTTGCAGCGGGCCGCGACCCATGTATATATTAGACATACCATCCACGCCTGGTCATGGCCATTTTCAAGCTATACTTTAAAGAGCAATCAAGGCAAACACAACACAATATTTCCCGGGTTCATACGTACATTCAATTAAAACTAGCTCCGAGTCGAAGATTGTAAATCTAAAGTTCAAGACGACCAGGGACGTCGATTCTTCGATTTCCCCGTTCCTGTTCCCAATCTCAGCTCGAGATTTATTCCATCAGGTATCCCCAAAGACGCACCTATGGTTGCACATGTGCAGCGTAAGACTATACCTGTAAGCGCCATACGCACGGATCATCCATCATCGATCACCGCCGTGGACAAAACATTCGGTATTTCCCTAGAATCTTTCTATCCGAGAATTACTCACTGCTTACCGTAATATCCAGGAGTTGAATTTGAATTGCCCTCGTTATTGTATCAGGGAGATTATGTGCCGGATAGCACACGATTCCTAGCTGGTTCATTTTCGTATCACCTGTGATGTCCGTGCTATCAATATATCGTTTTGTTGCGGAAACGAACGTCAGGGGCTAGCTAGACTGCGTAGCATAAAGTCAGTCCGCCATCGAGCAATACCGTACCACCCGTGCAGTCAAGTTTCAGGGTCGTGCTCTGAGAGATGAGTTAGGCAAGCACCAACAATGCATTCCTACTGGACGCGTGATAGCACAGCGTTGGTATAATGATGTTTGCAAATCTCGCCTTAACTGGATTGCAGGTCTACATTCACTTGCAGCCACTTCGCACACTCTCGCATGGCCACCGAGGGAACCACGTGGAAAGAAGAGGAAAACACAGATCATGATGAAGATACGTACATCTTGTCGATCGAGATGAAGTTCTGTCGGCTAGAGGTCTGGCCCTAATCATGTGGGGTGTGCGGACAATCATGTCCAAGACAAATTGCATACATCGCAGGCGGACGAATGCGGCCTCATTATCCAGATACAAATCTCACCCCCCCTATATCCGGAAGGATCCCTCCCGCGAAAAGCGTAGAGCAAGTATGGTATGGACAACACGGAAGAGTGGGACTCGGGGCTAAATCCGCGGGCTGGTTGCTGTTACCGTTGGTACGATGGTTCGCGGTATCTCTCTTGGTGATTTTGATTCTGCCAATCTCGTGACGTCATGCAGCAGTGTCATAGTTCTGATGATAGAGGCTGAACCGAGGTCCTGCGGAGTGGGGCAGCCGCACGGTAACCGGTCAAACGCGCGAAAGGGCAATAATGCCCGCGAACTTTACAGGGCATTCCGCAAACCACGCATAGTTGGAAACGTAAATCATTCCCGCGAACCACGCATGATTAGACAAGGAAACCACTAGACTCGTCTGATCGAAGGGACAGATAATTAGATCTCGGTTCATTCCGGTCGTAGACGAGTTCCTAAACAGTCTCGTAATAGGGTAAGCGACATCCGGACGCTTGGATAGGAATAGTTAGGGATACGCCGTGGAGGCGAACTATAATGAAGCTCGCGTAGTTCATAGCTGGTGCACTTTTTGCTGAACAGGGAGTCGGGCTGAGGAGATACGTATGTATCAGCGGCACCATGGCGTGTTTGCATCCATAGCTCAGTAAGTAGTGAATATCCACAACCTCATAAGTGACTCAAGGAGTGACTCTGGCAAATATGACTCACCCAGTTCGACCAAGGTAAAAATTGGCTGCAACCTTCTTGGTAACTCAAGGGTGACTTTGACAATAATGGCACACCAATTCTACCACGGAAACTAGCCCCGTCGTACCATAGGTATGAACTCACGAAATTTTCACGGAACTACCGAGGTAACGAAAGCACCGCGTCAGCACTGTGTGGCAGGTGAAAGCGACATTACCGCAGTATGCACAGCGCAGATAAGTTCCTGATCGTGGCTAGATCTGTATGTAACGAAGCGCCTAGGCTTGCGTTGACCTTGGCTTGATCTTTTTATCAAAAGGCTATGATAACGAAAAGTGGGCGTCGTACACTGTTGGGCTCACTGCTTGGGTAGACCAGTTTCTGATCACATAGAATCTTCGAGACGGTAAGCGGATCCTGGTGACTGTTATTGTTCGAGCTTTCAAACCGATGGAAAATGAAAGAATGGTACGGAGGTTAGTGGAACAACCGGGAAACTTCCAGTTCGACGTTGGACCGAAGTTGTGTCACGGGTCTGTCCACATTTCATCATCGTCCATGGCCGCAAACTCAGAATTGCAACTTTCCAACCAACCGACCACGGTCGACTGCGCCTATACAATCCTTCTGCTAATCTGAAGTTCATCACCCCAATAAGTCATCAGTCATGTTTGGATGTTGCGTCGCTGGTCGTCTCCTGCAAACCAACCTGCAGCAGGTGGACGAGACACATGCCCTCTTTGAGATCCCAGCTGCTGAGAAAGTCAATCATGTGTGCGTGTTTTTGCTTGGTACAGGTCAGTTCCTCATACTCCATCCCTCCCTCGAATGACTTATCTCATGCTGATCTGTAACATAGTTCCATTCCCTGATGGATTTGGCGCAACCGTCCACTTTTTCTGGCCTGGAAAAGGTTCACAAGTACTTGGCTTGTGCGTTCACCTTTCATCAACGGAATGCAAAGATCTTAAACCTTACTTGCGATTTTCAGGCTATCGAACGATAAACCATCAGCCATATTCCGCCTTCGGTCCGTCTTCTCTTCCACATCAGCACCCCCATCAGGCATATCAACACCTTCTGCGTTCACATCCGCAACTTCGTCTTCTGCATCCGGTCAAGTCACCGCTATACTTGGATTTGCATTAGAACCTCTTGAAGCGATAGCCGCACAACTTGCTTCTCTCCCGCAAGGACAAGCCCAGAACGCTATGAATATCACCCCCACTCCAACACCAACGTCATCACTGGCATCGATAGCCAAACCTGCAGATCCATCGGTGCTTGCGGAGAAAATAGCCAGGCACCTGTTTAACTATATAGCGGGCTTCGTGCCAGCAGGAACAAATGTAGGTCCGGAAAGTACTGTTTCAATGGGTGTCATTGCTCGATGGTACGAAAGCTTTATAGGGAAGGTGAGGGCAGGCGGTATCGGGTTTTTGGAACGTAATGAATAACTTCAGTCGGGAATGGGTATCTGACTTTCAATCGATTATGATGAACTCGATTTTCCTTTTCATTTGTGAGAGGTTTGGGGGACTGCCGCTCACTAATTTTGAATATAGTATCTGGGTATCTGGGAAACATTAATCTGTGGGCCTGCGGTGTAGCGCAGTTGATGACCACCGGCCACGAACCAACAGCATACATAGGAAGTTCATAAACATGAATTTCGTTTACTGTGGTGTCATGATGAATAATTCATCGTATTTTTCGGGTCGTGGGCGTGTTCCATCGCATGGCAACTCACTTCTTTGGTCAGGTGCTCTCAGCTGCTTCAGCATTATTCGTCAGGCCATTTGTCTTGCCTCGAATAAGGCAACGACTGTATTGGAGTCATTTCAGGATCGGGCTACTATATGCAAGTCAGAAGCCGACTAAATATTTTGCGCAATAGACTCGAACAGTTCGCTAGAGTGTTCACCACTTCCGCAGCCTTTCGCATCAGCTATGGGCTTGCAAACATACGAAGCCCACCGTCAGCCGCGGCTTGTGTAATTGAAACGAGGTTTGCAACACGGTACCGATCATTGTAACAATGGTGCTTATCTGCAAGAAGCTTATAACCCTGTCGATCCATCCCTCCGCCACGAAGCTGGTATGTATTATGCAGCCCTTTTTCTGCTGGTGGAACGCTGATGGATTTCTTATATTCTTATATCAGGTTATCATCTATGCTATACTAAAAGAAGTTTGTCTCGATAACCTCTTGTTTAATGTGAGTGTGCACATACCAATCCACTCTACAACTGAAAATGGCACTCATAACAGCGATGAATTTAATGTATACATCATTTCACGGCCATTCAGTAATACAGCCTTCTAGAGAGTACATAAATCTCTTCCACTCGTGACGTGTTCGACAACTTTTTCAATGCTCGTCAAGTTGACATTCTACCACTAGGCTGATGCTATGGGATCTCCTGCCCAGCTCAAAGACACCTATAAACCACGGTCCAGGAGAGTTTTCTGACTACGCAACTTGGACAGGTTCGTGTGGGTCACCACCATCTGCCACCCTCGGAGGGATGCTGCCGTACGCCAGGTGACGTGCGTGCCCCATGGCGCTTACAACGACCACCTCCCTCCACACTACAAGCAACTGCGTAACATGTAAGTCTCCCTTTTGACTAATCACTCGTTCCTTTTCACTATCACGTACTGCGCACACGTACAATAGCATGCTCACACTTTACATAACCGCTTACAGCGCTAGCATATAGTAGGCCGTACCCGCGGTGTTGCACCTCAGTTTTTTCCACTCTGACTGAGGTAAGATCCTCACCTTCATTATCGTGCTCGATCCTTACTCACGTCTCCGCAGTTTATCGTTTTTCTCTCGCAGGTACTTATTTCGATGTCAAGTCTTCCATTCAGACTGAAACTTTCGTAGTTTGTCTCTCACAGCTTCTAACGTCTGTTACTCGTATTATCCTGGTGCGTCCAAGTCACTAGCTACGATATGCCAATTTAATGACACTAGAGAGTTAGTTCACGAATCACCAATGGCAACTTGTGCCTCTGCCCCATTTGACCATGCTCAAGCAGACGTTATTTTACGATCGGCTGATGGAGTTGAGTTCCGAGTCTTCAAGCTCTTCCTTTCCCTTGCCTCTCCGTTCTTCGAGACATTGTTTAGCCTCCCTCAGGCGCCTGATGGGGCTACCGATCAAGAGATGAAGGATGACCTAGCAGTCATCGCCGTGTCTGAGGACAGCAAAACACTAGATTCCTTTCTCAGGTTTTGCTATCCATCGACGCTGGCAGATGATCCTTCCCTCGAGAACCTGACAGATGTCCTGTCTATGCTCGCAGCTGCGAGGAAGTATTCGCTAGACCTGATCGAGAAAAAAGTGTGTCAGGCTCTGGCGAATCCGAAGGTTCTCGAGACGGAGCCCATTCGCTGTTTCACAGTCGCCCGTAACGCACGGCTCACGCAAGAAACAATCACCGCTGCCAGACACACCTTACGTCAGCCCTTAATTCCTGCACAGTTCTCAGAGATCGGGCTTATCACCGCATCCGAACTTCTTGCCCTACTAACATACCATAAAAATTGCAGTACCGCCGTACAACCTTTAACGAAGGACTTCAAATGGTTGACGGATCATTATGGGAGTTACAATGGCTGCGCTTGGCTATTTGGCCCATACTGCAACGGGTCCTGTCGCTGTGGACAAGTTACCGACAAGAGGTTTTCGTTCTGGGGTATCCATACAGTTACATGGTGGGTGACGTATATGCAGGAGTTATCCGAGCTGTTGATGGATAGACCGTCTGGCGACACTGTGAGGACAGCAGCGGAAAGGACAATCCAAACGGTTAGAAGCACAGGCTGTGCCGCTTGCTCTAGCATCGTGAAGGAGAACATGACGGAGCTAAGTAACTTGCTTGCTCTGAAAGTCGACGAGGCAGCCGCCGCGGTATGTGGCTCGCTCTATATCAGAGACAAATCCTGAGACTTTTCAATAGATCGAGCTGGAGATGGACTTTTGACAGACCTCATCAGTAAGGCAATGCACAATATATGACAAAACGCTTTCTAAATGCCGCATCAGGCAGATGGCGTCCATGAATCTATGTACCCAAGAACCCCTGTACTGTGTCCACGATGACTCTTCTCACAGAAAGAGTTAGATATGTCACTCTCGATTGAATTGTACTTACCCATGTATCAACAGCCAACGCTCATGTGCGCGCGGCGGTGTATAATTGAAACAGTTCAATTGAATCTTTTCAGAGCACTGCTGAGTTTCTCGTGCATAGAACTAAGTTTACATCATCCTCTTCGTGCTTCTCGACCTGGTAGTCCCGGGTCAATTTACTCGGTCAAGTGGCGGTCAGACTTCAAGCTCCAGGAAATATTAATAATGAATACAGCTGCAAGTGATCTGTGTCAAATACAGTAATGGAAATATTGATGTTATTTCTATCCGCCGCATTGTCCGTATCAGATAACAGCAATCAGATCTGTGGTATCACAGGTGGGATAGCACCCGAAACTCGCCCAGCACGCTCAAGGGCTCCATCCTGTAGCTCATACGCGGGCCGATACTGTGGTGGGAGGCTGACATCATTGGCACTCCTACCATCCTCGACATGGCATTGAGCATTTGGATCACTAGCCAGAACCTGGAAAGGTCCTAGTGTTTCGATAGAGCTCCTAAGTGACTTTGTCTCCCTCAAATCAAAGACAGGGTCGGCAAAGCATGTCTGATCGGGGTTATTGGCAATGATCGTAAAAGGACCGAAGCCATTCATAAACGACTTCGGTGGAGTTGGTTCAACAAGACACATGGCATTTGGATTGTTTGCAACAGTTGTGAGTGGAGAAGGAAGAGTGTTGGACGAATCAGAATCCGTTACAAGCAGGGCTGGATTTGGAAATGTATTATATGTGGATCCCAGAGATGTGTAACTATACGGGTGTCAATAGAGGTTGGCGAGATAAAAATGATCCTCACCCTTCGTCATACAATGTGCAGTACGGAACATTGAGTTTTCTTAGGAATGTCCAGACATCTGAGTATGCCCAATTGATAATTGGGTTTACTCGTTCGAAGGCGGGCCATCCCGGATCCGTCACATTTCTGTATGATAGCGTTGCTACTCGAGTCATGAGTACTTGCATCGCGCGATAATGGCGACACTCACTTCCATGGGGGTCCGTACGTCGGGTGCCCACCAAAATCGCTTGAATATCCGGGAAACGTAATTTGTACAACTCTAGGGCTCGCCGCATCCCTTCACCACCCCTAGCCGCTCCGACAGGCTGAGTCTGGAGGCTATGTCCTATGTAGCCATTGCTCCCCTTAAGTGATGTTGGGGTCGACACACCGGGCGTCACACTTTCCACAGGCAACTGAATGTCCGAGGATAGGTTGCACGTGTAAAGATTGAGGCGGTAGTCTTGCGTAGCTATCTTGATAAATTCCTCCAGTGCAGGGAATGGTGATGGGTCTGGAATGTATAATGCAAATATAGGCTTATGCGTGGACAACACCTTTCTGGTGAGAACCGCAGCATACAGATGGAGTAGGACGGTGCCTACGGGACGAAGGCGTCAGTAGATGTACATCTCAGGGGTCCTGCTGACGCACAATCCTTCCCGCCGTTGAAACTCAGAGATACGTGGTCTTGCCTATAAAGTAAAATATCAGTGTGATGAATCGTGCATGAGCAAAGAAAACACTGCCGCTCACCCATATTGATCCAGACATTGCTCGATGACCTGCAAGGCCTCTCTTACAAGGAGTGCCATGGGTTCATCTGACTCTGCAAGTTTGTAAACGTCACTCGCTATCTTCTGGTAGTCCATATCGCTTTGAATGACACGGATGTTGAGGATGCAGAGGGGGCAACGCAACGACGGTCCAACGTGGAGAATCTAGAGAAGATGTTACAAGTAAATACGGCTGAGAGCTTTCATACAGCAACGTGTGGATACGCTTGAGAAAGTTATTGTGGGAACACAGGGTGATCTTCGACCAATGCCATTATCTGATCAATCTCCATATAAATACAGCTCCTCTCATAGCACTGCATAGTTCTTTTCAAATCAACAACGATGGCAGCCGTGGTACTTGTCACTGGAGGCACTGGACTCGTCGGGAAAGCTATCGAGTACGTTATCGAACACGAACCAGAAGGCTCGCGCTTCGGAAAGCGCCCAGGGGAGAAATGGATCTTTGCTGGCTCTCGCGAGGCCGATCTAAGGTACTGTCGTATGATCGTTGTCCTGATAGCAAGCATCAATATGTAGTGCAGAAATCCTGAAGAAACCCTGAAGTTATTCGAGAAATACCAACCTACTCATGTCATCCATCTGGCTGCCCTTGGTACGCCTGAGTTCGGGTCAGGATGAGCCCATTTGATCTGTATTTCTATAGTGGGTGGCCTCTTCGCGAACAGAGAGCGGAAGGTTAGGACAAATACCCTCTGTTGTGTGCAATCTGACCCCTTGCAGATGACTTTCCTTCGCGATAATATGCTGATCAACGACAATGTTCTTCACACCGCTCACATCAAAGGGACAAAGAAAGTCATCTCTTGTCTTTCGACATGTGTCTTCCCGGACAAAGTCGAATACCCACTCACAGAGGAGAAGGTTCACCTTGGACCACCACATTCGAGTAACTTCGGGTATGCGCATGCGAAGAGAATGGTAGATATCCAGAACCAGTATGTCATGATTCCCTTAGGGTACCTTTGACTGCGTTCATATCTACTGAGTAGTGCTTACAAGGAGGAATTTGGCTGCAACTTCACATCTGCCATCCCGACCAATGTGTTTGGACCGCATGATAACTTGTACGCTTGACCACTGCAAAGGTTATCACGTCCTGACTAAACCTTCTAAAGTGATCTGAAGCATGCGCATGTGATGCCCGCGCTGATTCACAAATGCTACCTATCACAAAGTCCATTTCCTCTCGTTTCAAACGTTTTGCACACTGACACACTTCCGATGCAGAGAACAACACGCCATTCAAAGTTATGGGCGATGGTTCGCCCCTTCGTCAATTCATCTACTCTCGTGACCTGGCCAAGCTGTTCATATGGCAAATGCGCGAGTATGACTCCGTTGAACCCGTCATCCTTTCAGGTGAGTTTTCGCATATCTGCTGATGCGAAGTTTACTGACGAGCTCTCAGTGGATGAGAATGACGAAATCAGTATTCGCGATCTTGCGAATTCCATCGTCAAAGTCATGAATCACCCTGACAAGCCCGAGGTACGTTCCTTTGTACTATTCACGAAGTACCTGAGCACAGATGTTCTTGTCATGAAGTTTGAGAACGAAGTTAATGACAACGGCCAAGACCGCAAACCCGCATCGAATGCAAAGCTCATGAGCCTGATTGGCTCCGACTTCAAGTTCACGCCATTTGAACAAGGTTTTTTTGTCCTCGTGTACTCATTCCAGTCCTTGATCATTGACTGTGTCGTGCAGCTCTTCAGGAGACAGTGACATGGTTCCTTCAGAACTATGCCAACGCGAGGATCGGACAATCTCACGCTTAGACAGGTTGGGATAGATGGACAAACGTTCGATGTTGTAGAATTACAGTTGTGTTTCACTGTTTGCCTACTTTTCATTCCTTGCCTGTATATGCAGAAGTACTTAACACTACTAACCGACAAGGAGTGACAGTTGTACCTTATATATCAGTCGAACTATACATAAGCATGTTGATCAGTAGTCGAAGAATTTCTGGTGATACTTGCCCCAGCATTCTCAGTCTCATCAGCCGTCAACTCCGGAACGTTGGTCGTATCAAGATACTCTCTCATCCTATGCGCCTTGCTCAAAATACTGATCGATATTACGCGAGCCCACGCAACACAGCACTATCAAAACGAACAAAATTTACAAAAAAAACTATGCTACTGCAACCACCTGTTGAGCACCTGACCGACTGACACGGGCTGTCCTCGAGTCGGACTCAAGGCGTGCCCACATTTTGTCAATGACGGGATCCGGAGGCCATCATGATTAGGGTACGGACGATAAGTCATCCGAATGTTATTAACCTATGTTAAATAACAAGTGGTTGCGTAGGGTTATTAACAAGCATGTCATTAACATGTTATTAACAGTCACGTGACCTAAAAATTGAAAATTTCGCTACAGCTACTACCAAAATCCGTCCCACTCGGTGTCCATGCCTTCTAGGTCAGCATCGTCCTCTGTAGCATCACCTTGAGTGCTACCCAAGCTGTTGATAGGACTTTCCTCGCATTCATCAGACAAGGCCTTGGTGACAATTGGTGCATGAAGGTTTGCGTCCACTTCAATGTCGAAGGCTGAATCCTCTGCTGGTTTAGCCGCTAGCGTCTCATCGAGCCATGTGTCTTCTTCGTCTTCGAGGATTTCTTCCTGTTCATCTGTGCCAACAGATAGATAGCTGCCAGTGGATCCGTGGTGGGCATAGATAATAGATCGGCTACCAACGTTGCGCCCCTTCTAGGAGCTGATGCAGAACTGCAAGCTTGGGAAGGGACTGTGTGCGGAGATAATTGAGATATGAACTGTCCTTGGGCGGGGAGTCAGTACTAAAATATTTGCACAATGGCGGAGCAGTGGTAGTTGAAGCTGATGGGAGTGAAAATCGAAGCAATGACGAGACAGACAGATTCTGATCTGGGAGAATAATAGATTGCACTGATACAGGAATAACGAGAATATCATCTGAGGCTTTTGTGTTGACCATTTTGAGTGCTCGACTGGTGCAAGAGGGAGGGAAAACAAGTTGAAAACTTCGTTGCGAGACACCCAAGTCTCATGTCAGACAGCAGCTTGCTTCTCTGTAAGATTTGCGTTGCAAACTTCTAAGTCAATGATCTGCGAGGAACAGCAGAAGGTCGGAAGGCGACTCACCAAGACTACGGGGGTTGATAGACTTATTAGCACCATGTCACCCCCCCATGGCTGTATGCCTGTTATTAACAACCCACTTTTCGTCCGTACCCTAATCATGATGCCATGTTATTTATTCACCATGATTACAGACACATGTAAGGACTTCCATACTTTCTGAGGGGTTGTCAAAGGTAATATTGATAAGGCTGACATTCCGCTCACCTGAATGACCGAAAGCGGAAACGCAGCACTCTCCAAGTTCTCCTGTAAGTGGGCAACTTCGAAATTCGACACCCCAATGGACGCTGCCAGTTCTTCCCAACCTTCCCTACTTCTTCCTTCAGTCGGCCCACGTGGCGGCCGGGCCGGTGCACAAGGTCCACGCCCAGTTCCTCCACAGCGACCCCTGCAGCGCGGTCTTGACCATCCGGCCGGGCTAGAGTCGATAGAGCTCAGCGGTGACGAAGAGAGCAGGGCGTGACGTGTTGTAGGCTTGATGGCGGCGCTCAACTTATCTTCGGCGAAACTGTCTCACGAGGTTAGTTGTTTTTCGGATATTGCTGGAAGAACACTACCAAATGTAATCCAGGGGAATTGGATGCCGTCGTCGTGAGTGAGTGGGGATATAGCCTGTCCGTGTGAAGCGGAAACAAGGTTAAGGACTCTAGGACATTCGCGCAAGAACATGCAGTAGTAGTACTTGTTTGTCCCTGCAGGGAGAGCCATATCTATCAATTCCAAATGTATGTTCCCTTTGCCTTGAGTGGAGATTCATGTCACTGGGTGCTTTTTGACACGGGAGTCGTAGGTAGAATCCCCTGATTGCTGACTAGTTGAGAAAGCCAAATTGCTGTGTCACTGAATACATAGACGAAACAAGAAGATTAAAAGGCCGGGGGGGAAAGAGTAATTCCATCAAGATCCAGAGACGCTGGCTCGCATGGAAGACAGTACCACATTGTGAATTGAGACCACATACCAATTTCAATGAAAACAGAGACACATCCTTCTCGACAATGTAAGTACCCAGGTTGCCTTCGCACGACCTACGAGGTCGTATTCAAAGATGATCAATCTTTCGACAAGGGGTGTTACAACATCATGTACGAGATCGTCATCGACCGCCCGCGGGGTGCCAGTGACTCTATTGAACCCCGATAACCGCAGAGTAGCTGCGAGGTTGACTTCATCTGGAGTTTGCCGATGACCGACGACGGTAATAATATTGTTCTCCGTGATGAGTCAAGCAGCATAAGAGGTTCATCCCTCATGGCGAAAGTCGTATTGAGATGGCAATCGAGATCCACCCACATATGTGTTGCGCCACAAGGCTCCAAGTGCGGCTGCGTGGCTTCAAATATCCAGATAGAGTGGTGCACCTGCACCTAGTATACCTCGTCCGGTCGCCACAAAAGACAGAACGTTATGGTCTGTCAAGTTCCGATCAGAGCCAGAAGCGCGCCACGTAAAAGGAGATATAGATTTCCGTTCCCGTTGTCCGCCTTTGATCGAAGGTGCGAGCACTATAGAAATAGTTCAGCAACAATATTAATGCTGCAGTAGAACACAACCACACTCGACAGCTATCTAAGAGCGATAGACAGGAATAGAGCATAGTGGGACTGCTATTTAACTGGCCAAAGTGGAAACCAGAACATAAAGGCCAGTAGGAGTGCAGTGCGAATTTGTGCTACTGATTACTGCCACGGGACGAGAGACAAGAGGTGGTGTAGTATTTTGGAAAGGGAAGAATTCACATAAAGAGGTCGGCTACTGGAGGCTAGGAGAATTCTGAACAGATGCCATCTCCTCCCTGACCCTCTTCATTAACGAGCGATCCAATGAAACGATTAAAGAGGCGGAACTTACAACATAATCGAGCCTACGTAAGGCTGAGGTTGACAGGCCCGGGCAGTCTGGACGGAAATTTGAGGTAGACCAGAAACACAGATATGATCTACGCTGATGTTGACCTAGAATGTCCAACTGTCTTCCGTCGATGCCTGTTCAAGAAGCCAGCTCAGTCATTCTGCAGGAAACTATCATGGTGGTTGAGAGCAATATGCCGGGTTTTCATCCGCTGGAACCACAAACATCGCAATGGAAATCCTGATTATAATGAAAACGAATTTGAGCCTGTACTATGCTTTCCGCCTTTCAAAACGGCCCCAGTTAACGATCACATAGCCAAGTTTCAGCGACAGCGACAATTTAGCTGCTAGCACCAACGAGCACCTCGTAGTCAACACACGCCGCCACCTTGAAAACGAAGAGGTAAGCCATCTGACACAGTCAGTGCGTCTTAAGATGATGACCGCGACTGCATAGTTACTTAATTATCAAAAGTGCAGTTCCATTAGAAGTGGAGGAAGAGGAGTGTAATATTTGTTACAGATCGTTTGCCTGATGCCGACGGAGCAGACCATTATTTAAACAAACCTTGGAGGGCCGCCGAAGGCCTGAAAGACCGACTTGCAGAAGCAGTAAGAGTGTGATAGCACCTGACTTTGTGAGCGTAGATGCATCAGGAACCAGTGTACTTGACAAAATCTAATTTCGAAATTCTGGCTCGTTCACTGGCTGCAGAGGAGACTTAAGGTCTTGCTTTTGTGTTTGTACTTGTTCGACGATGATGACCGGCAGTTACCGAAGCTTTTCCGGACTGCGTGAATTGATCGTGGCAAGGGTGTCTTGCTCGGCGAAGCTTTCCAAGGGTTGAGGTTGGACCCACCTCGTATCGTTCATGCATTTCTGTCTACATGAAGCATCAGTCACTGAGTACTGATCTATATAGACTGGCTTATATTTTGTGAAATATTTCAAAGTGGGCTTTGAATAAATTTTGAAATTGGACATATTATTAATTATGGTAAATTCTGAATATATCACTACTGGGGCTGTATTAGGAGTGCCTAATGGGCAAGGCCTGTCCATCTTGAACTTTTCTATGATAGATGCGCAGTGCGCTCGCAACGATGTCATTCAAAAAGCGATAAAGGCTTCAGACAAACTTTACGTTGCAGGGCTAACCACAGAGTGATGCACAGCACTTCAAGGCTATGTGGTAGAATTGGCGCTCAGGAGCCAGTATACTAAATGGTCACTCTACAAGTTAGCATTATTCCGAGTCAAGGCGCTAATCACACCTCTGCATCCTACTTTCAGCACGCCTTTCCCGTCAGCAATGCCAGATTCTGCCTCTCGCAAGTTCATTGATCTCATTTTCAAGACGTCATCCAAGTGGGCTAATTGGGACCCGCCGATCACGATCAAGGTCAGTCTACACGCCTTAGTGAGCACTGTCTCGAGTTTGTCTGGTGTTAAGTGCCCGTAGGTGGGACACTATGGACGATCGATAGGAGAACCGGAGTGCTGCAAGTAGAAGGGAATATATACGACGAAGCATTTCAAGAGTCACTGAAGCAGCAAGGCTTGAGGATCGATTTGTCTCATTCATCGTGCCAGCCGATAAAGGGTGCAGTCGAGGAAGACATGATCATGTCCTCGATTGACGTTAAAAAGGGAGAGATTTCGCTCACGCCACAAGTGTGAGTGCGCGTATTTCTTGTTTGCGTCTATCATTCAAACATTACTCTAATCGATCAGCTCCGCTCTCGACTTGGCTTCTGCCTCCTTCAAGGCCGAGTTCCAGTTCCAGCAGGGCAAACGAGGTGCCGTCTTGGTAATGCACAAGCCACAGCAGGAATATATTCCTCAGGGCAGGGTTCTGAACATTATCCACGAGGCGCGCCAGTTAAGGGATAAATACATCGTCAGTAGCACATTTACGTGTCCGGGGTATTATCTGTACTTGTCCAACAAGTGTGCGTCACAGTCTTACCTTGTGCTTCATTGGTGGCAGTATGCTCAAGGCCTGACGTAGCCGGAGAGAGGGTGGCGCTAGCGCTTACTGCTAATGCACCGGTTGCAGCTGCAATAGGTGTATCTGCTGGCGGAGGAGCTTCCGTCGATTGGTGGACGGACGCTCAAGCAGCGTTTCTCCGAAAGGCGTTTGATAAGGCTGGACAGTATCGTTACACGCCTCTCTTCGACCTCAAGCGCAGGCAACCTTGGTTCGAGCGAACATTCCGTGGGGAGGAGGTACACCTGACAGAAGATGATCTGTGCGTTCATGATCCCTGCCTAAAAGTTCATCATCTATTCTGATAATCACTAAGGTGGCCTGATTGTCCAACACCATGGGATCCTCTTGATGAGGACGGAAACGAAGATACCGTGTACGAGGAAGTACGTCGGAGTTTGCTAGCCCCTCATATTGATCTTGACCTATGAATCGCCTTCTAGAGTGACGAGGACACCCTTTCCCGCCGATCTGCGGTGGAGGGTTGTTTTCCATTCGTATGATATATCGAGAGCGAGGCTACATAATATATGTACTCACCCCTTGATCAGGTTATGATTGCCTGTTGTGTTGTTTGTTTCATGCATCAATTTCTCTGATCTGCAATGGTTGTGTACGTATCGTCACGATCTTAAATCTCTATCATAGCATCTGTAAGTATACCATGCGATACATTTTTATTTGCCCTCATTGTCCATTCCATATTGCATGCTTATACAAGCGAGTGATTCGACAACAGGAGATAATGCTGGTGTCTGTCTGTATGCCCATTAGCTGTGATATTGATCGCGTCATGTCTCCGTACTTTTGATATCTTAACTCGAATAGATTCGTCCTGGCATATGATATCGCAGCCCGCCCCTTCGTCTCCGAGGGGCGGGAGGGACTATAATAGATATTTGAAACCCCTGACAACACCGTTTAAATTTCTAACTAGATCATCACGGCGCCTGTACGTAAATGTCCTTAACCTTCAATCACTGACATCCCTTCAGATACCCAACTTTATTCCGCCCCTCCACTCCTATAGAACGATTTGCATCGAGTCCCCAGACTCCGACACCTGCAAAGCACAACCCATCTGAGTCAGCTTCTAGTAGACTCCGTAGTCCTGCGCGTCTTGCTGTCAACTGTGTCCAAGTCGATATCCCCGAAAACAGTGATCCAGATAGTCACTAGTACTCATGTACTAGTCCAACTGTGGAGATCCAGGCCCCCATAGCACAGCACAGCTGGCTGACTATAACAAGTTAACTTGAAACTGTCATGATAGATAACTTCATTTCTCGCCTCTTCGCCTATTCTGACTCTTGCTCCAAGTGCACGTGAGACTCCATTCGCAGGTTACTATCGTTCCCAGTAATCTGCAAGTAGCTCAAAGGCTTATCTCCATCCATCTGGAAAATTCCGTCACATCTTCCCGTGTATGAGGCAAGGGTGGAAATCGCAATCGATATGCGTGAAAGGAGATATGCCTCACGTCTGAAATGGCGGCCATATACTAGCACGTTGGAGGTTAAGGTGACATAAAGCGAAGACACGCGTCGTCAACAGACCGTTAATATCAGTGCTGCCCTAATACAGAAGGAATGGTCTTGAATCTTGAATCTTTCGAATCTGCCTACTCAGGCAGCGGCCAGGGGAGACTACTCGATGCTAGTTATTGCCAATCCTCGACTGTGTGCATAGTACCAGACGGAAGCTGAGGAACATCATTGTAGGAACTTGTGAGGAAGAGCAAGTGTTAACAGGCCTAGTGCGTGCTTGGCGCTCGGCCTTCTACTCCGGGTGTGCTTCCTTCGCCACGTTTTTTTATCATTTGTCGTCGATTGGCCGTTAAACTTGCTCGTTCGTCGAGTAGACGTACAAAAAGCAGCTCAATCATTATAGCAAGGGTGTTTTTAATTCATAAAAGAGTGAAATTGTGCCATGAGGCGATGGCAGGTGGCCACCTGGTACCTGGTCCTGGAACGACTTCTCTGTGGACGACGGCAACGTTCAAAATCGCTTCACCGTAACTCCACTCCCTCAAGGTCAACAGCCTACTTAATAAGTGAACCGCGATATCAGGATCTCATTTAGCGCAGTCCTCTCGATCCACAAACACAATGCCTAGAGTCAAACAAATTTGCTGCAGTAAGCCCTATGGTGGTATCTCCTATTTATCTGTTGCTCATTTTTAACGCCCAGTCGGTGCTGGATACGTCGGTGAGCCGCCGCTTCACAGGCTCGTTAATCGCTTTGAATGCATTGAGTTTACATGTGCTTTGCAGGCGGTCCTACCTGCGCCGTGATCGCACTGAAATGCCCTCACATCCGGGTCACCATCGTTGACTTGAATCAAGCCCGTATCGATGCCTGGAACTCGCCAGACTTCAACCTGCCTATATATGAGCCTGGTCTGGAGGATGTCGTTCGCAAGGCTCGCGGACGCAACCTCTTTTTCAGTACCGATGTCGATAAGGGCATTCGGGACGCAGACCTCATTTTCGTATCCGTGAACACTCCAACCAAAAAGAGCGGTGTCGGTGCTGGCTTTGCTGCAGATTTAAAGTGAGTTTTCGATTTCTCCCCTTTCGTTGCATCTATCCTCCCGTTATACAATCGTATGTTGATGAACTGTATCTCAGCTACGTCGAGCTCGCTACTCGGCGCATCGCAGCTACGGCAACGTCATCAAAGATCGTCGTCGAGAAATCTACCGTGCCTTGCAGGACTGCGGAGTCCATGCGCACCATCCTTGATGCCAACAGCAAGCCCAACGCCCGCTTCGATATCCTCTCCAACCCTGAGTTCCTTGCTGAGGGAACCGCCATCGATGATCTCTTTGCTCCTGATCGCGTGCTCATCGGCTCTTTGCAGACACAGGAGGGCAAGGAGGCGTGTGCGGCGCTCTCCGAAGTTTATCAGAATTGGGTGCCGTGAGTGTATCTGGCAATGCGGAGCCTGATGGTGCGCTGACCGACCACATAGCAAAGAAAGGATTTTGACTGTCGGCCTGTGGTCTTCTGAGCTCTCGAAGCTGGCTGCGAACGCCATGCTTGCGCAGCGCATCAGCTCCATCAATGCACTTTCCGCCATCTGTGAAGCCACAGGCGCCAATATCGCCGAGGTCGCTCACTCCATCGGACAGGACTCGCGCATTGGCCCGAAATTCCTTCGTGCATCCGTTGGGTTCGGAGGTAGCTGCTTCCAGAAGGATATTCTCAACCTCGTCTACCTATCAGAGAGTCTTAATTTAAAGGAAGTAGCTGAGTACTGGAAACAGGTGGTAACGATGAACGAATACCAGAAGAGGAGGTTCAGTAAGCGGGTTGTGGATACCCTGTTCAACACTATCACTGGCAAGGTACACAATTTCTCTGCCCATCTGTCAAATTGACTTTGATCTGTCGTAGCGAATTGCTGTTCTCGGCTTTGCCTTCAAGGCTGACACGGGTGATACGCGCGAGTCGGCTGCTATTACGCTTATCCGCGACTTCCAGCAGGAAAGGGCTCTTGTCAATATCTACGATCCACAAGTGGAGCCGAACCAAATATGGACAGACCTCACCGAGGCTAGCCCTCTCGTGCCCCTTGCGACGAGTAAGCACAGTTTTTTACATGACATATCCACGACTCATATTGCTGGCAAAGTTCAACGCCAAGTTTTTATCTGCTCTTCTGCATTGGAAGCCTGCAAGAATGCTGAGGCAGTCATTATCGCTACCGAGTGGGCCGAATTCAAGACGATTGACTGGGAGGCCGTGTACGCGGGTATGAACAAACCTGCATTTGTCTTTGATGGGCGGTTGCTTGTGGATGCAGACAAGCTCAGGTCGATCGGCTTCAACGTGGGTTATTGGATCAGGCGTCCGCCCGAATAACAGTTACTGATATAATGCCGTTTTGTTCAGGTGACTGTCATCGGCCGTGGCGAACGCCTCTAGATCCCCACTGATCCACCCCATTTCGTTCAGCCCCAGAAAGGATATATCATACATGAGGACGGTTCACCCACTTAGCTTCTTACGGATACAGTGCTAATATCTCATGTACCCTGATATCCTTTGCTCTCCTGAATTGTACTGTTTAGGTTGTACTTTCCTGCACAGTTCTAGAAACAAACATCTGCCAATGGAATATCAGTTGACGAGTTTCATTTTCTCTTTCTAATTTCGTTCTTTATAGATGCGGTAGCTTGAGCCATGTAACAGGGGCAAATTATCTATCTGACTGTTTCAGTATGCCGTAGGTTGAGCCTAGTCCCAGTATCCCCTCTTATCCCATCGTAGTCTGGGTTCATATGGATGTCGTTGACAGGTCAATATCATCCAGGAGAATTGGTATTTCGAAAGAGCAGATATGAATCATGATATATGCCGCATGGCGCACGACATGGACACTGATAGCACGAACAAGTGGGCGTATACATAACGACAACACCAAGTACATAGCAAAACTCGAAACGCAGGATCTAAGTCTGATCGATCTGATCGTTTGTAAACTTTACGCTTTAAAGACCGAATCATGACATGCTACAAAAAAACGCTGAAGCAGTATAACACAGATCTGAGAACGAAACGACACAACAAGAGGTACGGCTTTGAAAGAAGAAGAAAGGTCTGATAGGCATGAAATAGATAGAAGAAACTTCTGATTGTTCGGAAGGCCACGTATATGGCCTTAAGCAGCAGTCGCTAATACTCCTTTGATCAGGAGGTGCAGCTCTGCTACGGTCTGGAATGGCGTCTTGCACCATTCGGCTTGTGTTCGATGGTAACGAATTCAGGCCGCAGCGGGCTCTGCACAAGCGTGTTGTATCTGCTGTATCCGCGAGCATGTGGCAACGTCTCAGTTAAACGACGAAAACTGGCGATGGTCATCACCCGATATTTCCCCAAATGGACGAAGTCGGATAATGCTGCATCGGCCGAGGATACTGCGGCGGCGGCAAAGGCACTGCAGGAGAGAGGTTGAATCCACCCTGTTGAAGGTGCAGCCCCGATTGTGGTGGAAGAGTAGCGGGGGCGACCTCCGCATTCAAGTACAGTGACTCCTGTGGGTACCCAAATGGTTGATGACTCACTGCATTAAATGCAGTCTGATATGAAGGAGAGTTCTGAATCGTACTAGCCGAGTGTGATGGATGGTGATGCCCAGGAGCGGATGGTCGTGAGACGGAGTGATTTGTGTGAATGTTTGATGGATCGTGCGTAAACTCAAAGGAAGGTGACCACAGGGACTGTGAATGTGCAAAAGAGGACATGGGCGGAGGTCGGTTAGTGGAGTGTATAGCCCGGTTGCTTGGCGTCGATAAATTGTGCTCGACACTGTAGGCAGGCAGAGCCTGGTTGGTCAACAATGGGGGTCTGGGACTGAGATTTGGAGGGCTCTGATCAAGAGTCGTTGACCATATAGAAGGTGGAGCGTTCGAGGGCCCAGAGCCGAAAAGAAATTGAGATGGAGGTGCGATAGACTGACGGCGGGGAGATCGTGCAACGTCACCACCAGCTTTGGAGAAACTGTTTAATAAATCCTGGGCTGTCGTTCCTGTGAAGGCAGAAGGTGGCGATATTGGGGCCGCAGCGCCCTGGGGACACGACAGAGGATGGGCCGGGGCTGATAAAGTTGCCTTTTATCATGGTTGATGGCAATACAGGTGTTGTTGGCAGGGCCGATACTGCTCCCGGCGGCGAAGTGGGAACCCTAGAAAATCACATCAGACACACATCGAAATGAAACAGCCACTATTTGACCTTGGATCCCAAACTACGACGTCATCATCCAGTTCATCATCTTCATCTTGTGCCTCGGCGTTAAGTACGGTTCTGAATGCGTCTTCAACCGGATCATCGTTGTCAGTACGCCCCGTGTCGGTCATAGCATCGTCCTCCGCACAAGTCTCCAGTGGCATCAAGTCAAAGACACCTAGGACACGAGACTACAGGCGTAATAGGCATCTTTACAACCTCCACACCGATTGCCTGAGACTGAGCCTCAGGTGCAGTGGCAGTGATTTCAAGTAGAAACTTGAAAGTATCGCCCTGCAGGTGGATCGGAGAATCCTACGGTAAGGTAAACCCAATTAATTCAAAGACAGAGCAATCGGTTCTCACTGGTGATTCCGCAACATTCTTGACATCTTTGAGCAAATCAGATATCCTCATTAATTGTTCTTCGTTCGGGTGAACCTCCTCACGACCCTGCGGGCCAACAGCGTCCAATCCGTTCCCCTCGCGCAGGTCGGCATCCACGATCATGGGAGTATCGCCAATCATGAGGTTCCGCAATGGAAGAAAGCCCCTAAGGTCAACGTCCTCATCCAGCGGAGATAGCAACGAAGGTAGCTTCTCTATAGGAAATAGCTTGTATAGGGCGTTGTAAAAACGTAAAAAATGCCGCCAAAAGTCTGGCATGTCTGAGACGAATACCCCTGGAAGTTCCTCGACCTGGCTTGACCCCGCAGGGGGTGTGGCATACGCCACGTACTTGAGATTTGCTAACAACCACTTGCTCGCAACACGCAATGCGGGTAGAGTGCGCCTGAATGTCGCAGTGATACACTGCGCAAGGTCGTTCTCAGCTGCATCTTCTGGTGGAAGGTCAAGTTCATCGGCACCTATCTCCAGGAGAGACTGGTGAATGGCAAGAACATGCTTCAAAATCTGGGATTCGACGGTAGCAGGGCTAGGAATCCCTCCCGATCTCCTATTCGAAGGTGGAGACGTGTCCCGGATCATGCGATGTTTCCATAATGCTCCCTCTGAGAGAACGATGACTTTGGTCACGGTATGAATTGGAAGAACGCGCTCTGAAACTAGAGCCGCGAAATCCTTGACGACATCCGCTGCATGCACAATGGGGTTTAACCTTGATCTAAAGGGCGACGCGGAATTATTTCATCTCGATAGCTGAAATTATCGATCGAACTTAATCACTTACTTATCTGAACCTAATCGCCATAATGCATGTAATAGCACAACTTTCTCCTTAAAGGACTCGACTCTCAAGCGTGGTGGTAGGTCACCAATATCGGGGGCTGTTTGTACCCCTTCCCGTGTCTTCTTGGCCTGTTGATCGAGTGATTTATTGAGAATTTTCTTGACATTCTCGGATGCAGTGTCATAAGGTTGACGAACGCAAAGCGCTCTATAATAATGGAGAAGCGAGCTGAACATGTCATTCTGATAGAAAGCGAGAATGGCCAGCTGGTGCGATGGATTGCCCTCCGAAGGGACCAAAAGGCGCGCTTGATCGTAGCACTGGACAGCTTTGTCGTAGTTCCTGGCACGTGGTATTGAATCAAAGCCCGGAGCGCCGCCTCTTCTGTTGCGGCCGCCCCGTCTAGCTGGTCCTGTGCCGTCTTCCTGACCGGCTCGCGGACGTCCTCCACCTTCATTGTAAAGTTCCCGATATCGTGCCATATCACCCAAACATACTATCGCCTTGCTAAGAATTGCGAGGTTGGTTTCACGTTCGGCAGAGCTCGTGGGAGAAGGCGTATTGCCTTCAAGAGGGAATTGTAATTGGTTGCGATTGAAACCGGAGTTTGGGACACCTTCGTGTCCCCCAATGGAGCCATTGGGGACACCAAGGTCATCTGGAATCGCAATGTTCAAGACAGAGAGTATATGTTGTGCTTCGTGAAGTGCAAAGGACCGCTGATATCGAGCTACCAGTTGTGTCCAAAATTTCTCTTCTTCAGCAAGAAACTGGCGGAAACGTTGCATCAGTTTGCGATACTCCACCGGGCCATGGTTGCTCTGTCTGGGCTGATGGCGGGGTGCGGATTGCAGTGTTCGATCGAGAGTTGCGACGTTCTGCTTGTAGTTTGAAATAAATTGATAAGACGTCTGCATCCAAAGATGAGTCTCCGCATCTTTAGATTCCTTGGCGTATGGCTCGACAAATAAAAGGCGAAGATACAGGCGTCGGAGACTACGGATATTGTCAGGGAAACCCGTCGAAAAAGGACTTTTGGATGCAAGTACCTCTTCCTTTGAAACTCAACCTCTTTATCCCATGGAAGGTGAGCTTTGAGAAGCTCTTTCAGACTTTGGTGGATTGATTTTGCCTCACTAAGTTGAGGATCAGTTGGGGATCAAAGAAGTTGAAGATAGCAGCCAGCACCTTGCAAGCTGGGAGGCGGAATCGGTCATTGTATATAGCGTGAGCGCGTCTAGATGGACTATGTGTCCATTTTTTTTCTAACTTCACGGACGTCGAAGACAAAATCCAGCGCTCAAAAGTCGTCTGTGATGATGAGCGACCGTGAGACAAACCGGCTGCTCACATAACATAACCTTGATTAGAGTAAACTTGGGTTCGGCCCTGCCGACTTTCACCCACCTTGCCCCACGGTGGTACACAGTTTTATTTTCTGCACCGCCATATTATTGTGAACCTACTAGGGTTTGGAACAGTACAGGATGATGTTGACATACATGCTGTATGAAAGTGCCAGCGACCAGTAATACTAAAGCTCTGTACAGTCATGGTGGTACTTAAGTCAGAGGCTCGGATGAAACTTCCTTTTTTAATCCTTTATTCACGCCTTGGAAGGACTAGCACATGTGTTACTTTTTTGCCTGTGGTTGACCAAGCGAGTCATCAGATTGGTTCGTTTATAATTGTCACACTGGGAAAATGGAGTTGGTACTGCGATGCTTTGTAGTAGACTAGTGACCAGCCCGTCGTTTTGTAGGATGGAATATATAGACTGCAGCGAGCGCTATGCATAGTGCTAGTGAATATTGAATTTGTTGTGTACAACATGTACCTAGTTGGAACTAATCACGTGATTGTATAGGCGTAAGTCAAGATCCGTAGTTTGACAATTTCATGTTGTCACCTGGACACTTGGACACGCCACCAGTGGGTCTGGAGTTGCTTATCTAATATTTGCTGTCGCGCGTATGGACATCTCCGCTTGATGCTCGAGTCTCGCCATCTCGCTGGAATTTTCTGTGGACTGGCAAAGGCCGTATCAGATTCTAGTCTGTCCGTTTCCATTAATATTGACACCGTGATCAGCCGCTGATTTTTTTCAAGGAGGCTAAATTGCAGAAGTATATGCGCGATTAAGAAATCTACCCGGCACTTTTCCCCTTAAGCTTGATGGGAGAATACCTTTGTTCTGACTGTGGTAAGCTGTCTATTTAGCCTCGATTTCCTCACGGTCAAATGATTGACACCGACCTCCAGAGATCCATGATTCACCCTCAGACTAGGCTATTTATATGCTCAAGTTCTACAGTCCTTGTCACAAGTACCTTCGTGCACATGATCGCAAGGAATCTCAGGAGTCCTGGTCGTGCCCTGCATCGCATTTGCGTAGGGGGCGTGCCTTGTATTTCGTGAACCGAAGCATGTAGCACCGGAGGCTGGAAGCGGACAGACGGCTTCCTTCATTATCGAAGAGGGGCTTTTACCACGATTCTCACATCCCGCACTTTCGCTTCAGCTTGATTCGATTCGGACCATCCTCAAATCAATCTGACGGATCGAAGATGCTTGAGGGTATGGTTTGGTAAGTTGTTACTCCTGCGCCGTCGCATTTTGCTTAAGCTTGTGTTCGTGCCCTGGAATCTTTCAATAAGACTTTTTCGGGATAGATTAAGCAACCAATCTTGGATGTGAGCCCATGTTACATGTCCACCAAAATGTAGTGCTGAGACATCTTATTCTTGCATGCTTGAACGGGTTTGATTGTCAATAGAACACGTTAAGTCGGAGAATTGTTATAAAAGCTTCCAAGTACTATGCAGCATATCTCTCCCACCATTAACCATAACTCGAAAGAGACGGCACCTCCGACACTAGCTATTTGTTACACTCAAAAGGTGCCAACTCACTTACTTCCATACCCGTCCTGCACCCGATGCCCCCGTTCTACGAAGTGGCTGTCGCCCGTTTTGGGCAATCATCCTCGAAAGCCAAATGGGCAATTGTTGTCGTATTCACACCATCTAGCCATTCATTAGTCTATCAAATCACTGGCTCGGCTGTTGACTACAGCCTTGAAGCACCGCAATCAGTTACACTCAAGGATGGGGAGAATGGTTATTTGGGGAGGGCACCTATAGGACTGGTGGACTCCGAGAATCTACACCTGCTTCACACCACACTTGCATCTATTCCTGTCGTTCGAGGAGATGCCTCCTGGAGCAGCCACAATTGGGTTATGGAGGGTATAGCTGCTCTGCGGAGAGTACAAGGATATCATATTGACCAGCATGTGTCAATGCAATGGATATCAGAAAAGCTAGGAGGAAAATAACTCGGGGCTATTGGTGACCGAGGGAGAGCCCGCTTGCCGTCATCAAGATCTCTGGACGGAGGGTGGAGAGGTATAACTATATCAGGGACATTCAGGGCAAAACACTTAGAGGGTACCGGGTGGAATGATAAGTGTATTTTTGGACACTGTATCACTGCAGCCGATTGTACTCTTGTCACAAGTATTCCAGTAGAGCTTACCGTATTCGTCGACGGAGCGCTGGTACAGGCGCATACCATTGGTCATCGTGTTATCTGGCTTCGTGCAATTATGTAGGATATGCAATGTGTTATCCATGACTGTCGGATCTTTGCAAGCGGTGCGAATCAGAAGTGCACTGGCAAACGCTGTCATTGCTTGACATAAGAATAGTAACTTTGTAAGCACCGGTATTTGTGGCACCGAAGAATAAGTAACGAAACCTATAGCGTTCCACTTGCCGAAAATACTCACGTCCGTGCAAACCTGGATCCCATGTAAACACGTAATGATACCTCGTCTGAACAAACCATGGACCAATGGTTTTGAGGACGAGACAAACATAAAGAATGAGTGTACGACTGCTTCACAGACAATACTATGCGTCGCAAATTTGTCGCAAATTGAGGCCACTATTGGTGTTCAAACGGGTGAAGGAGTATCAATCATAATCATGTTGGCAACGGAAGCTGAAGCCTTCATTAAAGGATCAATCTACTGCGAGCAGAAAATAACCACTCACTACACTTGCTTCGGTTAGTAAAAGTAACCATTACTACCGTAGCTTGCGCCATTCAAAACTTCACGTCAGAATTGACTGTCGACTTCCCAGGGTTTCTTCCGCACTAAAGCTATGGAAGTGCTGGGAGGTGCGTCCTGGAAGGGTGTGATAATTATATATGTAATGTCTAATTATGCGACAGACTTACATTAAGCGTTTCGGGGATGACTTTGTTATTAGGTATGTCATCTGTCTTCCCCTGTTCTATCAACATCGTCAGCTCGGCGAACGTCAGCAGACGGGTTTCGCCGTCTCCAGAATTCGAGGACGGATGTGACAAATCCATGGTCACAGTGAGATTTTGGGAGTCCACGGTATTCTGATGGGACCGAACATCCTCTATGGTCAAGTTCTGGCCGGCCACTCTGTTGAAGTAAAACAGCTGCGTTCGGAGGATGGTTTCAGCCCTCTCAACATCTGTCTTGCCACTCAGTGCACCGTGCGCAAGTAGGTCCGCTAGACCTTGCTTCCCAAGTAATTTTAGGAAAAGAATATGTGTACATCTCAGCAAGCAAGTACCTACCTGATAAACTTCATCAGAGGAGAATGGAAAGGTGAAGAAACTACGCAATGCAGTTTCTTCCCCGTTAGTCTCATTGAGATCAGACGGTGATAGGCTTTGTTCTGAGAGATTAGTTCCGTCCCTGTGGAGCAAGTGAGCGTCGTAAAAGCAAAGGGTGTCATTGTGAGCTTTACATGAAAGTAGCGGAAATAAATGTATGGAGCAAGTTGTTATTGGGGTGTATCGATCTTCAAGAAAATCGATGATCAAACTTAAGAGTGATATTGATCAAAAAACAGAGGTGACTGTCTGCTCGGAGTCTTTTCGGAGCGCCAACTAAGGGTATTACATAACACACTTTTGCCCGACTCGGAACGTTGTAATGATCAGTTTGGGTTGACAGTGGAACACGACACCCTTTCTCTTTTTACTGCAATGATGTCTTCGGGAATCTCTAAAATCACAACCGAGCGAAACCAGCGTACTTTGCTGGAGTTAGTGATGCAGCCAGGGAACGGTAATGCTACTTCCCAGAAAATTTGGTCAGTCATCAACTCATTACTATTCAAGACATTTGTGCAGATTGTAAGTCGCGGAACCCGCGATGGGCTTCTCACAACTTGGGTATTTTCATATGGTATGTATGACACGCGATTCCGCTGTGTACTGGCAGACGTTCATCAGATGCAGCGTCAACTGCGCGAGCATTCATCGCAAGCTTGGTACCCATATCACGAAAGTGTGCGTCAGTAAAACACATAATTCAACTTTCAATTATTGACTGGCAATTCCGCACAGAAAGAGCATCACTCTGGATGCATGGACAAAGGAACAGGTTGAAGTAGGTATCTTCACATCTGCCGACATGAGAAATTAAGCTCGGAGAAATTCTCCCTGTTCACAGGTCATGAAGCAAAACGGAAATATCAAATCAAATGCTTTTTACAACCCTGATGAAGCTCGCCACCCCCCACCCACCAACATGATGGAGGCAGAACGAGATAGCGAAATCGAGAAGTTCATCCGAGGTCCGTGAGCCTTCTTCAAATTTGTCTTCGTATGTCTGATGTCTTATCACAGCCAAGTACGAGTTTAAGTGGTTCATGAACTGTAAACCTTCCAAATCCGTCCCCCCTGCCCGTCCATTTTCCAATGCTGTGATTCCACGACCGAAGTCAACTCCTACGATGGACCCTGCACCATTTAAACGCAAATCCTCTCCTATTCCTCCCCCAGTCCCTGCCAAAAATGCCACCCGTGGGGGTACTGGAACGTTGAATTTCCTTCCTGGCGCATTATCTCCAGGATCTGCACCCGTGCAACCCGCAAGATCCATCTCCCACCCGTTGCCTACACCCAGTTCCTCTGCTCCGATCCAGAAGCCTTCTGGGAGCCAAGTTTGGGATGATTTAATTTCATTACAAGGCCCTTCGCAATTCTCTTCTCTTCCACTGCAATACCAGTCGCAGAACCCAGAACTCTCATCGCTTCCTTCCCAGCCCCACTCTATGCCCCTTGCCCAGGCAACTCTCGATGTATCGCCCACTCTGTTCTCAACTTTTCAGGGCTCCCACACGATGCCCCCGTCGATGTCATCGATGAGGAACACCACACCTATGCATACCGTAGCTGCTAGTGCGAATACAATCGCAAGTCCACAGATCCCGTTCCAACATCAAATTTCGGGCTATCCATCTTCTAACACTCTCAACTCGTTTCCTCCACAGATGAGTGTTGAGGTTTTCAGCGGGACACCCGCTGCGGTACCCCTACCTCAGCAGAATTATTTCGCACAATCATTCGGACAACCCTCTCAGCCAATGCTTGGTCATATGCAAGACCCCAGCTTCATGTATGCACAACCACAATCACAAGTAGTTCAACAACAGTACCCCCCGCAGCTGCCATTTGCTGCTACACCAGCATATGTAGTGCAGCAGCAGCAGCCGTTATTTATGAACAACACATCTTTTGGAGGGTGGCAGGGTGCGCATGGCAATTTCTAATGGATATTTAACTCTAGATGTCGCTTGGATTTGAACTCTCAATATTCCTACGCCCTTGCGATACAGATATGCTTAGTTGCACTTTTATTACTCATTCCAAGCGTCGATTCTTGCACAGTATCCCGGCAAATTATGTGTTAGGTATGTCCGAAACGTTCTGTATCCAAGACTGCCACATGTCATGTTATATACTGTAATTCATCATTAGGCCCAACGATGGTGATATCCTCCCTGAAGCTTGAAAGTGGTTTGGATTCTTGAACCTGTATACTTCTTCCTAGTTTCCATAGTACAACGTTGACTCAACTGGGCTTCAAGACCTCAATCATTATTGCAATGAATGCCCACTCTTGGAAGGAAGATCTTATTGTGGAAAGAGAACCTGTTTGTACCTCGTGATCAACCTGTCTTAGCGCTTCTGATCCCCCATTAACTTAATTATAGCAATCTGAAAATAACCTTGGTGATGCTTCAAGTTCTTGCTCCAGGGTACTTTATGGGAATCTGGGACCCCACCCCGAGGTTATATGCAAAGGTTTTTCTTTCAGCACACGTATATTCTCCTGATTACCGACATGTCAAAGATCGGTGGTTATGGACTTATGGGCAGGCAAACTAGGTCTTATATGGAGGAAATCACAGCAGCGAATACAACGCTTTGCTGAAAATGGTTGATGCTCGTGATCCACATAGATGCATATTAGGCGGACAATGGAGCGGAGGATGGAATTGTAATACTCTCTTTCCAGCGTGCGGCACAGCGAGATGCCAGGGGCACCCCACTTTTGCAGATTGAATCCGATTCTCTTATTGTCCCCGACTCACGTTCGTTGACAGAAAAGTGGCTTGCATTGCCGCGGTGCAGGACAATTCAAGAAAGGAAAACTAGGAGTTGGCGAAGAGTATTATTTCCATTGAATCACGTTTGATCAAGGGACAGGGTCCTTTAAAATCTGGTGGACCTCTTAATAACACCTGAGACAAGTGAGCAGCTTTTGCTTGAATTCTTAATGATATTCATCCTTTCTTAACCGACTTCAGATGACCGAACTGCGTTGCTTGTCTTTCGCAGGCCCAGCCCCTTGCTACGGCAGCAGGTAGGAATGTAGTGAGTGACCAGGGCGGATGGCAATTTTTGAGAGAAATCATCGGTAACACTCTTAAGCACCCTCCAACAGGAAAGGGTTACTTTGCCGATGCGATGCGAAAAAGAGACAATCGACCAAAGACAGATTTTCAATGTTGGGGTATGTACTATGTATATAGTAATAGTGCACCTCTCATAAAGCAGCGGTAAGCTCGGGCCCCTTCCAGTCCACAGGTCACTGAAAACTCCCGCTGTACCTCTTATCAAGCATTCGTTCAACTAGTGGATCTATCTCATGTTCTAGATGGTTTGTTTCTAGATATATGTACCGTGAATGTACCGTACTTGCCTGTTGTATGTAATGCGTTGTGGCGGTGCGATAAGATTTAGTTGCAATTTGGAAAAATAGGTCATCTGATTGTTCACTATTTTTTCAGTGTACAACGACAGCCCGGAAGGTAATTTTCGGTTGCAAGATGACCAGTATGTCCCTCCCTCCGGGAACCGCACCCGTAAAACGACAGTACGCTTTTCGGGTTTGTCACTACCTTCAAGTTTGAATTGGTTCACCATCCGTAGATTCCTGTTGTCCCCTGCTGCCCTTCCTGCGGTCGATGATGATGCAGCAGAAGGTTCAACAGCTCACACTGGAAAATCATGTGTGGATGTGGTAGATACTGACACAAGGGGCACGGGTGGCCGCAAAAAGTGGTCCAAGGCGCAAAAGAAGGAAAGGCGTGGTGCCAACAAGGGCCGCAAGTTTGGCAAGGTACATGATCAACTTGAGTTATGCTTGAGAGTTGCCAATGGAAAAATATGCGAGCATGGAGATGAGTTCGTGTCTTTGTTCTGCCACCTCTCTGGATGCTTCTTATGTTGTGTAGATGTCGCTTTACGCACGACATCGACGCGTATCTGGCCGCAAAACCAAGGGATATTCGATTTCCTTCAATTACGACGATATCGGATGTTCCTCCTTTTATCATGGACACGGAGGAAGATAATTCTACGACTGGCGATAATCTTTATTCGCTCGAACAACACACATCGTGTCCCTCCTTCGCAGAATCGGGGTTCTGTCGTCTAGGACTCAAGTGTCGTTTTCTAGGAGCTCACGCTAAGCGTGATGCTAGCGGGGTAATCACGCTCGTCGAAGATGAGGAGAAGAGGGCTCAGACAGCGCTGAGTGCCACGGAACTCAATTTTGTTAGTGCAGACACCTTGAAACTACTTAGATCCAAGAAGGTTAGCAATGGGCGTAAGTCTTTCCCACTAACATCAAAACTTAATCGTATTGCAGTATCCTAAGCCAATAACCGACGTATACCTCAAAGAACTGGAGGCTGCTAAGGGAGACTCCAATGGACCAGAAGAAAATATGGCTGTTGGTGAAGATAACTTGACCATGGATGATCCTCCACCTGTTTCGTCAGAACTCCATGCAAAGCGCACTGGAAATTCTGATTCCAGTGCTCAGACTGATACTCCAGATGTTCCGATCCGCGTACAAGAGAAACGAAGGCTAGACTGGAGTGGTAAATCATGTATGATAATCTCTTCACAATGGATTGACACAAATTAACCGAACACTTATGGTCAGATCTCGCACCGCTGACAACGGTCGGCAACTTGGTATGAATATTGCTGCCCAAACACTAAATCAGTTGACCAAGTATCTTAGCCATTTAGACGCCTATGTGTAACACTTGGAGCGGATATAACATGTGGCGAAAGTGTGTTGTTACTTCCTGTCCATTTTCTCCTCTCATTCACATAATGTCCCACGCCATTCAATTTCATGCACTAATATTACAATCCTTATACAGTGGGCCTTGCGACCTCATTTCTCACCGCTTCTGCGTCCGAATTCTCGCTTGTTCGGCGGCATCCATCGGAGAGCATGTTCGGAATTCAGCTCGCAGGAAACAAACCCAGTACATTAGTCGCAACTGCCGAAGTCCTCGGACGCGAATTTGGTGATGCAGGAGGTATAGACTTTGTCGATGTGAACTGTGGATGTCCGATCGATCTTGTTTTCAAAAGCGGAAGCGGGAGTGCTTGTGAGTCGTCTGACATGGAATCTCCTGGAACAGTAATAAACTTAGTTGTATTCGTAGTACTGGATGCACCAGCAAAACTCGGCAAAATTGTCACCGGGATGTCCAGGGCGTTGGGCGAAATTCCGGTTACAATAAAGTTACGGACAGGCGTCAAGGATGGTCGTAATAATGCACATAAGATTATGCCGCGCGCTGCCACAGAATGGGGGATTGGTTGTATCACAGTGCGCCGCCATGATTTTCTCTTGATACCTTGTTGGTTCACGCGACAGAGAATAGCTTCATGGCCGTACGCGCCAGCAACGGTATACAAAATTGGCTGATTGGGAGTACATAAAACAATGCGTTGACGCCGTGCGGGCCCAAGAGGCGGATGAGGGCCGTAAGTTCTATCCACCTTACCTACCTCCACCATTCTAACAGTTGCCTGTCGTTTTTGATGCAACACTTACGATACATTCATCCAGTATCTCCGATTCCCATCTTCGGTGGCGGCGATTGCTTCTCATCGCATGATTACTGGACCAATGTCTCATCCACTGGCGTGGACGGAGTCATGATTGGACGGGGAGCACTTATCAAACCATGGATTTTCACGGAAGTGAAGGAGCACCGAGAATGGGATATCAGCTCGAGGGAGCGATTACAGTTAATTGGCAAGGTGACCTTCCGTTTCCCTCCTCATATATCCTCCTTGGCTCATATCTTCAAACAGTTCACTGAATTTGGATTGAGGTTTGTCTTCTGTTCAATGTAACGACAATAGTTGGCTAAGTCTGGATTATCAGTCACTTTGGTACAGACACAACAGGTGTAAATACGACGCGCCGATTCCTCTGTGAAGCGCTTTCATTTCAATACCGTTACGTCCCCATCGGGTTACTCGAACGACTCCCAGCCAAGATCAACGATCGGGCGCCAACATTCAAAGGAAGAGATGAATTAGGTATGTGTTTCATCGGTCTTGTCGAGACTGAAAAATGATGTTTATAACGAGTAGAAACACTCCTTGCAAGTCCGAATAGCCAGGATTGGGTCAAAATCTCCGAGATGTTCCTCGGTCCTGCGCCCGAGTCGTGGTCATTTACTCCGAAGCACAAGAGCAATTCGCACGGTGAAGAGAGCCAGGGCTGATAATTTTTCGTAGAACAAAGTGAGGTCCTGGAGAAGTAAATCCCGGAAGTCATCGGACTGTGTAACTAGTCTCTTCTAGGCAGACCTTAGTCGAATGAAGACAGCCATTCCTTCTCTCTATTAAGCCTTTGCTATCTTTGCCATACATATTTGCAAAGTCTTGACTACTCAGAAAAGGAGGCAGCATCCAGCTTACTGTGTTTTTTTCGTCTCTCATTCTCCGCCCGAATCTCCCTCTCCATATCATCCAGAAGTTTCTTCTTTTCTTCATCTTCCCACCCGCCCTCGGCCTTCCATTTTTCAGGCATGTGCATATGGACACCCATGTGCGCCTTAACAGCACCCGACCACCCGCCCTCGCTTGCTTCCCTTATCGCCCTGTCCACTAGCAGTTGCCTTGGGGCCATAAGTTCTCGGACGTGTGCAGGCGGTGCGCTCCGCCGGCGTTTAATGGTGGCAGCAGTAACTTCACCAGAACGTTCACGCTGTCTTTGAATTGTTTTGTTTGCCACCTTTTCTCGACGTGCTTGTTTACCTTGCAGTACGAGGTCAGTAGGCGGTGCAGCACGATACCGTGAAATATCGCGCATCATGCATTCCTTCAGTTCGGCCTGGCGCTTGAGGAAGGGCTCATCTAACTCACCAGACGTTGTTAATGTTATCAGCTGTCCTGACAAATACACAGCTCACCCCACTCAGATTTTGCCCCTCCCGTGTACACTGGGGTCCACAACAGGTGTTCCTTACGAAGCAGTTGAACAACCTCTCCTGCACATCGGTTGGCATGATCCCCCAACATTTTGCCCTTCGTGTGCCGAGCCGCACCCACAGTCTCGCCTCGTGCACTCTTGAGCAACGCGTGCTCGAAGAGACTCTCGTACCGTAAGTCATGTGCCCAGCTCTTCAGTGTTTCACGTTGCTCCCACCGACGGTCACGCGCAAGACGTCGGCGCACGATCATTCCGGTTATGTGAGCAGGCTGAGGGATCAGGCGAGGAAGGAGTTTATTGTCAAACGAGGGACGGATGAAGGAGCCTTTGAAAATAGGACGACTGCGGAGCTTGGCTTCCCAGTTCTAATTGAGTTCTGTGAGTAGATGATGAAGGAGGGACACTAGGATACGCACGAAAGCTTCTAGTATACGCATTTTCCAAGCGGTCTTCTCGCGCTTGGTTGCAATCATTCTTTCATACCTGCTGAAAACGCTCTGAAATTTGATATCACCTTGCTTCGCGCGCTTGAAAGATTCTAACCACTGTATTTCCTTTGCATCATTTCGATGATTATTTGGGAGAATCGTAATACCTTGTATCCCATTACTAGTTGCTCTTTCACAGAATGCGCCTTCACAACGTGCTGGTTCTTCCTGAACATCATTCGCACACGAAATTGGATCTATACCCTATGTTAGACAACACGGGGTAAAAAATCAGATCACTCACGTTTTCCCCTGGCGCATGCCTGAGCAAACCTCGGTATAATGACCAGAGGGTTGGAACACGATGAGCAGAGAGTTCATAGAATGGAGCTCTTGGACGAACGCGCTTGAGAGGAGAGATGACGGAGGCTATGCGAACACGGTGGGCGGTGGAACATGGGAGTGGAAATGGAACCACTGACATCAAGATTCAACCTGACGGTAAAACCTTCCGCTCAAAAGTTGGTGTTCCCGGCTGGAATGTCACGGTCTCTGGCTGAGTTCGTTCCTGCCCACAGTACGAGCAAATCAGGGGGTCCGACCAAGTGATGATGTGCAAATAAATACTATTGGTTTGGGTTGTGTTTGGGTCGCGATGTCGCGTGGCACTAGGCCATAAAACAGACATGTGTATGAATGTTAACAAGTCTATTGGTATCCCAGCATATACATGAAAGCAGATAGTAGTACTACAACACAGCAATTGCAATGCGCAAAGTCAACACTGGCCCCATCTAGCCTAACGCTGAACGTTTACAACCATTGATTAATGACGCAAAGACCCGAGATCACTGGTACTTCGCGCAGAATTCCTGGTGGAACTTCTCTAACTTCCCAACATATTCGTCCACGCCAGGACACAAGCAGGTAAGACGGTAATGGTACTCTCCTTCCTTCTGCCCAAATCCACTGCCTGGCACGACGCAGATGCCTGTTGCGTCTAGAAGCGCGAGTGCATAGAATGCATCTGGCTCCTTGCCAGCAGCTTGTGCGGCAGCTATCGCTCTTTCTGGGAGCGTGATCTTGGGGTAAAGGTATAATGCCCCGGGAGAATCAACGCATGAGACGCCAGGTAGGCTGTTTAGGCGCTCTGCCATGAGCTTGGTGCGCTGCGCGAGTACCTTGTGGATTCGCGTTGTCTCCTCTTTCCACAGCACGTAACTTTCGCCGCCTTCCTTGGGGGGTCGTACAAGGCAATCCACGCCAATTTGCCCTTGCAGCGGAGGGCAAAGCCCAACGCTCACCATTTTGTACATCATCGCGCGGACATTATCCGAGATGTTATGGCACTCGAAGTAACCACCACGCCGCCCACACTCCCCTGTTACGCCTTTGCTGATGCTATGGAAGGATACCAGTGGAACTGGCGAGCCCATGTCGCAGACAACCTTCTTAAATGACGTGAATGGGAATTCGGCCGCACGGTGCAGGTTACTCTGATACACTTCGTCCGCGAGAAGCACGAGTCCATGCTCTGCGCACAAATTCGCCACCTCCCTCTGCGTCTCCTCCTTCAACAACGCACCCGTTGGATTTCCAGGGTTGATGATAACAAGTGCCTTGGGGTCAATGCCATCTTCTTTTGCCTTTTTAAGTGCAGCCTTGATTTCGTCAATTGACGTCGACCACTCATGTGCCTCATCAAGATGGTATGGAATCGCCACGCCTGAAAATTGCGCTAGTGTCGCTGTATATAAAGGGTACTGCGGGATCGGGATGAGGACACCAGATTTGTGGGGTTCCGAGATAAGCATTGAAATCAGAAGCGAAACCCCCGCGGAAGCGCCGCCCGTCAAGAAGATGTTGTCTGGTGAGGATGGATGGCTGTCGCGTTCTGTGATTATGCGTCAGTCACATGAAGAGTAATTTTCAACCTTGACGAGTTGTGACTTCCTCGAGAAATCAACAGGACTCGGCTAGACGGGTCAGCTTGGCACGTGGCGCATAAACGTTCCAATGACATTTCTGTCAGGCCTAGTGGCACTGATGTAGCTACTCACCCTGAATAAATTTCGCGACATTCTGACGAATGAGAGGGACACCCTGGGAGTGTGAATATGCACCGATGGAACCAATTTCCTCGTGTAGTTCCTTCGCACGGTCAATGACGTCTTGTGGAAAGGCATTGGGTGCGAGTTGCATCAGCTGTGGCCACTCCATGAGTGCAGCGACCTGTTACGGTGGTGAGAAATACTTCCGGCACCTCTGGAACCTTGAGAAGATAAGGATATAAAATGAAGCTAACCTGTCGGTTAAAGGTAATGGGAGGTTGGTCAAGCCCCTTCTGTTGGGGGTTTCCGATGTTCGAAGAGATAACTCGATCAAATGGCAGACCGCTGTCCTGACCCTTCTCCTTGAGCATGACACGATATTCCTCTGCCTTTATTGCCAGTTCACCGCGCACGGCATACTGCACATTGCGGATGGCAGGGTTAAGAGAATCAACAGTGAGAGATCGCATGGTGCTTCTTGTCCAAGAGTGTGCCAGTGGATGAAAGGGCGATAAAGATCTGAACCTTACTACGGTCCCAGATGCCTGGAACATCGGCCTGAACTTTCTTTTTCTTGACCTAGTGAGAGTTGGGTTCGAGCTCTATATATGGTACATTGGTAACCAAAGTCAGATGTTCAGTCACACGTGACCCGGCACATTCCGCTTCCAGATTTTTTTGGTCGAGTAACAGTATGTAGGGAGCTCAATCTGCAAGACAAGATTATGCCAGACTCTTTCTTTGCGTCGACAAAAAACCGGAAGCGGAAGCGGTCTGTCAGCACGGCCGAGGGAGCTAGGGGAGCTAAGAAAATCCTGCGCAAGGGCAAATCTAGTTCTCAAGACACAAAACTTATCAATGCAAGCGCAAGGAGGGGGGTGAGAGGAGCCGCAGATGAAGAATTGAACTCGGACAGAACAGATTCGGAGGGTGGCGTAATAGATGACATCGACTTACGTGCAGACGTCCAGCCCGAGACCAGCGGTGACGAAGATGAACAGGAAACTCCTGCGGAAAAGCGGTTACGATTGGCAAAGCTCTACCTGGAAAGTGTGAAGGATGGTCTAGGCAAGTACAGTTGGACTGAATTTGTGTTCTGAGTTTGCTGATGTTATGGGAATCAGCCGAGGGAGAATTTGATGCTGCTGAGATCGATAGAGAGCTAATATCAGAACGACTGCGACAAGACGTCCTGGAGCATTCTGGCAAAGTTCACCTCTTCGTGGCAGACTTTGTTAGTATTTTTTAATTTTCTGTGATAGTCTAGCTGACGTAGTTTTCGACAGTATGATTTCACTTCAACGTCATCCCTACGATGCAGGGGTCACCGTTTCTCTGTCACTTCTGCTGTCGCATCGGACGACGCCCAGTTTCTATACACATCAGGGAAAGAGGGAACCATAAATAAGTGGTCTCTCCAGTCTGGGAAAAATATTGCGACGTTCTATAAACAACGCATTTCCAAAGGCAAAGAGAAGGCGCTCCCTCAAGATATTCAAGGGCACACGGACGAGATCCTTTCTCTCGCCGTAAGTAGTGATGGTCGATACCTCGCCAGTGGATCTAAAGATAGGAGAGTGGGCGTATGGGATGTAGAGAAGGATAAATGGGTGAAAGGCTTTGGAGGACACAAGGATTCGGTTTCAGTATGTATGTCCTATGTGCATGATGTATACAATGCTAACATTGTATTCACCTCTAGAGTGTTGCATTCCGGAAAGGCACACAACAATTGTATACTGGCTCGTTTGATCGGACTGTCAAACTATTCGATCTCTCAGCAATGGGATATGTAGAAACGCTATTTGGACATCAAGATACCATTCTCTGCCTGGATGCTCTCCGAGGAGAGACCGCTGTTACTGCTGGAGCGAGAGATCGAACGATCCGATTCTGGAAAATTGCAGATGAGAGTCAGTTGGTCTTTCGTGGCGGTGGAAAAAGTGCAATACGGGAATTGCTTGAAGGAGGCGCGTTCGAAGGCCACGAGGATGAGGAACACATGAATGGGGTGGAGGTTGATGGTCCGAAATCAAACAAAAGTAAGGAAAAGATGAAAGAGAGCAGATACGCGGAAGGGAGTATCGAATGTGTCGCAATGATTGATGAAACTACGTTTGTGAGCGGGGGAGATACTGGGTATGTTGCTCGACGTCCTATGAATCATACCACTGAATGCCACCTGAAGCTCAATATGTCTTTGGAACACCCAAAAGAAAAAACCTGTTTATACACAGACAGTGTGCCATGGGTTCCACGAAGTACAGTCCACGACCGAGGGACTTGTGCGAACACCCCGCTGGATAACGGCCGTTGCATCACTGCGCTATTCAGACATGTTTGTTTCCGGTAAATCCATTCCTTATTATTGTCATTACAGCGACGTTGCTCAGTTCAATTCCAAGGCTCATGGGATGGCGATGTACGATTTTGGAAGCTCGACCAAAAAATCAGATCATTCTCACTGGTTGGGTCGATACCTGGGCCCGGTGTTGTCAACTCCCTACAACTTCTCGTCTTACCCAAAGGCGCATTGGACAATGCTTCTTGGAGAGAAAAGGAACAGCGGTCTTCCACAAAGAGCTCAGTTCAGCCTACATTATTAGTTGTGGGATTAGGACAGGAGCATCGCTTGGGACGGTGGTTGAGCATGAAGGGGGAGGGAGTCACGAATGCGACAACAGTTCACATCATATATCCTCGGACAAAGACAACGCCGAACCTTTAGGGCCTTAACGTTGACATTATCGCCTACAAAACGAGACTTGAGGTCTTTCTAGTCTACATAGTACACTCAGGGGCTAAAATTAAGCAGCGTCGTGACGGTGTGACAATATTTAGAACCACGCGACGCGACGCGTTTAACTGAGTGGCACTCTACTTGCAGTCTTGCACGTCGTTCTCGTCGACTGACACGGTACATACAAAAGTCTTCAGACGTCGACAATCTCGACGACTTTGTCCTTCATATCATGTCAGACAACGAGGCACCACCAGCGACAACTCGCAATGCCTGTACGCCTGTCTCGCTAGCATAGCCTACTTATTCACTCACAGCATTGAGTCAGACCAGGAGGATATTATAAAGATACTGGTTGCAACGGACAATCACATTGGATATCTTGAGCGTGACCCAATTCGTGGCCAGGACTCTATCAACACATTCAAGGAAATTCTTCAGCTTGCTGTCAAGCACGATGTTCGTGCTATCCCTCCTAATTTATTTTCTTTCCTAGAAATGTTTCCAGGTCGATATGATTTTACTCGGCGGAGATCTATTTCACGAAAACCGCCCGTCACGCGACTGCTTATACCAGGTTATGGCTCTTCTCCGGGAGTATACACTTGGTGACAAGCCTGTTCAACTTGAGCTCCTTAGCAATCCGGATGACGGGCAAGCAGAGGGATACAGGTACTTTCGAATTTGTCTTGATCTCCTTGAACGAATGATCACAACCCTCAGCTTTCCAGCGGTTAACTATGAAGACCCAAATCTCAATGTTGCCATTCCCGTCTTCAGCATTCACGGTAACCACGACGATCCACAAGGTGCTGGGCCTGTAAGCTGTATTCCATCCCATATATCCTTATTACTCGGAACCTAGTCCTTCCTTGTTCCCTTTGCACTAATCCCCTCCTTCGCCTCTTACACGTGAGCACTCATTTACATTTAACAGCAAGGTGCTCTCTGTGCGCTCGATGTCCTCTCTGTAGTCAGGGCTCATAAACTACATGGGCAAGTTTGACCTCCCACTATCCAGCGCGTCGAACCCCAACCCTGTAGAAAATGATTCGGGTATGCTCACGTTCTGCATGCGTGGTGACTCGACACTGATTTTTGTTTTCCTTGCTTTTGTTATATCTCTTCTTCGCGCGATATGAACTATGTCTCCATTGAATAATCACGAAACGATACTCAGGTATATCTATCCGCCCTGTTCTTCTTCGCAAGGGTCAAACTCGCCTTGGACTGTATGGAGTTGGCAATGTCAAAGATGCACGCATGCACTTCGAACTCCGCAGCAATCGTGTGCGGATGTACATGCCTGGCGACAAGGAAGATTGGTTCAACGTCCTTGTGGTGCACCAAAATCGGTACGCGAATATTGTCCCCTGCCTATGCGTCGTACTTAGTTCATTACTTCGCGTGTCTTTGCTCTTGCGTATTCGTTTTCCTGCGTCCTTCCGTTCCTCAAACTGATAATCAACACTCATTGGTAGTGTTCCCCACCCTCCAACTCCAGCTGTACCAGAAGGCCTCTTCGACGACTGTATCGACCTCGTCGTTTGGGGCCATGAGCACGATTGCCGCATTGTACCTGAGCCCGTCGCTGGTCGTCCATACCATATCACGCAGCCCGGATCGAGTGTGGCTACGAGTTTGGGTGAGGGTGAGGGATTGGAGAAGTAAGTGTCAGGCACTTCCCGGATTTCCTTTAACTCACCATCCCTTCCGTATCTAATTTGCTTTTGGGCCCTCGAACACCATAAATCTTGTGATAAAGGCACGTTGCCCTGCTCCAAATCCATAACAAAGAATTCGAGCTTAAACCTCTTCCTTTGCGTACCGTACGTCCGTTTATGTTGGGTGACATTTTTCTCGCGGAGGCGGCAGAGGAGGAGGGATTCGATGTGAGCGACCAAATTGCTGTGGGGAAGTTTTTGAGAGCAAGGGTGGGTCCCTTTTCGTTCTCACTCAGGCCTGGTGTGTAGGTTGCGGACTCACTGCATGACCCAGGTAAACGCTCTCATTGACCAAGCGAACCAGTTATGGGACGAGCGCAATGCGCACGCGGTGGAAGAAGGCGAAGTGGAGCTCCCACGTATGCTGCCGCTTGTAAGACTCAAGGTCCGTTGATCTATCCCTCTACATACTGCGATACAGAATAGGCAGGCCGCACCCATATCGATACTCACCATTGATAGGTCGACACCACTAATGTTCCCGCAATGTCCAATCCCATCCGATTCGGCCAAGAATTTACTGGACGGATTGCAAACCCACGCGACGTGCTCTCTTTCCACCGATCCAAAGCTCGCTCATCAGCCTCCCGTACCGCGACCTCTGTGGACCAGCCCGAACTGTCCATCGACGATCCAGACCTTACGACGAGCGAAAAACTAGCGAAAGTTCGCGTGCAAACATTGGTACAGGAGTATTTAGCGGCGCAGGAGCTGCAGGTCCTCGGTGAGGCAGGGATGAACGAGGCGATTAGGATGTTTGTAGAAAAGGATGACGGGTGGGCTATACAGACGTGAGTGTTATTTTGTGTTTTCAGGATGTTTTTCTTCGAGGCCTGATCATGCCGCGCATGCTGTTCTGATGTCATCACTCTGTCCTACTTCGATTCACTGTGCTAATATTATGGGCTCATGTAGACACGTCTCAAGCGCCCTGCGCGCGCTCATGAAAGGCGTACAGGAGAATGGGGAAGTAGATGAAGAGGAGCTAGATGACGTTGTACGTGTCTAAGCTTCCTTTTTAACTATTTGCTGAATCCAAGTTGTTTTATGTAGCTTGTCAAACTGAAGGAGCAGCACAACCAGGAGTACCTAGAAAAAGCAAAGATGGGGAAGACAGGCAAGGGAAAGGTGGGTTCGAAGTTGACCCCGTGAAACCGCACCTCATACCACGCTTTAGGGCAAAGAAAAAGCTTCCGCAGCGGACTCCGACGCCGACTCAATGCTCATGGACGTCGATATCGGGGAAGAGGACGGATCAGATTTTGACGAACCCGTGCCCCCTCCGAAAAAAAGAAAGCTGCACCCGCGAAAAAGGCTGCACCAGCAAAGAAGGGGAGGGGGAAAAAGGCTGTTGCTGTGAGTTTACGAACTATGATATGGTACACGAAGTGCTGACTAGAGTTAACGCAGAGTGAATCTGAGGAAGTCACAGAATTAGACGAAAATGACGATGAGGAAGATGAAGCACCACCGAAAGTTACCAAGAGGACAAATCGTGCCGCGGTATTGAGGTTGGTTCCGGTCATGTTCTGAGTCCTCATCACTAAAACCTACCTTGACCCCAGTCAACCCGCAAAGAAAGCTCCTGCGAAGAAGACGACGACGACGCAAGGGAAGGCATCGTCGTCAGGACAGGGCACATTGAGTTTCGCGCCGTCAGGGCGGTCCTCTACACGGACCGCGGCAGCACGGGCAAAGGGCAAAATGGCCAATGTGGTAAGTCACATTGCAGTATTTTTCAGACTTAACTCGACTGATTCTGTGATTTGTAGGTCGAGGTAGATAGCGATTGATTTCACAGTTCGGCATGTTTTGTGTTCTCAAGCTGAATACACTAAGAGAATGGCATCGTCGTATTTATTATCAGATTACCAAATCTGGCGCACTGGGCACGCAGGTACAACTGATGGGTACGTTTATGGAATAGAAGCTTCGGACAAGGACGTGCGGTCATAAGTTTAAGCTGCTCATTATTCTCGGAATAAACAATTCTACCTAGTTTGCCTACTGCGAGTCGCGTAAGGTTTTGCCTTTTCAAAGGCTCCAAATCGAATTCAGAGAGCCGTTCTCAGTGACTAACAACTCCCACCGATATCCGGTTGCCGATAGGCTCACGCCCGGCGCTCGTCTACCGGCCGTTCATTCGTTTCATTCACCCTGAACGTGCCCTCTGAAAGTCCCAATGCATGTGACCCTAGGCGATCTGCCGCCTGAGATCTTACTCCTCATAATCGCATACACACTCGCCAGTGGATCCATCCCAAGCAACATCCTGTGCGTTAACCATCAGTTCCGCAGCGCCGGCGTGGAATGGCTTTATAGGAACTTGTGCTTTCGCTCTTCAGAGCAGCTAAGGCTTTTTGCACAGACAGGCGATAATGCGGGGGTGGTGCTGCGCTCAGTGACAGTCGACTTGACAGGCAAGTTTGCGAGATCAGATGTCTGGCAGCATCTTCGCGAAGCGTTGTGCAGGTGTCGCGATCGTACTGAGAAACTGGGGCTGGGGCAGAAGCAGATCCTATTGGAGGCTCTTTGCCTGAGACTCCATTCATACGCGCGGGATACCAGCCACCATGTGTTCGAGGAGGCACTGTCTGTTGCCAAGTGAGTAGATAATAATGGATGTCTTCCCAGAGGAGCATCGCCCTGATCAAAAAAAATTGTACTTTATAGTCCCCGAGTATTTCGGTGGACCGGACCCGATCCAGATCACCACTTCTCCACTGCAGTGCGTGCATTTCAAAAATCTTGGGTGAAGTCTAACGGGAAAATTCAAGATTGTCGCGCCTGTAGCAAGCCGCCTATGTAGAATATTTGGCACCTGGTCAAACATTCAAGATATCACGGTCACCAACATCACCTTCTCCGTTGACCCGGACAATTCGGTGCCATTACTCCCAGAGATTCCCGGTCTTCGCACTCTCTATGTGGGTCAGGCGACATTCCTGAGTGCAGGGTCTGTTGCAGCAATTTTCTGTATCAATAGAATGCCGAGCCTGGAGAGGGTGAGACTAGTGGATACCTACTGTGAGAGTATCTGGGGCTCCAGAATTCGAAGGTCGGATATCGAGAAGGCAGCCCAAATCATTATGCTTCCTCAAGATGAGGTACAGTACGGATGTGTACTTTTACGCATTCGGAAGCTACTTACATGCGAGAAGAAGACGGAGCGCATCATTGGAGGGGATCGGGTGGAAGGTAGTATCTTTCTGGTTTGAGCGCACCGATGTAGAGGTAGAAATAGAAATACACGCAGACAGAAGGAGACGGCGATAGTACATTGCAGTACACATTGCCAGGGAGAACATTATATCTCGACTTCTCGAATACCGTCTTTGTCAACTACTTTGACCTTGTATTTGCCTGGATTAACCACCAGACGCTTCGACACCTCGTTGATGCAACGTTTCAGGGTGGCAAGACCCTCTTCCAGGGATGCTTCTGGATCATGGTAACTATGTAAGAGTGGTCAGCGCACCATTACACTAAGTAGCAAGAGAGAAGGAACTGGTAGACCGAGATAGAGAATCACAGTAAGGAGCAACAACGTACCGGTCAAGCAAACTCAGAGCGAAGTAACTACCATATCCATGCGCAGCAAATGGCACTTCCACTACTGTCCCCATGTAATCAATCCAATACAAGTTCGGTGTGTGCGAGGACGTGTCATATCCGCCCAGCAACAAGTTGACTGAATACGCGTTTCGTGATCTCAGAGATTCCGCTATTGAACGGCGGATCCAGGACGCGGCCGCGGCTGGGCGAAGAGGATACAGATTACGGATTTGGTACAGACGAATGTTGCGCTCGACGTATTCAGCGAACTGGACAGTGTCACCTATTTCAAGTGCGTATTGTCAGAAATAATGAAATGGTCATGCCAGGTTTGTGCTGACCTGGTTCACCCGAGTACGCCATGAGAAGATGAGGACTGAGCTCCTTGATTTTGTCTTGGTCAATCTGCATCTTGACAATGGATCGGGCGGCAGTAGTGTCAGCAGCTACGATCACGTAGCCCTTGCCAGTTAACGCAAACGACGTTTCCATGTTGTACTTGTGGTGGTTCGAATGAGGCTTAAGGACGCGTACTTGGAGGACACGACGCGCGTCACATTCAATTTTTGCCTAATTTGTTAGCCAACTCCCTTAGCATTGAAAATGCCAGAAATAATGGTTGCCCTAACAGGTCTGCCCACATATTAGTACCTATCAGTAGGCCCTAGAGGGAACTACTTAGCCTTAACCAACCAACCACTTGAAACACCCTAAATTTATCTAGGCAGGCAGCGGCATGCAGGCCCTTCAAATCCCTGAAAACTCCTGCGCTCTACCGGTTCACCGCCTTTGACATCTTCGCATGAGGCGGTCCTAGCGCATCGTCTTCGTATCCGAATCAGAAAGACGACGAGTCTTACAGAACCTCTCTTGTCTTGCTATGTAATTGCTGTGGGTCCCCGCGAGCTTCCATCCGCCCCTGTTTATGAGGTATGCCACCCTTTTTTTCCCCTTGAAAACCGATGCTGACGTTGCGATATGCGGGCTGCACGTCTCGGTATCCACAGCATTGTACTTTGTTTGTCTTCAATCAGTCAGTCACTTTCGGCAAAAAAAATGCGCGAACAGCGTCAATCATTCGTCAGTTACTCCAGGTTACTCTGCCATGCTTCCTCCCCTCGCATAAGCAAGCGAAACCGGACCCTTATTCTGAATTCCCCTGTCGCAGTTCTCCGTGGTCGGTCGCCGAGGGGTTCGGGGACGCCTCTGGACATCCATCACGGTCAGTCTATTTTCATCTGTTCCCCTCTGTTCCCCTTCGTACATCTAAGCTCATCTCCGACCCTGTGAGATGGAATTAATGACATTTCGCGTTTGACTGTAACTAAGCTTTTCTGATCATACTGGCAAGACTGTTCAATCGTGAGAGCTGTGGTGAGGACAATATGCGAATTCGAAGAATAACCCATATTGTGCGTGGCAGCTTTCCTAGGCCAACCACCACTTTGAAGATGAACCTCGTCCCCGACGCCTTAACACGTGTACCTTCACATATGTAAGCAGTACCCATGACCCATATCCGCGTTTCAAACAGCCTCTTCGAGCATTCAACTACTTCTTGAAGGCTGGTGACCGAAAACAGCTGCAGTTAAACCTCAACAGGAAATTCCACCTTCAATGACAATCAATATTTAGCGCTAGCAATTGTAGTGAAGTAGGTTATTTATCATATTCCTAACAAAGTTAAGATGCGCACGACCAGTCTGCTTGGAGAACATGGGGATCTCCTTCAGAACAACCAAATTTGCCTGCAATCTGAATATTAAACCTAAAGCTTGGAGTTTGAAAAGGAGCTGTTTTTTTATGCATAGCTTATCGTGTCATATCACGGGTTCACTATCTACCAGTTATCTGCCTTACGTTTTGGCACTAACCTCGCTTCCGCTATGCCCTGGTACTCAATCGTTGACACTGTTCAGTCTGTACTTTACATTGCAGGTAGCCAACCACTTTGTGCTGAAATTGCAATCGTGTAATGCAGTAACCATGTCGAAGGACACCATTTCCTTCTGATACAATGCGTTTGCAGGCCAGTGGCGACCGAAGACAGGAAGACTCGGAGATAGTACCCCTGTTGCGATTCCGTTGATGAAAAGAAGTTGTGAAGCATTAACTTGAGGAGACGTTGACGTGAGGATTCATGACTGACCGTAAGACACCGGGTTCCCTCGACAGAAGATGCTAGGGTCAGTGTGTGATTGAGAATCAGATAACCGCCTTCGATCGTCATGTATTGAACCTGAAGCCTTGTTCCGCCCGTTTAGTGCCTTGACTCCCTAAAAACTGGTAGTTGATCTACATCTATCGATGGTCCACGCGGATCTTGGGGACAGCCTTGGTGAATTTGTCGGAAAAAAATGTCCAGGAGTCAACCAGGTGATTCACACGTTCTTTCTTTCTAACTCAGTTCCGCCGGTCTCACAGCGCTCGTCGCCTCAACGTGGCCATCTTCAACTTGGGAATTCGTTGGGTGGATCCCCCAGAATTAGGAAGCTCTTGCGCAACGAAGACTGAGCACATAGCTATTTCAAAATTCTCGTGACGGTATCTTGCAAATTGTAGGCTCACATTTCTCATGGCCCCAATGATAATCAGATCACTGTTTGGGTTGGCTCTGCTGAAATTTGAATGTTGTGTTCTCTGTAAAGATAAAGTTGGCCCATCAATGGAATCTGGGTGTACCCTGACCATCAGTACGTGACGTACATAATATAATTTCGCCAATAGCTCGACCCATGGCCTGACTGTCGGATTCACAGGGAACTCGTTGCATCCCTGGTTTCACTCCAATTAAGACTCACGTGGATCACGAGATCTTCCAGACTTAGCGTGTCACTCAACCTGGTATCGGGAGACTGACAACCAGTTCAAAGCCGCATCAAGAAGTTTGCTCAAAACACGCCAGGCTTCTCATTACGCCAGCAATACTAATTTAAATATAGCCGAGCGAAAGTCTTGATGTGGGTCAAGACATTCGATAAATATCGGGTCCTCGTTTGAGGTATGCCAACTTACCGAGCCTCTGTCAAGTTGAATCATGCCTTCTACTAGGTCATCTCCCGTTTATGCCAGCTCCGCCTCTCCTGCTTATGAGTCATATACTCCTTCCTCTTCTTCATCCTCTTCCGAGAACATCATCTACAGCGGCACATCCTCCTCCTACACACCACCGCGCAAGGCATGGGTAGACCCCAAGAGCTTGGCCAACGGTGGGGATGCATCCCAGATACAGGGCAATGTATCTTCCTACGTCAAGCAACTTATCCTCAATACATTCATGGCGTACGGGGCCGGTGACGAACACTGTTTTGGTCATTCCGTTGCCAAGGCAGTGAAGTTCATTGACATCAGCGCCCATGAAAGCTACGAAAAACAAGGTCGCATGGAGGCAACGACCGTTGCAGAAGTTCTTGTTTCAAAAAGTATGTCAGCGTGTACGAGGCACGGTCAGGGAGTACTCACAAGTTGCTTAGGCATGTTGAATGGCGCGGGAATGCTCCATGGAGGTTGTGTGGCGTTTCTGATTGACAAGTCAGTATGATGTAGTCTGATGCTCTTCGGGATGTTCTGATAGACTACTATAGCTGCTGCAGCACTCCGTTGGTTGCTCTGGGACTCATACAAAACATTAATGGAGTGGGAGTCACTCAGGCGATGAACATTATGTTCCACTCCCCTGCACCAGCGTACGTTAGTATGGCCAATTCCTATTGCTACTCACTCACTCTTATCACTAGTGGATCGTGTTTGCGTATCACCAGCACTTCAGTCGCTATGGGTAGCCGAATCATGAGCGCTCGATGCGAGGTTTGTTTTCTTGATCAATTGATTGACGATTGATTAATCAATTTATCCAGGTCATTAACAAGAAAACAGGCAGCGTAGTTGCCTCAGCATACCTTAACAAAATGCAACCCACCATTTCAAAGCTTTGATGGTTTCGTCTCTTTCCTGTTATAGACTCTTGGCAGACACTGTATCGAAAGCAATCTCTCCTCGCATGTACCAAACTAAGTATAATCAATAGGCTTGTACGATCATAGATACTGTATCTATTGGGATTTCATGGTGGTACATACAGGTACATAGACACATTTAGACACGATAGGTACTATCCAACAACCTAGATGGGACAGGCTGCAGTATTATTTCCAACTACAATGTGATGATATTTTCCTCCCTATGCATTTTAAAAGTCGATTCTCGATGAAGTGATTTCTAAAAGGTCACCAAGTCTTAAAGTCGCTCTCTCATATGATCCCTCCGGACCGGACGTTCAATGCATTCATAGATTTAGGAACACGAACGAACGGAGAAATCAAATAGAGACTCAGCCCGCACCGTGAGGACGCAAACATCCCTGAATAGCCCTCTCAGGATCATCCCGATTGAGTACCGTTCTTGCGGTGAGCGGTTTCCAGTTTCCTGAGGCCGATCAGAAGACTAGCGGCTATTCCCGCACCAAGCCAGGCCCGGCGGGGGACGATATTGTGGGTGCTTCGCAGAGGTTTTGATTTGTCCTATGTATGTAGTGGTAAGGCTATTGGAACAATATTTTGAAGCTCTTCAAGACCCGCCTTGAGTCGTAGCATCTATTCAATCCTTCCAATGTCATGTTTAACGCGATGCACCTCCCATCGGTGGGAATGTTTCAGTAATTGCAGTTCTCTGCTGTGAACGCCACTAAACGGATTATAATACTAAGGATAGGATTAGATACTGACCGTTATACTTTTATATATATATCTCATCGCTCATCGTGCGATAGTTTTTGATCGGGAAGACGAAGACAATGTTACAGATTATCCTGATCGAGTAATAAGATAAATCTGTGACGGCCGAAGGACCTCGAGCCGTATTCTTACCGCCATCCGTAAACAGGGTTGAGAAGCAATCGGTGATGGGATTTTACGATGATCGAAGGAGAGCAGAAATGTAGCATCGCAAGACGGCAGCCGCCAGCTTCCGCTATAAAGAACACGCGTATGACACTGGTGAGAAAGCAGAATCTTACACTAGAAGGAGAGCGGAAACGTAGCATTGCAAGATAGCAGCCGCCAGCTTCGGCTAGTGTAAAGAACACGCGTACGAGAGCGGTGAGAATGCAGAGTGCAGGCGAATCTTGGAGGCAGGAGCTGCGAGGCAGGAACCATCAGGGAATCAGAGTTAGTTGCGGAAGGTGCATGCAATGGTCAAGGACATATAGCAAGTCTGCGGGAATTGTCCTATGTTAGAATTTTGAGCGTGCATCGTTCGATAAAACTAAACCTAATGAGACATGGGGTAGGTCTGGCACACTGAATTCCGCTATCGACCCTTAGTCAACGCTGAGTTTCGTTTTGAATCTGCTTCCTCGAGATACCTAATTCCATTTGATTGACATCCATGAGAAAGTGTATGAGTGGCGTTGCCCCGTTGATCAAAACGTCAGGCCACTGCCCAGCCCGACTCGGGCCCCAGAAAAAAGGGATATGCCTCCACCGAACCGCTCAACACCCAAGTTGACATTCTGACAAGGCTTCGAAAGAAGCAGTCTCAGGAAGTCGGGCATCGATGCACCAAGGGTGGTGAGAAGCCATGTGTTCACACTTGAAAGCGCACAGTCTGATAATGAATTTCCCACAAGGGATTTAGTTCAAGTAAGTTTCATGAGGTCGTTAAAGACGTGAATAAACCAAACCAAGCCGCACTACGCCACGCTTCCAGCCAATGTACACCATCAACTAGCTCGCCAATCATTGCGTCAGATGTTCAGAGTCCGCATGTCCATCACGGTACTTCTTGTCTACAGCAAGGCGTTCAGCTACCTTCTCCACCTCCCTCTTCCAATTCGTTCTGAGGCAGAGCCAAATGCCAAGGGTTGACGCGTAAAGCAGGGCAGCGGTGAGACCACACCAAAGCCCTACGAGTCGCATGTCTTGCTTGAAGGTGAGCCACAACCCAAAGGGAATCCCAATGACATAGTATGCGCTGAAGAACATGTAAGTAGACATCGAACCGAATGAGTGGATTTGACACGATTTACCTGATATTGAGTAGAGCTCCAGTGAACTGATAAGGACCGGTCAGTCAGATGACGGCCGGAGTATGGTAGAGCGCGTACCTGTTTGCCTCTAGCTCTCAATATTCCGGATGTGATAGCGCACGCAAAGTCGGGTACTTGGAACAACGCCAATATTGGCAGGATAGATGCCACAAGTGTCACGACCTCTGTGTCAATGTGAGCCATGCGTGAGGGGGTAACTTTGCTATGTGGTAATCGGACATACCAATATCGTTGTTGAATAAATAACCCCACGACTTGCGGAAAGTCAATAAAACGGCACTAGCCAGCATCTCAAAAAACAGCGTCAAACACAAGTGAGGCAGAACAAACCTAAAAAATGCTGCTATTACAGCGGAGAGCAGAATTGCTACAATTGCAGAAACTTCAGCACGCCTTGCATTCCTTTCCCCGAGAAGATTACCGATACTGTGGTTTCAGTTAGACTTGATATGCCACCCGCGCAGAACAGGAACGAACCGGACGGAGGTCGCAATACCCAGAGAAAATGGGGCTTGAAATGTGGACGAACAAGTCGACAAAAGGACTGATTGGGTTGCCAACGCTGTAGGCCCAAGGCTATATACGGAACATCAGTTTAATTCAATGATACTAGAATGTAACACTTACAGGCTAGCAGCAACTGTGAATCGAAATTCAGTGTTTCCTCTAAACAACGGACAGCAGGGAAATATACGCACGCCCGATTAGTTCCCACGACCACCACTCTGAAGCAACCTGACCTATATTGAAGATAAGTAGTCTCGGATGAACTTGGTAGCGTGCGATATTGTCTCAGCTACTCACCAACGCCGCCTAACCCAAGCTGGACAAGAAGACCTAGCGAGGTGAAGGATCGCCTTGACAGCGGATGCCAGGCGGTTCTCTCAACAAAGAAAACGCCATAGATGACAGAGGTTATTGACACAAGATTGTAGGAAACCGATGTCGCTATTGGGGCGCCGATGAAACCCAACCTGATTGGTTCTGGACCCCATACTACGGTGAACGCATAAGTGGGTGAGATGGTCAAATCCGAGCGTCAAAACACACCCAGCAGATAATTCAAAAGCACGTTGATAGGTGCTACTGCCACGATGATACGAGTCGGCGCATTGAAGAGACCTTGACGGGTATTGATGGTGAGCGTCAAATCACAGGTCAGAACAGATTCACACACCTTGAGACTGGAAATATCGGCTGACGATGCCAATTAGGACAATGATTTATAAGTTAAGAAAGCCAAGCTCACCGGGAAATACAATTGAATGCATAGGCCGGCAGACCTAACGAGGCCCATTTCAAGTAGATACCAGCGAGCCGCGCAACTTCCGGCTCTTGCCTCAGTAAAAGCAAGATAGGTTCTGCATTGCACCAAATAGCAAACATGGGCTAATAACGCAATGATTCAATAAAAAAACACGTTCGACGGGATTTGACAACTTACTATGAGTGCAACAGCCACGACAATAGCTTTGAGTAACAAATGGTAAGCAGCGAGCGAGCATCGAACAAGCAAGCAAACAAACATACTCATGCGCTGCGTCCATAGTCCAACAAGGTGTGGTTGATCAGAAGTCCAAGCCCCAGGAAGCATTGTGTCTAAGGTTGAAACGAGACCATGAATGATGCTCAGACCAGTGACGTTAGCAGTCATGAACCCAATAGTTGCGGCAGCAAGAGCGACGGTTGAGATGTGGCCTATGGAGACCACAGGACGACATTATCATGCTGTGCTCAAGGACATGGGTGCTAACAGAAGGGTTTGGTTCAACTGACAGTAAACTTGATACATGAACTCACCCAAAAACAGGCAAGGTGTACTTCAGCAAGATACATAGTTCTTCCCAGTACATTTGAACGGTGCTAGGTTCACGTCCATCACAAGGAAAGTCCACGTTCTCTCGGATGCGTGGCATCAATGGGGCTAGGAGGGGTGTGTTCTCAGTCGGCTGAAGTACACCCGGTGCTGTAGGAATGATAGTCATGGAAGGTTGCGGTGGAAGGATATACGATGAAGGAAAGCTGGTGCGCCTCACTTGCTTCCGTGATGCAAGCAAGGCATCCTCTTCACCTGTATTCTTCCTGATCGTTCAACTTGGCAGGAGAGGCTTCAAGCTCTTCCTGCGTTTCTCCTGAAAGGGGAGCAGAAAAACGAGATAGAATGGCATAGTCTTGGGGAAGGGACGATGGTGTCCCAGATAAGTGTGCCATTACTTCGACTCAGTGGTTGTTGCTAGTATACGCAACTCTGAGTCAAACAGAAAGAGCTGCTAGATTGAAGGTAAGTGTTGTCTGACATTCTACTGCACTAAACATTCACCTATTCGAATGAACTTGACTGATCTTCCGATAGGTGCTCGTTGAAAATGAGACCAAAGATAAGAGGGAAAAGCGAAGAATTTAAGTCAAAAACGTAACCCTCAGGGTCATCCGTGATTGAAGGGTTTTACATAAATTATATGTGGAGCTTCATGCCAGGTATGTCATGTGATACCTGCAGACAAATCGCAAATTTCAACTTCTGCACCGCCAATTGTCCTGCTGATTTGAGGGGACTTAAACGTTATCACAGCGTTATCAACGTTGACTCACCTGCATATAGCTAAATCACAAACTGTGCTTATAAACTTAGATTATACCGAAGAAGGAGGATGTATGTCATCACGTGACAAGGCGCGAGACGCGTCTTATTGAAATTCAACTTACTTCAACTTGGCAGCTCAGAGCGTTTGCACCCCAGTTGCGATAGCTGCTACTTGCCGGAATGGCGACAAAAAACTGCGTCTTTTCTAATACAAGGGTAGTCTCTCGTCAAGGTATCTTCCAATCACCCACTCGGAAACCTGCCAACCAAGAGGTCCGTGATTCCGAACACACTTCACGGCCACGGAAAGCGTTGGGCCACCTTCACGACACAGTGGATTCTGACAGCTCAATCGAGATATTCGAGGGTAACTTGTTCGCACAGAACAGCCTGAAGGGTACAAAGAACTTAAGTGAGAAGCAACCCAAGCCGTACGCGTCTTATAGCCTGTTCTATGACTCGAACTCAACATTTCGATACATAGAATCCACCCATTCTTTTTGGAGCAGTCCAGACGTAAAGTCGCCCTTACTTCTGCACTGTCCAAATCGAATAACCAGGTGGCAAATCTCGACGAGAACCTAAGAAGTACAGAATGCGTTGCGCTGCAACCCGATAAAGTACTGAAGAGATCCCTGAATCACACAAACACTATGGAGACTGGAATATCAAGGTCAGTTTCTCATGGCCGATCATATAACCGATGTAGATCCTTACTAGAGTTAGACGGAGAATTGCTCCGAAGAAAATGGGTGGCGACATTGACAAAGCAAAAGTATCTAACAGCGAGAATTTCACCAGTATGGCAGTGGCCCGAAGCTCAGGCCCCGGAGGGAGAATACCCGAATCTCACAAAGGAAAAGGTAGTCGAGTTACAATGTCGGGGAAGTCCGTTGCCGAAGCAACCTCCTCAATGCCTAACTTGCCTAACTACTCCTACGTGGATTACTACACTCCCTCGCCCGCTGTTGTCTACATACGCTGCGAGGATGAGGCAAACAAATTGGTTCAGACACTTGAAAGGTATGTTCACCTGTAACTGTTATCGCAAAAGCAGCACAGAAGTATTCGACTATGATCATGCCTGCTATTATAGTCCCCTTGGATTTGACCTCGAGTGGCGTGTACTATGGAATTCTGGTGCGCAGGAACGACGAACAGCACTAGTGCAACTGTGCGACAAATCAACTATCTTGCTAATCCAGGTAAGCCAAATGAAACGTGGGTTGTCCCTCAGTTATGGTCTGCTACCGCCTGAATACTTGGCTATGCGGCAGGGTTTCCAGAAAGGGTCTTGGTAAGCCCAATCAGTTCATTGATGCTGTCCCATTAACAGCCCGCAAGGAGGTGATTGAGTCGCCAAGTATCGTAAAGACAGGGGCGAACATCTACAGTGCGTAGCTTGGAGGTATGAGTTGTGATTCACCTGACGCAAACTGGTAGATGATGGCGAGAAATTGTTTCGTGACTTTGGAATCACAACCCGAGGACTCGTCGAGCTTGGTGCACTTGCGCATGTCGCAGACGATACTTTCTCTAGCATATACAAGCGACGAGTAGTCAGCCTCGCCAAGATGACTGCTATGTACCTCGAGTGCAATTTAGCGAAGAGCAAAGAGCGCACCAGTAATTGGGAGGCAGATCTGAATGATAAGATGGTGCATTGTGAGCTCCCCAACGTGATGCAGGAAAACTTCGACTATTGACATCTATCAAGATGCGGCGAATGATGCGCATGCAGCACTAATGGTACACCTGAAGCTCTTGGACTTGGCCAAAGCTGGCAACAAAGAACTTGACCCGATCCAAGTACACCAACTCAGTCGATCCACCCAGCCTAAGGGCAGGTAGTGCCAAGGTAATAGCATCACCTACGCTGCCGGAATCCAATTCGCCGAATATTCCGTCATTAGCACCAGCGCCCCCTGGCCCACAATATATGCGGGCTTACAACCTATGGCACCACCGGAATACGCCCCTTGACAAGATGTGCGACATACTGAAGACAGGTAGGCGAGTGGAGCCTCTGAAAGAGAGTACAGTGATGTATGTAATATCACTATTACGTTGTGTTCGATGCTGAATTGAAGCTTGAACAGATCATATGTGGTGGGTGCCATCCAGGCAGATACGTCGCTGCCGTTCGATATGAGTAAGCTGCTGGAGCTGGTGAAGATGGAAGCAGGAAGTTGGTCACGACATCGAGCATGGTTGATGGACGCAGAGAGGAGCGGTCGTGGATGTTGTGTGCCGCCGGGATCGCTGACCTGTTGAATAAATCAACAGGCCGACGGCGGCCTGTGCCCAGGGCTCTCGTAAGATTCTGGATGCTCAAGGGTTGGAAGCAGCGGTGGTAGCGGCGTTGTATGAAAGGTATTGCCCAGATGGTCGCAATATTGCCGAGTCTATATGTATGTGTTGTATGGTAGGGTAGAGAAGACATAGTTGCGAGGCAACCCATATTGCAGGAATTCAAGAGGGAGCGACCAGTGTCATGCATCTGGCCAAGACTAATTCCAAGACCAGCAAATGCACCCGGGAGTTCAGTGCTAGCATTGCCACGCTGTGCTGCCACGCCGTTGATTGTTCCCGCTCCAACTCCGTACTACATGAATTTTCCTACTCACGACACTCTTCTTCACTTCAGTTCATGATATAACTCTTCATACTTAAGATTCTAGGCTACCACAACACATATTCACAGTACAAACAAGTGTTATAATCCTCTCAAACGCTTCGATTGTCACGATGTCCCACAAGCATGATGCTCGTTCACAGTCGCAGAACAGCAGACTTCTCGTCGTACGTCCCAATTATCAAAAATTTCATCACTCTTCAGTGACCAGAGACTCTAACTGCAGACTGGTACAGTGCTCTTCTACCTTGTAGCAGCACTATGTGTACGTCCGTCTCTTACTTACTACCCTCCTGTTCATTAATTCCTTTGCATGCAGATGGTCATGGCGTAATTTTATCCCTCTGTTCCAATATACCAAGCTCACTCATCCGTCTTGAAACATAGGAATAAATGGGTTCTCAAAACGACTGATGCCCCGCTCTTCTTCCTCTTTTCCCAGCTTGTCATTGCTGTCATTCTTTTCATTGCCGCACATTCAACCCGCCTCTTAGTTCTGCCTTTGTATGTGGACACCCAACTTCTGATCCAACTCGCCCCAAACATTGGGTTGAATGTCGTGGGATTGAGGTATGACTCTCCCATGAATCAACAACACCAGGTTTTGACATTGGTTCATTCAGTTTCAGTAATTATACCCTCAAGTATGTCGACGCATCTGTCTATCAAGTCGCACGCGGCCTCGTCCTCCCCTTCACAGTCCTTACCTCCTACTTCTTCCTCTCTGCGCGTCCGTCCCTCCGCATTCTCTTTAGCTGTTCTATCGTTACCCTCGGTTTCTTTGTTGGTATCTTTCTCGATTCTGTCCCCATGGTTCTCGCTGGTATTGGCTTTGGTGTCGCAAGTTCCGCAATCACGGCAGTGCATAGCGTGGTCATCAAAAAGAGTCTGGATGTAGTCAAGGGTAGCGCTATGAACCTGTCATGGTATACAAATTTGTTCAGCGCGGTTGTGATGATCCCCATCATCGTATTTGCTGGCGAGGTCCCAGCGATTCAGGATTTGTTTTTCGGAGTAGGGGTTGTCCCTAAGGAAGGAGAGTTGAGTGAGTTGCAGACATTCGTTTGGGGGTCCTTTATCACGGTGGGTCTTCACACCAGCTTTGGTGATTTACGCTATTGATGACTGATGCATCTTTAGGGTGCGCTTGGCTTCATGATGAGCCTTGCTAGTCTTTTGTCTATCAAGGTCACTTCGCCCATCACACACATGGTGTCCTCCGCAGTAAGAGGCGTAGCAGCGTCTATATTGGGGATGTGGTTATTTGGAGACATCATCTCGGGGTGCGTGTTTTCTGTCTGTATCGTGCCATGTGACTGTCTCTTGCTTCCGCCTGTTGCGGGCTGCATCCTATTTTTTTTGTTGGCAAAATTCTTGTGATTCACATTTTCTGTCTACAGTGGCCGTGCCTCCTCTATTGCAATTATCCTTCTAGGGTCCGTTTACTACACGTGGGTGAAACACGTCGAATCTCAGCAAAATTCCAAGTACGACCGAGTTGCGCTGGAAGATGTAGAAGCTGGAAAGGAGTTTAGCTCAAAACCTGAGTGAGAGTATGGATTACCCGCGCACGGAGCGAACGCACATGGACGCTGATGAAATTGGACCTCACCTCAGGACAGGACATCTAATTACGAGTCGTGATACCCTGAGTATTTATTTGATTCAAAGCAGATAATGTCATAGAGGAGAGCGATACATGGATTGTTACAGCGATAAAAAGTATGCAGGACGATTGTGGTCTTCGAGCAAGATAAATTCACGTCTGAGTCGAGCAGACATCAGCTTACCTCGTGAGGGGGGACTCGGAAGCGTCCCGATGTCACAACTTTGCTCCTTCCTTTCGTTTGCGTTCCTCTTCTCTCTTCCGTCTCGCCAATAGGGCTTTACCAGCACGACTCGTAGTCTCTCGCCCGAGAGCCCTAGAAACCCACTCCCCGATTTCTGCGAGTCGAACTAGGTCAACGGGACCTACGTCCCATCGACTTTGCACCGTCTTGGCAGGCTCCCCATTACCTACAATATATCATGTGATCAGCTCACACAAGGAGAAACATGCATAGAGGGATGCTTCACCGTATGGTTCACCAATATTGCCGAATAACCTATCTCCAGTGAGAGCATAGACGACATCTTCCGTTGCAACATTACCCGTGGCACCAGGACTATACGGGCACCCTCCAAGGCCACCAACGGACGCATCGAATGTTCGCAACCCGAAGTCAAGAGCAGTCATAATATTGGCAGTCGCTGTACCATTCGTATCGTGGAACTACACAGTCCAAAAGAATATTGAATCAACCATAAGATAAGATACAAGCGAGTGAATCTTACATGTCCAGCAAGGATCCCTACATCTATTTCTTTCGCAACTTCCTCAAGCATCCCACGGATGCTAGCGGGCGTCCCTGCGCCTGTCGTATCTCCCAAGCTCACCTCGTAGCATCCCATCTGTACGAGCTCCTTCGAAACATCCCTAACCCGCCTCGGATCCACGCGTCCAGAAAAGGGACATGTGACGACTACTGAAACATACCCTCGCACCTTCAACCCAGCATCAAGAGCTCTGCGCGCAACTGGCGCAAGACGTTCGAGAGAACCTGAAACAGAGACGTTGGTATTTGCGAGAGAGAACACATCTGTCGCAGATGTGAAGATTGCGATTTCGGTGACTGGAGGTGGGGGCTTTGCGTGTGAGTTTGGAGAAGTGCTAGAGGAGAGTATGTCTAGTAGGTCGTCCAACCCCTTCTGATTTGGAACGAGCACCGAGTAACCGGTTTTCGGGAAACTGTCTATGAGAGATAAGACCTCTGCCGTGCCTGCCATCTGCGTGCCACGTCTGCATATCAGTACGAGTGTTGGAGTACTGGTAGAGACGTGCCTGAGGCACCCATTTTGGGCTCACGAAGCTGCCGGCTTCGATGTTGCGCATCCCTGCGATAGCGAGTTTATTGATGAGTTCTGCTTTGATGGGAGGTGGAATTGGCTTTGGTTCATTCTGGAGACCGTCGCGAGGCCCGACTTCGACTATCTTTACGAAGTTGGGATTGGTTGAGCTGGCGGTGCTTAGTATGGGCTGTGAGGTGGAGAAGGACTTGTGGGATGTCTTGAGGGTTGAGCGCAGGATTCGAGTGCATGAAGAGGTGACGGATGGATAACTAAGCATCGTTCAAAGTTGTAGAAAGTTGAGGCGAATAGCAACTACATAACCGGTACCTTCTCAGGAGGGGAACCATTTGCCGAATATTGATTGCTGCCGGATTGTTAGCCAGGCTAAAATATGATGTGCCTATTCTACCTAAAGGCCAATCGTCTCAAGTACCGAACTCATTGAGAGAGATAGTAAATATGAAATGGCATTGACGGGATCGTGACTCGAAAGACATCGTAGTCAAGAGGTAGTAGTATAATACTCACCCGACTGAACAGTACATGCTAATGCATGGTTACTGAATCTGCATGTACAGTGGACTTACCGTCACAGTATGACTTTGCATTCATCTAGTCCGATTCGCTGGCAAGGAGAACAATGGTATTATCTTACCGCCCACATGGTGCCAATCGGAAAGATAAGAGGGCGAATTTGCTGCCTACGAACATACAGGACATCGAGGCCTGACATGATAACGATTCAGCATACTAGGCTCACGACCAGGGACTCCGGGAGACTCGGGATATTCGTCAAGTCGTCACGTGCTACAACTTGAACCCAGGTCCCACATATACTTAGCCTAATACCTGCCGTCATCATATTTTGCTCGGTCCGCGCTCCTTCGATCAGTCTGCCCCCTTACACTTGAAGCAGCGTTGGCAAGGAGCAGCAATCAGTCCGGGTATGTGGCATGATAGAATGATAGCATCATGTTAGAAACGCAGCCCATCAGATGCGCCGGCTTGTGTGGCATGCTAAGCAGCAGCGATGACCCCCGGGACTTCGTGATGCATCAGTATGATCAACTATACTTCCGCCAAATGACTTTACTTCTCCCAAATGGCCTTAGACTTTCAATTACCACCGTTTCCACTGGCACAGATACAGCACTAGCCGCTAACAATACTATTTGGAGTCTCGCGAATCACGCACAGATACGTGAGATAAACGAGCAATTGACATTCAGTACCAATGATGATTCATGAAGAACGAGTGTCTTCTATGTCTGTATGGCTACGGATGACCGCTTGGGGCTGCTTGACCCTAATTCTCAGATAATCAACAATTAGTATATCGCGTGGGTATCAATGTATGTACCTTCATCCACACTGACGACACTGTCTTTTCCATAATAGAGTTACATTCTTGTCGGCAGGAGAAAAATTTGCCCCCCGAGACTCTGTTAATGTGTCGTGCTCCACGTCACCAATCACTCGGTCAATCCGTCGTTGGAAACAAATTCGTAGTGTGATCAAGTTGTTCTAACCCATACTTACAGGAGGTTGTTATGGTAAACCAGCCAGGACATCTAGGAATCGAATTGTGATTGCCGGCGAGAGTTTCTCGTGATATAGGTTCGATCTTGTAACTTTACTGTTGCCCCTGTTCCTTCATCGTCCTTGAACGGCGGTTTATTTGTTCGACAGGACAAGAATATGCCGTCTTTCATCGCGCTGAATCCGTCATCACCATCTCTATCCATCTTCGAGGAGAAAAAATTACCCAGCCAGTTGTTATCAATGCCGACGGCAGAGCCGTATCTTTCTGCTGTTCAACAAGCAGACACTCGTGCACGCAGTCACGATAACTCCTCTGTAGCATCAACCCCTGCACTTTCCCCCTCGCCTTCCATCACAGCTTCCTCCGAGGACAACGCCCTCAGCGAGGACGATGAAAACAACTTCCTTGTATACCCCCTTACACCGCCTACCTCCGAGCAGGTCTTCACTACCGCTCACACAGAGTTTGGTCACTGTACGAATGAGGCATATCGTTGCGTCTCTAAGCATGACTACACGAAGCCTTTCGAGGAGCAAGCTATCGAGGAGCCCCCATACTATATTTTCCTTGCCACACACATAAGCTTTTTCATTCTTCACTTGTTAGGTCATATGCGCGACTTCTTTGGAAAGCGGTTTGCGAAGTCTTATTTCGCCCACCTTATGCCCCAGAATGTATGTGCCATATTTTGTCCTCCTTGAACTTGTTCATCAGATTTTGTTCCATGTGCAGGGTTACGCGCCGCTGAACACAAATTTTGATTCGTTCTACACTCGGCGGCTCAGGGGTCGTATGACTGACTGCCTGTGCCAGCCTGTTACGGGTGTTCCTGGCCGCACTATTGTTATCCTCGACCGCCACTCCACAGATAATAACTACACTCAGATCTTTACTGGTGGCAAGACGCGTGCGCTGAACATCTCATCGTATAACTACCTTGGCTTCTCCCAGAGCCGTGGCGGCTGTTCAAATGCAGTCAAGGAAAGCATACGCCGATGTGGCGTCTCCACCTGTGGCACACGTCTAGAGAGTGGGAGCTCCGAGCTCCATGCATCTGCTGAAGCCCTTGTTGCGCGTTTTGTCGGCATGGAAGATGCGTTGATCAGCTCTATGGGATTCGCCACCAACTCCACTTTCATCCCTGCACTGGTGGGAAAAGGGTCCTTGATCATCTCAGACGAGCTGAACCACGCTAGTATTCGCATCGGTGCACGACAGAGTGGTGCACACGTCCGGGTATTCAAGCACAATGATATGTCAAGCCTTGAGTCCCTGCTGCGTGAGGTAATAAGTCAGGGTCAGCCCAAGACGCATCGTGCGTGGAAGAAGGTCTTGGTCATCGTCGAGGGTTTGTACTCCATGGAAGGCACGGTCGTGAACCTGCCTAAGATTGTCGAGCTAAAACAGATCTATAAGGTCCGTCTTGCAATAACAGTGATTTGTCACGATGTTTAATCTTCTGTATAAGTTCTACCTTTACATCGACGAGGCGCACTCGATCGGTGCGCTTGGTCCTCATGGACGAGGTGTAACGGACTACTTCGACATCCCTCCTAGTTCGATTGATGTCTTAATGGGCACTTTCACCAAGTCCTTTGGTGCTGCTGGTGGATACATCGCAGGGCAGAAAACCCTTATTGATTGTCTCCGATTGCGCGGTCACTCCGGCCCATATGCAGAAGCGATTTCACCCCCCGTGCTCGCCCAGATTATTGCCTCGATGGCCAGTATCATGGGTGTTGCTTTTGCACCACAACCAACCAATTCCAAGCTTTCCCTCAACCCTGTGGGCTCGATCGTCATGCCGAGAGACAATGCAAAAGAGCTTTTAGGTATGGTACCTGTAAGCGGCCTGCCGATGTGGATGAACCTTCCTCCGGCTCTTGCAGACGGATCTGAAGCTTGCATGCGTATTCGCCGTCTTGCCTTCAACTCCCGTTATCTGCACGCGGGCCTCAAGAAACTCGGTTTCATCATCTATGGACATTCATTCAGTCCGATTGTTCCCCTGCTCATCTTCAACCCTGGAAAATTGCCCGTGTTCGTGCGTATGATGCGTGCGCGCCCCATACCAATCGTTGTCGTTGTCGTAACGTACCCCGCCACTCCGTTTGAGACGGCCCGTGCGCGGTTCTGCCCTAGCGCGTCGCACACAAAGGAGGATATTGATACAGTGCTGCGGGCATGCGATGAGGTGGGTGGCATTCTGGACTTGAAACATGGTTCGGGCGAGCGGTGGGGGATCGATATGGTCTGTGAGCGTGCTGTGGAGCTTGTGCACTCTGTGTGAATGTTTGAACGCCTGCGTGATTGTCTCTCCTAATGCCACCTTGATCCACCTACCTAATGGGCCCATCTATCCATATTTCACATGAATGATTTAATTTAAAGGACGGAATCAAGTGCGGCATTTTTCCCGCGCTGGTCCTCTTGGCAGGGCCCTACAGTCTTGTAGTAGGTACTCTCCAACTGGGTTTACTCCAAACGGCTCATAAAAAAGTTTACCTCCATGGAGAGAAATCGGGGCGAAGGGCATGGTCATCACTACACATTTATTGTTGCGCTGACGATGTCACCTCGGTCTCACACCCTGCGCAGTGTTTGTAAATTCATCATTATCTGTGCCCGCATAATCAGCGTTTTGTGTCACCTTCACAAAGTCATTCTTGAGCATTTCGAAATCTCTGAGAAGCAGCGGCTTAGCGGGGTTCCCTGACATCAAGACAATATTTGACGAGGTTGCATGAGCAATGGCTCGCAATGAAGATGATGACTTGGTCCTGGAGCACTGCCGCTTGCGAGTCGTACACGGCGGTGTTAGCGACTGCAGGTTCCCATTCTGTGATAGGTCTTTCATTGCCTGAAACCTAAGGCCTGAGGTCTGGGCTGACCATGAGCATTAGGAAGGCGCTTGTATCGCTCCAAGATCTTGTAAGCCAGGTTGGGATTCATGCACTCGAGGTAGCTTGACCCCGCGGCTTCAACTTGTTCTTGGACAATTCCAAGTCTTGGATCAACCTGATGATAATATCGACTCTCCTGTACTGATTGCTGTAGTACCATCATGATGACATCGTGATTATCGAGAGCCACTGGCAAAACTTCAAGTTGAGTGACTTGCTGACCACCGTGACTGATGCCGTACTTACTAGCCAAGAAGCTAGTTGCTCTCGCTCTATCATTCGTGAATCGTGACCGCCTTCGAGTTCACGCATGCACAAGTCTTTGTCAGAACGATCACATTGTTTTTTTTTTTTCAATCTTTCAAACACCGTTGTTCGATGCGAACAGATGCGGGCTCTGAGATTCTTCTTCTTCCGTCCGAGCAAGCTTCAGCAGAGACGATATCTTGCTCAGCAAGGAAAGTAAGCACCGCCTAGCCAATGTATCTAGCAATGGTCCGACAGCTGAAGAACTTTTCAGACGTCTCGTAAGTCCTTTATCATTTTTGAGGAAGACCAAGCAAAAATGCAGAAGATCTCGGAGTGCGAAATTGAACGACGTTGGATGTATTGGGAAAATACTGTTTGATGTCGCATAAGTCCCCCATTCGACGGTCCGCGGAGCATGATACGACTACTGATGTTAGGCCGTGCGGGCCAATGTAGAATGCAACACATTGGGATGTGGTACTGACCATGCATGGTACTACATCCTGATGTGTTGCATGCATGAGTGGATATCCAGATGAATGTCAGATATGTGCCAAACAGAGAAATCTAGGGGGTCCAGGGTTGTCCCTAGTTGCCCAGAGCCAGATCTGAGAGGGCCGTTCCGAATATGACAATGTACATGTTAAGACAAGCCTACTAGGCATCTAGGATAGCCTACGAACAGACGTTATCGTTGTTGCCAGGAAGTGGCCTATTTATGTTGCCTGATCGCTCCTTGGCTTAGTACCAAGTGGCACCCCGACTAGGACCCCGGAAAACTATTTTCAACACAATGCTCAACAGCGTTCTGAAGCGTCACTGACGCCTAAACAGGCCTCTACCTGTCAATCAGATATCATTGAACTAGCACTCCGAGAACTCTTAACCGTGAAAAAGATCACATCAGGGAAAACCTCTTTACAAAACTTGTCAAAATTGCCTCAAAAAAGAGAGAATTTCAGGGAATTCACTAAACTACATGTATTTCAAAAGTATTTCAACAAATTTCGTTATACTCCTCAGACAATAGTTAAATAAGCATGTTGGTCACTGAATGAGTTTACAAAGAAGCTGGAACAGAGCTCCAGAACAGTACTGCTTGTCCATTCACAAGGTACTATTGCACCAAAATTTGGAAAAAGATGAACACTCCTGCGGATGTCTGATACATCAATAATGCTTGCGAGATGCTCTCCATGACACATCAAATGGCTAATTTTATACAGCCCATGGTGTGATTCAGGTTGCTGGAAAGGTGTGAACCATTCCACATAAGCAAGGTGGGTGGGTGGTTTTACAGGTCCAGCGGGGAATAACACTTTTGTAGCTTGACTTGTCAGCGTGAAGATGACACAAACTTGTGCAACACAGTATCCTTTTGGAGGAATCAAGTCAGATCAACAGCCATGTTCACACAAATGCAAATGCACCATCCACACCCATTATCCCACCATCCCCTTCATTGACCAAAACAGTATCAAAGTGTGTGGGGATTGTGTGCCCTCTCTTGTCCTTCTGTGATGGTTGAGAATGCACAGAATCTACAGTTACACTTGAGTTCCAGAACCTGCAAGCATCAATTGCATGAAATTTGATCCTGTGGAATGTAGCCACAGTATCGAAGGGAAGAATGATATGAGCAGCCTCTTGTTCCAGTTGTGCTGCAGATAAACCAGATTGATTTCTGCCAACCATGTAACAAGCCAATGCTGCTGTGAAAAAAGTGGTGCCATAGTCTTGCACAATGCGATCCAATGGAACACATTTGATGGTTGGGTGTTTTGTCATCTTGATTGCCCAATGATAATCCATGTCTGGTTGTGACCTTTCTTGCAAGGCAAGATCACCAACAAGACGCCATTGAACAAAGTTATCATGCCACAACATCTTCTCACATCTTTTGAGCCAGAGTGTCATTTGACTATACTTGTCTTTACAGTTGGTAGCCCTGTAAGCATCCTTCATGAGGTCAATGTGTAAATGTTCGGTGTACTTGGTGTTGTAGTTGTCAGTTGTGCCATACATTTTGATCATATGTACATAGTGACAGAAGGAGTGAAGCTTTGGGAGGTTGAAATTTGATCGGATCCCAAGATCAAGGAAGATATCCTTGTTATCATGAAAGTGTGTCAAGGCATCGTCGAGCAGTACTAGAGTTTGATCTGTGTGAGAAGGGTATTGTGTGAGGTAAAGGAAATCAAGGATAGCATGAATGGCATGAGTAAGGCAAGCATTATTGAGATTTCCAGGCAGCTGTATGCCAGTGACAATACTGAGCAGGAAGTGACAGATTTGGTTATGCTCCATTCCACTAACATGTGAGAGGTTACTGATTCCTTTCAGAAACAAGCGGATATTGTGGTTTGGGGGAAGCCTATGACAATGAGCATCAATCTCAGGTTCACTACATGCCTCCTTGATCCACTTGATGAGGTGCTTTATGATACCCTGGTAGAGCTGATGCAACACATCTGGCATGATGGATTGGAATATGTTGGTGTGTGGGAGATCCAGCCAGGACAGTTTGAAGACAGGCTTAATGCCACACTCCTGTCACGCTTGTCTCCACAGGTCATAATCCTCGTCAATGAGTGACAATGTGGTGAGAATTGCATTGAGGTCTCGCAGGTTTACAGGAAAATCTGGACTTCTGTCATATCCCGTATGCCAGATATAGATCCCATCATATTCCCATGGTTTCTGGACCTATTTCCGGACCCCATATCTGATTCATTCCTGGATCCCCTATCCTGTCCACCCTATGCACATTCCGTCCAGCAAGACATCTGGACTTTACCTCCTCTCGGATTCCAGACTACATCCACCACCTCACATATCTCAGTCCTGTTTCCACCCTGCCTTCCAGATCCCCAGATCTCTGGACCTCCGGATATTAACTGTACTATCTCCAGACCTATTCCCACCCTCTGTCTGAGATCCTGCGCCTATCCCCATTTAGGCATCTCCCCCTTTCTGGTTCTCAGTTATCTCTGTTTCTGTCTTGCTGATTGATCCTTGTACTAGTTTCATCTCCAAGTTCATTTACTTATGTTCCGTCTTACTTACCAATGCGTTTCTGCATGCTCATACATAGCCTTACTCCTTTGCTTACTGATCCTCTTGGATAGCCTCTAGTATATAACCCCTGTACAACTACAGTAGAGTCCTTAGTCTGAATATCATCTTAGATCCTGTTCTACTTGCCCAATCTTCTTCCAGACTTCAGTCCATCTGAGTTTGTCCTTTTCCATAAGGCCTAGAGATGGATTCCCTAGGCCAGAATTCCAGACCTTCAGATTTGTCCCTATGTCTCTGTCCCAAGTCTAGGGATTGCTTCCCTAGAATGGAGTCTTGCCTTTCCGGCACTTACCCTCTTTCTGGACTTAGGTCCACTTCCTGTCCCTCCAACTCTACCTTAGGGTAGTCTACCTCTGTTTGCTTCTACATTGGACATCATCCAATGTAGCCCCTATTCCTTCCAGACCTCCGGACCTCCTGTCTTCTGTACCTCCGGATGTCCTGTCCCTCATACCTCCAGGCATCCTGTCCTTTGGATGTTCTGCCCTCCATACCTCCATGTCCTGTCCTCTGTACCTCCAGACATCCTGTCCTCCTGTCCTCTGGACCTCCTATCCTTCCATCCTGTTTTCCTGTAGAAGTATTACCTTGCAGTGGGAACTCTCCCACACTCCTCTGGACTTCGTTGGACCATCATCGGACTCCCTCTGAAATGAAGGGCACATACTTGGGTAAGGGGCACAGTGTATGAGCTGAGGCCAAGCCCCTCTGAGTCAGTCTCTCTCTCCTTTGAGCATGGTTCTTAACAACTTCCCAACTCCTTGTGTGGGACATCACACTTCGGGCACTCTCCTGACTTTATCCCAGTAGTCAACAGCTGTTCAGGGTAATCTGTGGAATAACAAGCAACAATCAGATGCCCTTGACGCACAATACCATCCCCACTGGCCATAGCAACACCATCTGTTACAGTCATGTATGCCCCTATTCATTTTCTTCATCCTACTGTGTATTATGTCACGAGCTGCATGATGCCACCGCTAGACTTATCTCTGACTCATATGCTGTATTACATCACAACCGCAGTTGCCGTTGCTAGATGACTTATTTCTGCTATTGCTTACGCGTTTCTTATCTCTGACTCACTTCGTTCTCACACTTGCCCTAAAGCACAGTAGCCCACTATAAATAGTCCTCCTGTATGCTTTAGTTACTTCACTTTAATCTTACTAGGTTTTACCTGGAACATCTTTCGCTTAGGACCTCCAATCCTAAGTCGTCTGAACTGATATTCAAGTCAAAGACACTCTCTTTGCCTTGTCTTACAACCCTTGCATTTGCAAGGTCTTGATTGTGATATCAGCCGTTGTTCTTATCAAGCTGCTGTTATTACAACCATCCTAGTTCATAACACTGTCCTTGCCAGGGACTTTCAGAGGCTCCAGAATGTGACACAAACAAGCATGAAACAAATTAGTTGCCATTCGACGCCTAGCAGCCTTGTTTGTGATATGATTGAGTTTCAAGGTTGGTAGATAGGCAAGCAGGATCCATGCTCATTGAGATGGCTTTCGACAGATCTCCTTCGGAATATTGCCTATTGTCATGTAGACAGGATAGGTGGATTTGTTTCTAAACATGGTGACCTGCATCTTGTCAGACAAAAGGATGATGGGTATGACTGTTGCTCCAGGTTTCTTGGTTTCGAGTTCTTTCTAAATGAGGTTGCAATAAGTTCAATATGACTTGAACAGATTGTCAGACAACTTGCCTGGGTGGACCACCACCACTTGCCTGTATGAATATCATGATACATTCAGATAGTCTTGTCAGTGTCAGCATAATGGCATTCAGGAGCATAGTTGAGATGTTGTGAGAATTCGGGATCTGAATAAAGAGCTTTGACACACTCCATGACATTGCATGAGTAAACATCAAATGCCTCATCTGCAACAATGATTTCTTCATGTTTGAAATGCAGTTGTCTGCATGGTAACTGTTGGTCAATGATTTGATTGAGTTCATGGGTGTTCTGGTATGAAAGACCCCAGGCATCATGAAGCTATATAAATGTCATTGTAAATGTTGGCCTGCCATGACCCAATTGAGAAAGCTCACACTGTTGATTGTGAGCAGCTCTGAAAAAGCAGTTGAGCCAGGACTGTGAAGTTTAGCCCACTTTGCAACCTCATAATCTATGCGTGATGTGAAGGGGGCCCAAATGTTTTCTGCACTTTGCAGTATATTCTTATAAGACTTGAAAGCTGTGGTGTGGGAGTGGTGTGCTGGAGCACCTGCATGGTGCCATGGAAATTTCTCAACAATGGGCTGGTGACCAAGGGGCACCTCCACTTCTTGTCATTTGGCTGGGTGTGGTTGTGATGATGCATCTGAGTTGTCCAAGTTTTCAAAATCATCTCCACTATCAATATCCTGCTGTGAAGGATCAGCAGGGCGTTCCCACCCATGCTCAAGCACTGCATCATAATCTTCTTCCTCTCCATCAGATTCCAAGGGGGCCTCGTCACAGCTATCATCTGGCCATTCCAGATCTTGTTTGTTGTAGTAGCCAAAGTAGTCTCCTGTAAATTCTGTTAGATGATGAGAATCAAAAATGTCATCTCCACCATCAAGACTGTCAGAATCTCCATCCTCCAACTCTGGAAAAAGACCAGAAAGTTGTAATTGAGCAGCGCATGATGGATTTATGGTCTGGGCTAGGTGATGAGCATATCCAGTATGCTTGAAGGTTTTAGCACAACCTGGGCAAGTGTTCATTCTGACAGTAGAGAAACAGGTGGTAGATAAAGAGACAAAGGTATCCAAACAGCATGCATGTGCTGTTGGTAGATCCAAGTCAGAAAAGGTTTAGTTGCAAAAATTGACATACACAAAATGCAAGAGTGAAAGTAATACCCCCCCAGACATGCCCTCACAAAATGCAAGAGTGAAAGTAATACACACCCTCACAAAATGCAAGAGTGAAAGTAATACATGCCCTCACAAAATGCAAGAGCGAAAGTAATACCCTGGACAAAGTAATACCAGGCATGTGTCATATCTGCATATCTGGATCTCAGATCCGACCCTTATCTCATCTCAGATCCACATCTTATCTCCAATCCTATCCACATCTTATCTCCCTCCAACATCTTGTCATCCAATCTGTCCACTCATCCGGTCTGGTCCACAACTCATCTGAATCCACAACCAGCACTCATCTCCTTTCGGTAACCCCCTAACTCCAGTATTTTGGTTATCTGTATATCAGTCCTGCTCCCTGATCTGTTACCTATGCTTCATCTCCATTTCATTATTTGTGATCCATTTCTACTTACCAATAGACCATCCATATGCTTTGTACATAGCCTCGGACTCTGCTGATTGATCATTCCATTAGATACCTATAGTATATAACCTCCTGCAACTCTCTGTAGTACCTCAGTTCAAATATCATCTTAGTTCTACTCATTCCCGTCCTCTGGACTTGAGTATCTCTACTCTTGTCACCCTCCGAGACTTAGGATTGATTCCTATAGTCTATCTGTATCCACCTCTGTCTCTGACAGTCTATTACTGTTAGTTTCTAGTCTGGACTTGTCCGGATTAGCCCTATGATACCTATCCCGCATCCAGAAGTCATCCAGATCCGCTACAATACTCATCCGACCTTCTGGATGCGTTAGTCTTGCCTTCCTGAAATAAGGGGCAATACTCAGGTAAGGGGCACAGCACATGAGCTGAGGTCGAAGCCCTTCGGATCCAGTTATCCCTTGAGTACGACCTTAACAGCGCGCCCTGTTGGTCAAGGTCCAAGTCAGAAAAGGTTTAGTTGCAAAAATTGACGTACACAAAATGCAAGAGCAAAAGTAATACCCCCCCAGACACACCCTCACAAAATGCAAGAGCAAAAGTAATACACGCCCTTACAAAATGCAAGAGTGAAAGCAATACCCTGGATGAAGTAATACCAGGCGCACCCTGTTGGTCAAGATCCAAGTCAAAAAAAGTTTAGTTACAAAAATTGACGTACAGCAACAAACAAACTTACAAACTTCAAAAAAACAGTGGACCATGAACCTTCTAGTTTTTTCAGTCTTTCCTCCCTCCCAACTTGAGTTGAGGCAAATAGTTGCCCCCTTGTCAGTATGCCTCCCAGAGTGTCTTTAATGCCATCAGAGATAGCTGCCCACAAGCGGAACAGCAAAACAAAGGCCAAGGTGAGTCAAGAATCTGCCAGTGAAAAAAAGCGATACAGATAGTAAGTAGTACATAAAAGAAAATTGTGAGGGACTCACAATCATCAAGAACTGTTGCCACAGTCATCAAAGATAAAGGCCTTAGAGCAGAAAGGTCAGCACTTGTACAGTTAGAAACCAGTTACTAACATACCTGATTTCAGTTTGGAATGAGACAATGGCCAACAGTCATAAGTGCGCACCCACAATAACTGGACTGCAATCAGTATCTGCAGCCAAGTTAGCATGGAAGACACCTGCAGGAAAGCTAGATCGCAACAATGGTTAGTTACAGACTGCTACTTGAGACAGATGTCAAGCCCTGAGATACTCAACAGCGGACCATGGTCAAGGAGCACATGAAGAGATCAGCCATGCTGAAAGTCAAGGTTGTGAGAAATCAGCATGCTCTTCAAATTCCTGCAAGTTGAAGTCAGCCATGGTGTCAATTGAAGATAATGACACCATCAGTGAATACGGAGACAGTGACCATGCTTCTGAAAAATCAGACAATGATATGGAGGTTCCTGAAGATGATGATTTTGAGTCACTCTCCCAGGAGGAACTCCTTAAAGAGGTTCAGTCATGGGCCATTGAGAACAGTGAGAAAATGAAATTGACCTTTTGACAAAGATTCCCCATTTTGTGCCTCCTTGCACAGCTAGAGCTGCCAGAATGCATTCGCAAACCAGCAGCAATGTATCTGAATGGTTGTCAATGGCCTCTGGCACTACTGCCAGTGTTCCTCAGGTTGATGTTGCTGACTTGGACTCAGAGATGCAGTTTGCTGACAAAGCCTCTGATGGTCGTGGTCATTCCAAACCTTATTACCATGAGGCTTTATCAACAGTCACCAAACACCAGCTGGACAAGAAGAAAGACAAGAAGAAAAGGAGCAAGCTAGAAGAATGACAAGAACTCAAGGTGATGTGTTCTACTACACACGCCCATCATTTTGTCTCACATCACACTTTGTAGAGACCTAAATTTGTGGAGCTGAAAACTGAGGCACCGCCAGCAGATGTTACTCATGAGTCAGCTTCCAAGTTGGATGATAAAGAGTCTGATTATTCCTTTACATGGCCCATATTCACAGATCTAGTCTACTCAGCAGATGGCACTATCAACCTCAAGTCTCAAAACACCCAGATACAGAATGTGTTGAAGACCGGCATGTTTGAACTCAAGAAAGCCTCTTTCTTCAACAATGCATTCCCCAATATCACTGAGAAGTAAAAGATGTCCCTGGAAGCAGTCCATACCGCTGCCGGGAAGCACAAGGAATATGCGATAGCAAAGAGGATGAAGCACAACTTTGATTATGCACCGGCTCTTGCTGGAATTGTATGTACACTTTTTGCATGGTTATTTGGATGAAACTAATATGCTTACAAGCCAGAGGGATGGATGAGCTCCTTCTGCACCAATCTCAAGAAGCTTGTACATCAAATTGTTGTATCACATTTTGGACTCAAGAAAGGTTGCGCTGACAAAGTAGAAGACCTTCTTAAGAGTCACAAGTATATTTTTCCAACCAATGCCAAGGTCTGTTTAGTATTTTGTTATCTCTCTCTTCATTTGTCTGATTCTCATCTACTACCCAGGGTAAGGTCCTTGGGGACCAACCATTTTGTGATGAGGCTACCATTGATGCCATCTGATTGTCATTCTTTGATGGCAAGAACTCATTTGGCGCTCAGTGCCATGATGATTTCATTTCTGTCTTAGATCAAAATGATGAGCCTGAGCTACCTGTGGCTATGGTGTGTTTGATTACAACTATGGTAGGCACCAGCCATGATACTGTTTCAAACTCTGTATACTGACTACATAATATTCTCTACAGATTTATGCGATATTGAAGGATTGGAGTAGCAGCAACCCACCTTCAAGTGCACAAGTCAAATCATTCAATGCCTCCTCCCACATTGGTGTTTACAAGGCTCACCAAGCGACTCTCACATGCATCTTTGATGGTAGTAGAAAGAAGTACCATGCACTGATGGGACAACTTTACAAGGCAGTCAGGTGTGTCTTGCTTGCGCTATTTTTCATTGTTAGGCACTTGGACTAACTCAACATCAGTGCAATCGAGAACTTGGTGTCCACCGGCTCATCAAGCACTTGCAACTACCTTGATCTCGACGCAATGGTTGAAGAATAAATCAAGCTATAAATATGGTACTGAGTCAGTCACTTCTCTGCATCTGATGCATCATTTGTACATACTGATACCCATGCTTAGTTTGAGTTTGCTGATCTTTTCATTTCTTTTCATGTCTTTTGATGGTGATGTTTCATTTAATTATGATTTAATCAATGTTCATGTATATCAACTTCAACTGAATTCAAGATAATTTGATGGTATTTGAGGAATAATGACTAAAAATTCAAAGAAATTCAAAGAAATTCAAAGTAACTGTGACTGAGCTTGAGAAATCTGGTTGCACTCAATTTCACTGAAATTACAAGGGATTCTCAAAAAATTTCTGAAATTACCTTGATTTTGTGAAGGAGGTTTTCCCCAATGCACTATGCCCCCATTAAAAGCTCCCAATGAGCCAAGTAGTGTTACCCCAACAATGGTGCTTTCTACCAGACTTGGAAGGAAGACCACTGCAGATAAACCCCTACTTGCTTTCAGCAAGCACAAGTCAGATCATATAATAGGAACAGGAATCTGCACAGATGTAAAAAACCTGGAATTGGCATCGTGACTTCTAGCCACCCATGGACTAACTATCCCATCCACAGGTATCACTCTCAAAGTACTGGCAGACTGCCTTTTTGAATTCACAATTACTGCTAACCTTGGAGTGACACACACTGACATTCTCAGAGCCTTCACCATCATAATAGATGATGTCAACCAGATAGAACAAGTTTCAACCCTTGCACACAAATTAACAGCTGCACTAGAAAACCCAATTGAACTATTAGAAGCATGAGTAGAAGAACTGGGTGAATACCTCACCCAGCACAAACAGAAATTAGACTGTGCAGTTGTCGAGGTACACTCTCAATTGCACAACTCCTCCAAGCACATAGGCAAGGTGGTGGAAGACACCATCTGAGCAATGAGGGAACAGGGAGACACAGCCAAAGCAATGGAGATCAGGTCTGAAGGACCTTTAAACTATGCAAACACCATCAGAACAGGCATCCCTGCCCCACTAACAAAGATTCTCGCATGTAGCGAAGCCCAAACAAGGCAAATACTGATTGACAAATGCACCATGAATGAGACAAGCACCCTAAAGGACCTCACAGAACTCCAACCAGTCATGAAAGCCATGCTAGCTCTAGAACTCCTCAAGAAGGATGGCAAAACCCTCCCCAAAGGAATGACATTCCTATCAGCACACAGACTCCAACATGGTGGTATCTTATATGAAGTTGACTCCCACCAATCAGCAACCTGGATCAATGAACCTGCAAATCACAGCAGATTCCTCACACACTTCAGACACAACCTCATTATCAAGGACTGAACATACCAGACCCTACTCAGAAACATCCCAGTTGCATTTGACCCAAATTCCCCAGTCTGTGTTGCAGAAATAGAAGTAAAGGCAGGTTTTAAACTGAACAAAATTACTAAAGCCAGATACATCAAGCCCATAGCTCAAAGAAACCCAGGACAATGCACAGCCCACACCATATTCACATTCAAGACCAAAACTGCTGCAAACCAAGCCATCAGATTCAGCTTAACAATAGAAGGTAGAAAAGTATTCGGACGTAAGCTAATCCAGGAACCCACTTGCTGCCTGAAATGCCATGCAATCAGAGGCAACCACATGGCAGCAGACTGCCCTCAAGAACTGGACATGTGCAGGACCTGCAGAGTCAACAACCCTGAACTATTCTTCTGTATCAACTGTCAAACCAACAACCATGCAGCCTGGAGCAGAGACTGCCCCACCTTTATCAGAAAGTGGGAAGTGAACCAAGGCCAACAAGAAGATGCCCACTACATCTACTTCCCCACCAACAATCCACTAACATGGGACACCCATCCTGGACAGAATGAACCATGGCAGAACAATGACCAGAACCAAGGCCAATGGAACCAGCCCCAAGCCCCCATCAAACAATGACACAATAATGCCCCTCAAGGATGGAAGAACCCCAAAAGACAACCCAAAGTAAGCTGACAACAGAAAAGCCATGAAAACCCCAACCAAATCCCAATCAACACACAATCAAGACTCCCAGAAGCCTGGACTCACCCACCCTGGCAACCAGACCCACAACCTCAAGCCTGACTAAATGCTGTTGCCCCAGATCCTGCTGCTTCCCTATACTCTGACAGACTCTCCTTCCCTCCTAGCACCCAATGAACAATGATGATGACCCCCCAAAGCCTCATTTTAGAATATGGCAGCAAAACCTCCACAAGTCAGTAAATGCCTGGGAACATATGCTATCAAACCTCAACCCAGACACCTATGACCTAGCATGCATCCAAGAACCCTACCTCAATCCAGTCAACCTCACCAATGCCTCCAATCTACAAAGACACTGGGACATTATCTACCCAACAAGACACCACAACAGCACTGAATGAACACAATCCATCCTTCTCATCAACAAGAAATTATCGAAAAATAACTGGCATATAATCCCACTAGACTCGCTGAATGTAACCGCAATAGAATTAACTGGAAACTTCAGTAATGTATGTGTATATAACATCTATAATCCTTGCAACCACAATCACACCATATGTTTCCTGGAACATCACATGACAACCAAAAACCAAAAAAGAACAAACAGAAGCCCTAACAGGCTGTGTCAGAACCACCTACTAACATAATTTGGCTAGGAGACTTCAACCATCATCATCCTATGTGGGAAATGACATTAAACAGCCACCTTTTCACTGCTGCGAACCTAAATGCAGCAGACATACTAATAGAACTTTTAGCTGCATATAACCTTGTACAAGCACTCCCACCATCCATAGCCACCCTTGAAGCATCCAACACCAAAAACCACACAAGGCCAGATAATGTATTCTGCTCCACAGAAATTATAGATATGTTCACCCAATGCTCTGTCAAATACCAACTACACCCTTTATCACTGACCATTTCCCCATCATCAGCACCCTAGATCTAAGCCCTGAATGCACAGTCCCCATCCTGAAATTCAACTACCATGAAACCAATTGGAAGAAGTTTTGTGAAAAACTAACAATCAAACTCAAACCCAACCTGCAGCCTCAAGAAATCACAACCCAAGCTCAATTCGAAGAAGCCTACACCTGACTCATCAACACAATTGCCGAAACCGCAAAGGAGGAAGTCCTGATAGCCAAGCAATCACCCTACATGAAGAGATGGTGGACGAAGGACCTCAACACGGAACAAAAGCACATCAAGAAACTTGGACACAAAGCAAGACAAAAACTTTCACACCACAACGACCCGATACATGAAGAACTCAGAATAGTGAGAAACAAACTCTTGGAACATATCAAGAACACAAAGAAGGACCACTGGGAAGAATGGCTTGAGATGCTGACACTTGCAGGTACATGGGATTTCCATCACTACACTTCAAGCTGCCCTGATGACCAGTTTCACACTCAAATGTTAAGGTTGTGTGCTCAAGGGGGTCGGATCACAAGGGCTTGGCCTCAGCTCATACACTGTGCCCCTTTCCTGAGTATGTGCCCTTAATTTCTGGGGGCTAGAACAGTCATCTGGAGTTTCCGGGATTTGACTAGGGTGGACAACGGATGTCCGGATGTTACCTGGGCAAGTGGATAAGACTAATCCAGACAAAGTCTGGACTAGAAACTAACAGAGGATGGACTACCTTTAGGTAGAGTCGGAAATGTAGTCTAGGGTGCAATCCTAAGACTTGGAATATGACAAGAGACTTATCTCAAGTCCAGAGGACACAGGAATGAGCAGGAACTAAGATGATATTCAAACTTGTCATATCCTGTATGCCAGATATAGATCCCATCATATTCCCACAGTTTCCGGACCTATTTCCGGACCCCATATCTGATTCATTCCTGGATCCCCTATCCTGTCCACCCTATGCACATTCCATCCAGCAAGACATCCGGACTTTACCTCTTGGATTCCAGACTACATCCACCACCTCACATATCTCAGTCCTGTTTCTGCCCTGCCTTCCAGATCCCCAGATCTCCGGACCTATTCCCACCCTCCGTCCAAGATCCTGCGCCTATCCCCATTTAGGCATCTCCACCTTTCCGGTTCTCAGTTATCTCTGTTTCTGTCTTGCTGATTGATCCTTGTACTAGTTTCATCTCTAAGTTCATTTACTTATGTTCCATCTTACTTACCAATGTGTTTCTGCATGCTCATACATAACCTTACTCCTCTGCTTACTGATCCTCTTGGATAGCCTCTAGTATATAACCCCTGTACAACTACAGTAGAGTCCTTAGTCTGAATATCATCTTAGATCCTGTTCTACTTGCCCAATCTTCTTCCAGACTTCAGTCCATCTGAGTTTGTCCTTTTCCATAAGGCCTAGGGATGGATTCCCTAGGCCAGAATTCTGGACCTTTGGATTTGTCCCCTATGTCTCTGTCCCAAGTCTAGGGATTGCTTCCCTAGGCTAGAGTCTTGCCTTTCCAGCACCTACCCTCTTTCTGGACTTAGGTCCACTTCCTGTCCCTCCAACTCTACCTTAGGGTAGTCTACCTCTGTTTGCCTCTGCATTGGACATCGTCCAATGTAGCCCCTATTCCTTCCAGACCTCTGGACCTCCTGTCCCTTGTACCTCTGGGCATCCTGTCCTTTGGATGTTCCACCCTCTGTACCTTTGGACATTCCACCCTCTGTACCTTTGGATGTTCCGTCCTCCTAACCCTCAGACATCCTATCCTCCTGTCCTTCAGACATCCTGTCCTTCGTACCTCCGGGCATCCTGTCCTTCTGTCCTTTGCACCTCTGGACATCCTGTCCTCCATCATCCTGCCCTCCTGTCCTCCTGTCCTTCTGTCCTCTGTCATCCTGCCCTCCTGTCCTCCTGTCCTCCTGTCCTCCTGTCCTCCTGTCCTCCGGACCTCCTATCCTTCCATCCTGTTTCCTGTAGAAGCATTACCTTGCAGTGGAAACTCTCCTGAGCACTTCCTGCATTCCTCCAGAACTCTCCCACGCTCCTCTGGACGTTTCCTGTGCTCCTCTGGAAGTCCTCTGGACTTTGTCAGACCATCATCAGACCTCATATGAAATGAAGGGCCCATACTCGGGTAAGGGGCACAGTGTACAAGCTGAGGCCAAGCCCCTCTGAGTCAGTCTCTCTCCCCCTTGAGCAACATGGTTCTTAACAGAACTGGAGTATTTCTGAGAGTTACAGGAGGTTTATATACTGTAGGTATCATATAGGAATCAATCAGCAAACATAAAGGCTATGTACGAAGCATATGCAAAGTCTATTAGTAAGTAGGATGGATCACAAATACTGAACACTGGAAATGAAATGTATGTAACAGATCAATAATCAGAGGGGAAACATAGTTAGCCGGAGTCTGGAGACAGGGGAAGTCTAAATGGGGTTGGGCACTGATATAGGGTTTGGATTCCAGAAGGAAGATAAAGATAGATCAGATCATTTGAGATCCAGATCTCGGATCTGGATATCCGGAGAAGCGGATTTAGAGTTGAGAGTCCAGAATGGCATATGACACAAATCACAACACTACAAGATTCAGAAGCAAATGCCTCCGACCCCAAGAACACAATGCAAGACAATGCACACAAGAGTGAACTTCTTTACAGCATGTTTTTCCAACAACAGCCAGAGAACAACTATGTTGACCCAAATGTGAACTATCCACCCCCCATTTGCTCATTTGAGAACATCACTGATGCACAGATCTACAGAGCTATAGCAAAACTTTCTCCCTTCAAAGCACCAGGACCTAATGGAGTGTGTAATTGCGTTTTCATGAAATGCACTGATATCCTCATCCCCTTCATGGGCCTGATATTCCAAGCTACATTCATGCTAGGTATTTACCCTGAAGAATGGAAGAAGTCCTCGACTATAGTATTATGAAAACCCGGACACCCTGACTACAGCCTCCCCAAAGCTTACCGCCCCATAACACTTCTAGACACCATGGCAAAAGTACTCTCATCTTGTGTTGCTGAAGGAATCAACTACTAAACTATGGCACTACAAGGGATGCCAAGTCAGAGTATATGTGTGGTCATCGCAGCTCTGTCTATGGCTGCTATACTTCACAAAGGCAAGTGTGTTTGACCCCAGGGGAAGCGAGTGCAACACATCCACAGGTCGCGCGAAGTGTGGGAAAGTCATGCGCGTGGAGGCAAAGGCATGCGCAGAGAGTGGTAGGATGTGTGAAGCATGGGAAAGTCACATGCTAATAGGCAAAAGTGTGCAAAGGGCTAGGAATGTGATGGGGACTAGGGGAAGATGATGACTGATACTGATGGATGTGAGAATGACAAATGCAATGGTGATTGAGTGTGATTGCCAAAATGCTACTGACTATGGCTCAAAAAAAAGCATGCACTATGCTGAGGGATGCTGTCATATCCCATATGCCAGATATAGATCCCATCATATTCCCATGGTTTCTGGACCTATTTCCAGACCCCATATCTGACTCATTCCTGGATCCCCTATCCTGTCCACCCTATGCACATTCCGTCCAGCAAGACATCTGGACTTTACCTCCTCTCAGATTCTGGACTACATCCATCACCTCACATATCTCAGTCCTGTTTCCGCCCTGCCTTCTGGATCCCCAGATCTCCGGACCTCCTGATATTAACTGTACTATCTCCAGACCATTCCCACCCTCTATCTGAGATCCTGCGCCTATCCCCATTTAGGCATCTCCACCTTTCCAGTTCTCGGTTGTCTCTGTTTCCATCTTGCTGACTGATCCTTGTATGAGTCTTCATCTCTGAGTTCATTTAGTTATGTTCCATCTTACTAATGTGTTTCCACATGCTCGTACATAGCCTTACTCTGTTGCTTACTGATCCCCTCAGATACTCTCCAGTATATAACCCCTGTAGATACTCCTGTAGTTTCCTTAGTCTGAATATCACCTTAGATCTGCCCAATTATCTTCTGGACTTCAGTCCATCTGAGTCTTGTCCTTTTCCATAAGGCCTAGGGAAGGATTCCCTAGGCCGGAATTCCAGACCTTTGGATTTGTCCCCTATGTCTCTGTCCCAAGTCTAGGGATTGCTTCCCTAGAATGGAGTCTTGCCTTTCCGGCACTTACCCTCTTTCTGGACTTAGGTCCACTTCCTGTCCCTCCAACTCTACCTTAGGGTAGTCTACTTCTGTTTGCTTCTACATTGGACATCATCCAATGTAGCCCCTATTCCTTCTGGACCTCTGGACATCCTGTCCTGTGCACCTCTGGGTGTCCTGTCCTTCAGATGTCCTGTCCTCCTAACCCTCAGACATCCTGTCCTCCATACCTCTGGACATCCTGTCCTCCTGTCCTCCTGTCCTCCAGACCTCTGGACATCCTACCCTTCCATCCCATTTCTTGTAGAAGTACTACCTTGCAGTGGGAACTCTCCTAAGCACTTCCTGCATTCCTCTGGAACTCTCCTGCGCTCCTCCGGACATTTCCCACGCTCCTCTGCCTCCAGAAGTCCTCTAGCACTCTCCACCAGAGTAGCCAGCCTCCGGAAGTCCTCCAGACTTTGTTGGACCATCATTGGACTTCCTCTGAAATGAAGGGCACATACTTGGGTAAGGGGCACAGTGTACGAGCTGAGGCCAAGCCCCTCTGAGTCAGTCTCTCTCCTTTGAGCATGGTTCTTAACAGATACTAAGGGATACTAACTTGGAACTAAGTGGTAGCTAACTGGGTGATAAAAATGCAAATGCTATCATGCAAAAGGTGACTAAGTGCATTCCCATGATGCAGAGCCAACATGAGTAAGGCACAGGAACGAAGAAGGTATATGTAAGTAAGGGTCCATGATGGAATATGGTGTCATGATAAGAGTAAATGTGAAAACATACCAGTAGGACTTGGTGGACAATGGATGGATGCTCCTGGATGATGGGCAATGAAGCACAGGAAAGTGTGTGGGACGCGCATGGGAATGTGTCACAGGAGAGTAGCACATGTGTTGCATGATGCGCGGGAAGATCGCGCATGTATAGGCTGAGTGAAGGAATGATATAGGGAATGATGCTGCAAGTTCATGCTGTGAACTGTATGCAGATACAGTAAGCAACAAAACTGTTGCAATGTTTGTATGAGATTGATTACTCTGGCTATATCATTACAGGGATGGCAGCTATGAAAATGTGGATGAGAGCAATATTGTAGCCCTACATCCAGGCTACAATAGTTGTACTACATTGGAGATGTGAAAACATTTCCTTAAAGGGATATAAGCAATTTACTACATGGTATGCATTGCAACGGTTTTGTTGCTGATATTTTTAAATATCAAAATCTTATCAATAGACATCAGTTATGTTATTGGGTATGTCTTATAATGTTATGTGACATGTAAAAGGGTCAATATGATATAAACAAAGCCAAATGTTGAACTTTCTTAACATTCATCATTATGAAAGCCCTCTCTGCTGACAAAACCAACCAAATCCTTTTTTACCTTGATTTTAACCAATCTACAAGGGAGATCTCACATGCTACTAGTGTACACCATAGTACCATTATCAGAATTCACTCTGAACTTAATTCTGACCTTCAAAAGTCCTCTGGTGGTTGTCCTTCTGTCCTTTCCTCTCCCAATATTTAGCATGCTATTTGGTTAATCAGTACAGACAAGGCTGAAAATGTCACTCAAGTCACAAGAGCACTTCAGGATGTCAAGAACCAGCCTATGTCCTCTCAGACAACCCATCATTACTTGAGGAAATCTAGTATGAAGCCTGTAGTGAAGCAAATACACCCTCTCCTATCCAAGTGTATAGGAGAGTAAGACTATACTTTGCTATCAGTCACCAGCACTGGATAGTGGATAACTTGAAATGAGTCATATAGTCATATGAAACCAAAATCAATCATTTGGGGCCAGATGAAAGGAAATGAGCTTGGAAAGGGACAGGAGAGGGCCTGAGTATCAGGCTAGCAGGAGACAAGAGGGTGTATTTGCTTCACTACAGGCTTCATACTAGATTTCCTCAAGTAATGATGGGTTGTCTGAGAGGACATAGGCTGGTTCTTGACATCCTGAAGTGCTCTTGTGACTTGAGTGACATTTTCAGCCTTGTCTGTACTGATTAACCAAATAGCATGCTAAATATTGGGAGAGGAAAGGACAGAAGGACAACCACCAGAGGACTTTTGAAGGTCAGAATTAAGTTCAGAGTGAATTCTGATAATGGTACTATGGTGTACACTAGTAGCATGTGAGATCTCCCTTGTAGATTGGTTAAAATCAAGGTAAAAAAGGATTTGGTTGGTTTTGTCAGCAGAGAGGGCTTTCATAATGATGAATGTTAAGAAAGTTCAACATTTGGCTTTGTTTATATCATATTGACCCTTTTACATGTCACATAACATTATAAGACATACCCAATAACATAACTGATGTCTATTGATAAGATTTTGATATTTAAAAATATCAGCAACAAAACCGTTGCAATGCATACCATGTAGTAAATTGCTTATATCCCTTTAAGGAAATGTTTTCACATCTCCAATGTAGTACAACTATTGTAGCCTGGATGTAGGGCTACAATATTGCTCTCATCCACATTTTCATAGCTGCCATCCCTGTAATGATATAGCCAGAGTAATCAATCTCATACAAACATTGCAACAGTTTTGTTGCTTACTGTACATCACAATATAGGGCTCTACAGGCATACAGAGGTGCGAGTCTCTACATCACTGATGACTTAGTTTATATAGCCAAACAGCATAACCTTCTTCCCCCTACCCATTTCAGTGGACGACCAAGCAGATCAACAGTAGACTCAATCCATTTACTAACCAAATTCACAGCCAATGCCTGGGCCTCGAAAGATAACCATGTCTCAATGCTCTTCCTGGACATGAAAGCAGCCTTCCCCAGCATTGTCATCACGCAACTCCTTCACAACATGTGAATGAAAGGATTCCCAGAAGAATATATTTTATAATATCAACATCAACTCAGCAGCCGCCCAACAACCCTCATATTTGACAACTATGAATCCACAATGTTCAATGTAGAAAATGGAGTAGATCAAGGATGCCCCCTCTCAGTGATTGCTTTTCTTATATATAACTCTGACATACTTGAAGTCGCAGATCTGTTAAGAACCATGTTGCTCAAAGGAGAGAGAGACTGACTCAGAGGGGCTTGGCCTTAGCTTGTACACTGTGCCCCTTACCCAAGTATGGGCCCTTCATTTCATATGAGGTCTAATGATGGTCCAATGAAGTCTGGAGGACTTTTGGAGGCTGGCTACTCTAGTGGAGTGCTAGAAGACTTCCAGAGGAATGCAGGAAGTGCTCAGGAGAGTTCCCACTGCAAGGTAATACTTCTACAGGAAACAGGATGAAAGGATAGGAGGTCCAAAGGTCCGGAGGACAGGAGGAACAGGAGGGCAGGATGACAGAGGACAGAAGGACAGGATGTCCAGAGGTATGAAGGACAGGAGGATAGGACGTCCAAGGGTTAGGAGGATGGAATGTCTGAAGGTACAGAAGGTGAAACATCCAAAGGTATGGAAGGCAGAACGTCCAAAGGACAGGAGGTCCGGAGGTACAAGGGACAGGAGGTCCAGAGGTTCAGGAGGAATAGGGGCTACATCAGACGAAGTCCAATGTAGAAACAAACAGAGGTAGACTACCCTAAGGTAGAGTTGGAGGGACAGGGATTGGACCTAAGTCCAGAAAGAGGGGAAGTGCTGGAAAGGCAAAGCTCTGGCCTAGGGAATCAATCCCTAGGCCTGATGAGTAGGACAGACTTAGGTGGACCAAAGTCCAAGAGAGGATTGGGCAAGTAGAGCAAAGTCTAAGATGATATTCAAACTAAGGAAACTACAAGAGTATCTACAGGGGTTATATACTGGACAATATCTGAGGGCATCAGTAAGCAAAGAAGCAGGGCTATGTATAAGCATGTGGAAACACATTAGTAAGTAAGATGGAACATAACTAAATGAACTCGGAAATGAAGACTCATACAAGGATCAATAAGCAAGATGGAACAGGAGGTAACCGAAAGCCAGAAAGGCAGAGATGCCTAAATGGGGATAGGCACAGGATATTGGACAGAGGGTGGGAATAGGTCCAGAGTTAATATCCGGAGGTCTGGAGAGCTGGGGATCCAGAAGATGAGGTGGATACAGGACTGGAATATGAGGAGGTGGATATAGTCCAGAATCCAAGACAAGGTGAAGTCTGGATGTCTTGCTGGATGGAGTGTGCATAGGGTGGATGGGACAGGGGGGTATGGATCAGGCTAGCAGTGGGGATCTGATGGTCTGGAGCTCAGGGGTAAATCCAGAGTGTAGTTGATCCTGCTGAGGTGTGGAGCACACAGTGGAAGGGGATCAGGGAATGAGTTGGATATGAAGTGGGGTCTGGACATACAGTGGCTCAAAAAACTGTCTGCATGTTTTGACATTTTTCACTATCTATGATATTGTGTGAGAATGAACAAATGCCTCAAGGACATGGTTATACCACATTGTAGTATGGCTTCAGGGCTTTCATTTGAGCCCTACACCGTGGGAATCGGTGGAGATATGGTGGAGACATAAGGCTTACAAAATCATGACTCATGCGGACAGTTTTTTGAGCACATATTAAAACTATATAAATCATCATTTATGACACCATAACAATCATGCCACCATTAAATAAATTATAAAGTGGTGTCATTATGTCATTTTAAAACCATATCTAACTATACAAACCAAAAATTTCCATATGTCATGGTTATATTCACCATGAAAGCCATCTCCTCTGCTCAAAGGGATAATATCCTCTCTCTGTCTTATGCTGGCCTCTCTGCTTGTCAAATTTCCTCTAGAACTGGAGTATCCAAGTCCACTGTGGCCAAGTTCATCAAAGAAAGTCACACAGACAAGGAAAACTTCTGTGAAGGGCATCCATCCAAGCTCACCTCTACTGATAGGAGGGCTATTATTCAACATATCACTACAGGAAAGGCTGATAATGCTGTCCAGGTCACCTATTACATCAATTCCACCATCACATTCCCTGTCTCTTCACACACTGTGAGAAACATTCTCAAGACAGCTCATCTCAGGTCAGTAACAAGGAAGAAAAGGCTCTCCTCTCTATCACACATATGCAGAGATGACTAACCTTTGCCTTAGCCCATCAGAATTGGATTACATGGACTGGAAGCATGTTATATGATCATATAAGACCACAATAAATAGGATTGGGTCAGATGGCAAGGTATATATGTGAAAAAAGAAGGGTGCTAGTCCTCTCTGCATATGTGTGATAGAGAGGAGAGCCTTTTCTTCCTTGTTACTGACCTGAGATGAGCTGTCTTGAGAATGTTTCTCACAGTGTGTGAAGAGACAGGGAATGTGATGGTGGAATTGATGTAATAGGTGACCTGGACAGCATTATCAGCCTTTCCTGTAGTGATATGTTGAATAATAGCCCTCCTATCAGTAGAGGTGAGCTTGGATGGATGCCCTTCACAGAAGTTTTCCTTGTCTGTGTGACTTTCTTTGATGAACTTGGCCACAGTGGACTTGGATACTCCAGTTCTAGAGGAAATTTGACAAGCAGAGAGGCCAGCATAAGACAGAGAGAGGATATTATCCCTTTGAGCAGAGGAGATGGCTTTCATGGTGAATATAACCATGACATATGGAAATTTTTGGTTTGTATAGTTAGATATGGTTTTAAAATGACATAATGACACCACTTTATAATTTATTTAATGGTGGCATGATTGTTATGGTGTCATAAATGATGATTTATATAGTTTTAATATGTGCTCAAAAAACTGTCCGCATGAGTCATGATTTTGTAAGCCTTATGTCTCCACCATATCTCCACCGATTCCCACGGTGTAGGGCTCAAATGAAAGCCCTGAAGCCATACTACAATGTGGTATAACCATGTCCTTGAGGCATTTGTTCATTCTCACACAATATCATAGATAGTGAAAAATGTCAAAACATGCAGACAGTTTTTTGAGCCACTGTAGGCTCAGAGGCGTGGGAATATGATGGAATGTGAGTCCAGATTGTGGGATATGACAAGATCCCAAACCCACCCACAGAGAACTCAGCCTTGGATTTATAGATGACATAGCCCTGATAGCCAAAGGTAAAACATTCAAAGAAGCTAATGAGAAACTTAAGCACATGATGGAGAAGCCCAGAGGCACTGAAGGTTCAACAACTCTGCTAGGCTGCAGACTATAGAAAGAAAGAGGCCTCTCACTCTGAGGTGAGAGGAAAGCTACTGACTCTCTAAGTTGTTGGTCAAAGTGTGCCAAGTGATGTGTTCAACCCTTAAGGGAAGCAAGGAAAGCAAATCCATGAAGTGACACCAGGTCAACTCTGGTGAAGCACACTGGGAGCACGCACACAGGAATGTCAAGCGCGTAAGGGCACGAAGCGTGGGAATAATGCACATGCAGTGCGCAAACATATAAATGACTGGTAGAAGGTGTGAAGGTGTGAACTAAGACTGCTGAGTGGAGACTGATGATAGTAAACTGTGCTGAGGACTAGGGTGATGACTCTGATGGATGCTAACTCATGATAATTCTGACTGCTAGATGCTAAGTGACATGATGGTGGTAGGTGTCTTTTTGATTCTAAAACTTCCTAGGCAACAGGTAAGCTGTGCCTAGGTGTGCTCCCAGGGCTCAGAAGTGAATAGGGAGCACTCTATGTATGTAAAATGATGTAAGTAAGGGTCCATAATGAAATAAAGTATCGTACAATCCCAGAAATGGTCTGATAATGAAAATGAATGAAAAGGGACACACCAGGGAACTGGTTGGACAATGGATGGAGGCTCCTGGATGCTGTGCAACAAAGTGCAACCAAGCATGGGAAGAGCACGGGAATGCGTTGCATAGTGCAGGAAAGCATCACGCCTCTGGCACATTTCATGGGAAAGTCATAGATAGTGAGTTGCATATTATACCAATCATTGTGAGTCGTAATATGGGCAATCTACGCCTGGAGGAATCTCATTCCCTACAGCGCCCTAGACTGGAGTAGACACCATAATGCAGAATTTGAACTAGACAAAACCGCCCTCATTTGTGTCTCAAGAAGACATATCCCAGACCCCTCAAACCATATGAAAACAATCCCCATAACGTGCCCAGCAATCACTATATGCCAACACACCATTCAACCATCCCAATCCCACAAATTCCTTGGTATGATAGTAGACGAGGAGTTATGATTCAAGCAACACACATCATTCATACTAGCAAAGGGGACCAAGTACATGTTGGCATGCAGCAGAATGACCAGACCCACTAAGGGCATTCATGGACGACTCCTCAGGAAGCTATATGAAGGTGTAGTCATACCAAAGATGTTATATGCAGCTGATGTCTGGTGTGCAGGACTCTTAGAGAAAGGCAAAGGACAGAATAATGGAGGGAGAGGCACAAGAGGCTTTGCGGCAAAGATGATGAGAGTACAGAGAATGGCCACCTCCATGATCACAGGCGGCATGCACTCAACCGCCACAGACTTATTGGATGTGCACACCAACATACTCCCATTCCAACAACTACTGAGAAAGATCTGCTACCATGCTACACTCCAAATATCAACCCTACCACTGAGCCACCCACTATTCAAAGGCATCAAGTCAGCATACAAAAACTGCACTATTCACAACTTCAAATCTACCAGAAAGTTCCTCTTGCCAATACACTCACTGCTGAAAGCCTTCAGAACCAACCCAAACCGAATGGAGAAGATCTTACCAGTATGACACTACACCAAGTGGCGCCCAGACATGACAATGGAGATAGCAGAGGACCCAGAATCTGCACTCAAAGCAGATGAAGATGTGCAGGAGGACATGTGCGTCTACTTGGACAGCTCAGCGATAGATGAGGGAGTGGGAGCAGTGGCAGTATTAATGAGAGGAAAGGTAGAGGTAGACACCTTGAGATTTCATCTTGGCTCAGTCAAGAACCACACCATCTACAAAGGAGAGCTTGTAGGGATGATCCTAGTGGTAGAGCTGTTGAGGAGAGAAGCAGGAAGGAAGGACTCAATGGCATTAGGCACAGACAACCAAGCAGCAATTCTAGCAACACAAGCCTTCAACTCGAAGCCAGGGCACTACCTGATGGACATCCTTCACAATGACCTAAGAATTGTCATTCCAGAATTCAACCAACAGAAACTCACCATACAATGGTCCCCAGGGCATTGCAGCATTCCAGGGAATGAAGCAGCTGATGTACATGTGAAGCACGCTGCAAGGAAAGAGACATCAGGTATCAACCAACTCCCCTCATCACTCAGACTACAAAACACTCCCATACCACTCCCCCACAGCAAAGCAGCAGCCAAACAACAATTCAATGCAAGGGTGAAGAATGAAGCCATCACAGTCATGAAGAAGTCTCCATAATACAAACACCTTTGCAAGATAGATCCCTCCGTCCCATCCAAACACCACGCCACCCTAACAGCCAAACTCCCTAGATGCCATAGCTCACTCATCTTCCAGCTATGAACTGGCCACGCCCCACTGAACAAACATCTCAATAGAATCAATAGGTCCCCTACCCCAAAGTGCCCCAGATGTGACAGAGAAGAAACCATGCACCACTTCCTGATAGCATGCCCAGTGTATGTGAGACTCAGAATTGTGCTCATAGATGAAATCAGAACACACACACAAGATCTGAAATACCTACTCAACCATCCAAAATGCATCAAACCCACACTCAGATTCATAGCCAAGTCCAAGCGCCTAGAGACAATATTCAGAGATGTAACCCCACTGGCCAATGACGAAGAAGAGGAGGAATAAAGAATGAGAGGAAAAAGACATAGAAAAGAAAAGAAAACGAGAGAAAATAGAGATGAGCACTCCAGACCCAGAACCTCCCCCAACCCATATTGCCTTCAGTTGGCCTTAATGCACCCCAAGAGGGAGCCATTGCATAGCACATACGAACACTAACAAGTTACATATATAGATACAGACCAACACAGCATGTACTGTCTACTATAGGGCGCGGCCCCAGCGGACAATAAACACTGATCCAAAAAAAAAAAATTATGTTGCCTAAATGAAACGGACATTTCCGAATCGGAGGAACAATACCAGCGGTTGGCGGCTTTCCCCGTCCGGAACGCCTGTAGCTTACAGTGAACTCATTGCATGAATCCAGACGAGTCTATCCAAGCTTAGGTCTACGAGTAGGTGTTGGCAAGTCATTGGTACTCACTTAACCGATGACGATATAAGTTGAACTACCAATCTTGTTTGGCCGTGGTATAATCAGATTCTATGGCTGAAAAACTCGATCTTATGAGGACCCTCTTAATATTGCCCAACCACACCCTTTGAAATGCTTAAAAGATGAGTGTCAAATTTTTATCGGCCTGTACAAACAAAACATTGCCTGTTTCTGGAAAGGTGCAAGTACTGTCATGAAATATGATGCTTCATATTGTGTCGTTGTACAAGCAAACGTGGTGGCAACTCGGTCATCAATGTGGTACCTCACCGAAATCGAATGATATGTGCAATGATCCATGAATGCTCCGCTTGAATGTCAGCCAGCGGGGAGTGACAAATAAATAAATGCCAAGCAAACACCATGTAGGCTTTCACACAGAGTGCGCAAGCTCCACTGCGCGCTCACAGACCTCATCAATTCCCCACCGCTCACATGAACCGTGTTTCATGTCCAGAATTCCGCCCACCTCGTCGCACGCGCGCAACACGATATCAATATCCTCCTTCGTATGCGATGCGCTAGGACAAAGCCGCACACGACCCGTCTCAAACGAAGTGGCGGGGTATGTTACGACAACGACAACAATCGGTATGGGGCGCGCACGCATCATACGCACGAATACGGGCAATTTCCCCGGGTTAAAGATAAGCAGAGGAACAATCGGGCTGGAGGCATGTCCGTAGACGATAAAACCGAGTTTTTTGAGGCCCGCGTGGAGATAGCGGCAGTTGAAGGCAAGGCGGCGCATACGCACGCGAGCTTCAGATCCGTCCGCGAGAGACGGACAAAGGTTTATCCACGTCGGCAGCATGCTTGCAGGCGCCATTCCTGAGAGCTCCTCTGCACTTTCGTTCGGCACGATGATTGAGCTATCAAGGCTGGGGGAAAGAGTGGATTTGGTGGGTTGTGGTACTGGGCGACGCCCATAATGCTAGCCATCGACACAACAACCTGTGTAATCACGGATGGCGTTATGGCTTCCGCATACGGACCTGAGTGACTGCGCAGGCGGAGAGCATCAATCAGGGGTTTCGACCCTGCGATGTATCCTCCGGCGGCACCAAAACCCTTGCTGAACGTACCCATCAGAACATCAATTGAATCGGGAGGGACGTTGAAGTAGTCCGTCACACCCCGTCCCCGAGAACCGAGCGAACCGATCGAGTGGGCCTCATCGATGTAAAGGTAGAACTCGAATGAAAGCTCAACATGGTATCACAACGGCAATTGCATTACATACTTTGTACTTCTGTTTCAGCTCGACAATCCTAGGCAGGTTCACGAGCGTTCCCTCCATGGAGTACAAGCCCTCGACAATGACTAAGATTTTCTTCCACGCACGATGCGTCTTGGGCTGGCCCTGGCTTATCACCTCACGCAGCAGGGACTCGAGGCTTGACATATCATTGTGTTTGAATATCCGGATCTCCGCACCACTCTGGCGTATTCCGACCCGCATACTAGTATGGTTCAGCTCGTCGGAAATGATCAAGGACCCCTTCCCCGCGAGTCCAGGGATGAAAGTGGAGTTGGTGGCGAAGCCCATAGAGCAGACCAACGCGTCTTCAGTGCCCAAAAAATGTGCAATAAGGGCTTCGGCGGACACATGAAGATCGTTGCTCCCACTTTCAAGACGTGTGCCGCAGCTGGAAACGCCATATCGACGAATGCTCTCCACGACCGCATCCGCCCAGCTGCCGCGGCCCTGGGAAAAGGCGAGGTAGTTGTACGATGAGATGTTCAGGGCGCGTGTCTTACCACCGGTGTAGATCTGGGTATGGTTGTAATCAGGAGAATAACGGTCAAGGATAAGAACAGTACGGCCGGGGACACCTGTGATAGGCTGGCCATAGCAGTCATCCATGCGACGCTTCAGCCGTCGAGGGAAGAAGGAATCAAAATCTGAGTTCAACGGTGCATAACCCTGCATATGGAACAAAATTTGTTAGATATAGCGAACAAGGTTGTAGACAGAAGATGCCACATACATTATGGGGCATAAGGTGGGTGAAATGAGACTTGATAAAACGCTTTCCAAAGAAGTCGCGCAAATGACCCAACATGTGGAGAATGAGGAAGCTTATGTAGGTGGCGAGGTGAATATAGTATGGGGGTTCCTCAATGGTGTGTTCCTGGAACGGTTTCGTGTAGTCATGCTTAGAGACACAACGATAGGCTTCATTCGCACAGTGACCAAACTCTGCGTGAAGGGTAGTGAAGACTTGCTCAGACGTGGGCGGTGTATGGGGATTCGTGAGATAGTTGTTTTCATCATCCTCATTGAGGACAGTGTCTTCGGATGAGATCGTAATAGAGGAGGAGAGGGAAAGTGCAGGGGTTGGTGACGCGTGGGGGTTGTCGCGAGTGCGAGCACGAAACTCTGCTCGTTGAATAGCAGAAAGATATGACACCGCCGTCGTTATCGATAACAACTGGCTGAGTGATTCTTTCTCCTTGAAAATGGACGGAGAAGGGGATGGCGGATTCAATGTCATGAGAGACGGCATTTTCTTGTCCTGTTCAAGGGGGAAAAAAACATCTGTCAAGCCTCGGAGATGAGATAGCAAAAGAACAGGGATGTTATAGCACCTCGGCGATGCTCATTTTATAATATGCACGGGCAAGCTCTCATTGGCATCGCATATATGATGAGTTGATGGATTTAGCTGTTACGTAGTGATGGTATAACCACCGTGAGCGCCTATACCGATGATGATATGTGAAACCGCTGCAGGAAATGATATGGTGACTATGACTGTCATATATGCCGACTTTTTTGGTCGCGCATGCTTTGTTCGTGCGCGAGACAACAAGCTCTGACGCGTCGAAGTCTGACTGCCACCTATCAAATTGGAGCTGCATCGGGGTGATTGAACGGTAACATTCCAACAGTCATCCACAAAAGAGTTACGATAATATGGCAGTCCAATGGCAGAAACGGTTCGATAGTGTCAGACCACGTCATGCTATGTTGCTGCCTCTTGCTGCACGTTTTTGCTTTGTCGGCTAAAATATGGCAGCGCAGGATGTCCTGAGCTCGATGTATCATGTGTTCGATATCAGTCGCATGATTAATCCCGTCGCAACCATATATTAATGACTTCAACTGACAGGCTTAAGCATATATTTTGTTCCTCATTTAGCATTCAAAGCGCGAAGGATCCAGAATATTTCTCCTGTCCTGGAAGTAATCGATCATCTCTTGCCACGGGTGGGCATTGAATTGCTTCATCAGCGTCACATACGAGCAGAATACACATGAAGTTATGCATAGAAGCGCTCGGTACAGCAAGGATCCGCCGGGCGTGATGGAGGGCGGTGGGCTGATGGTATAGCCTAGATCGAGTTCGGCGACGGGGATCAAGTTCAGCCGCAGTCATAAGATCGACTTTTTCTAGAATCTGATAGACCATGAGTCGAGTCCAGTGATGCATGTGCATTGTTACTTCTTGGGGATTATGTAATCATCTGTTTGGTGAGAATTCAAACCTTTGTACAATTGTATCATGATTCGGGTCTCAAAGACGTAGCACAGTCACAAACTGAAAGTGTAGACTCATGTGGGGTTCACGGCCGGTGCCCGTAGAGCTATTATCGTAGGGTACTGGTCTGGGCGAAGGATCAATCATCCCGGACCTTTTTAAAAAAAATGTTGTTTATTTATGGCATGCATGCTGTGGCCAGTGGCTCGACATCGATGCATCTGATCTTAACACTTTTGCACGTTGCGCTGGTGGCGTCTGATCAAGAACTTCCCAATATTAATGATGGAGATTTCATTCTGAAATTGCTCGTGCATTTAATTTGTGTTATGTAGCTCAGTTGATCAAAAAGACTACATCCGGGATTTATTATGCGTGCATGACTGTACTGCGCTACGACTGTGCGCCGTTTACCATTCAGTTCAGCATGCTTGACAGTGTATCAGACACAGAAAGTACGAGGTACTCACTGGTCAGACGGTCGAGTTCGTAATCTCATCGATGGGACCAATTGCTCGCAATTTAAATCGCCGCCATCATATCTCGGAAGGTGAAACTCACTGGTGGCCAATAGATTGCAGTCCGTGTTTAATCAAACCTGGGAACACAGCCAGCCCTACATAGCGCCATTGACCCCGTTATCCACACTTGCAATCAATTCGTCCCAGGAGTTACAAACTAAGCCCTGCAGCACCCATCGCTACCTCGTTTCGTTCATGGAACATTGATGGCCGAAAAAACTTTCAAGGATACGTACACACTTATTATAGATAGCATTCCGAAACATTCGAAGACAGTCGATCAATAATTGAACGCAGGGTTCGCAACTTCGCATAGGTGTGCGAGCCTGCAGAGGTTGATAGAATTAACGATCATATTGCACCGCCACTTGTACGGTGCAGGATTCCAATGATGATGGAATCGGGAGGGAGTCAGCCAACGAAAAAAACGGAACCAGTTGGGTTGGGAGTTGGTGAAGCTGAAGCTGATATGAGCGTCCAGCAGGGCACTGGAAATAACATTGTGACACCCTTGAAAAAGATCATCACTCCATCAGATAAATGCTCCTTGGAATGTGAAAACTCCTCCATCGCAGAAATTGGTGGCAGGTTCCGGCGCGAGAGGTGAGAAATTCGAGCGCTGCATCCGATGTGCGTGTCCGATGTGCGTGCAGGCCTTAGACTCGTATTCTTGCTGCAGCATAGGTCATGATGGATCTAGTATGAAGGGCGACCTATGCATATTCTGGGCTAGGCGCGGCCAGGGCACGGTGAATTTGAGATCGAAACAAACCACCTGATAGATGCATTGGGTATAAATTTATAATGCGCCCCGGGGTCAGCTCGGAGAAATTGAGGCAACCAGCGTGATCCGGAATTACCGTGATTAGACGCCCATGACTTGGGGGCATTTATGAAGCTTCAAACGAGGGATGATTAGTTCAACAGTGAAACGCGCGTATCGCACCTCTGCAGCTCAGAGCAATCGCAAGACTGTCAAGTACTCTGCAAGAATCTTTTGAAGACGGTTGATTTCTTTGAGCTAGCGCTATACTTGTATTAGTGCTCTACGTGGTGGCATCGGCATCTGTCAGTAATGTGTCCTTCAGTGGTTATCTCTCACATCATATGGCGGACTCACGCACGCGCAACGTACATACTCCAGTGGTGGCGTTTCACAACTGATAATGTATCTGCTACACGAGTAGCTAAAACACATCTATTGGCCCATCATCAGATACTAAGCACGAGTGAAATGGATATGACACCACCATATGCGTGAAGCAAGCATAGTTCTTTCGCACAGCCTATCCGAATCAGCCTGACTAGAATCCAGATCTATTAGAGGCTGATTCAGAAGTCTGAAATCTGATGAATTGAGAAGACAAAACTCACTACAATCAAGCCATCAGTGCTGCAGTCCAAGACACCACTGGCAAGTACTGAGTAAGCTTATCATGATCATGCGAGGCCTTTCAACGCTCTGATAAATGTTAATGCGCCATACAGGAGCATATGGTTACATGGTATGATGGTCAGCAACAAGCAGGTTTGTACTTCACGGCAATTACCGCAGCAGTCGCAGTGGCGCACATGTCCTGTTGAATTCAAGATAATGCGGAAAAGTGACTCACGCCCTCGACTCAGCGCATCTCGCCGCCAGCCGTGTCCAAGTGAACAAACTCGGGAGACGGCGTCACTACCAGCATGCAGGTCCAGGTAAGTACTGTCATACAGGGATAGCCGCCAGCTGAAAGCTCGTCACAGCAAACAAGTTGAGGCTCTAGATATCTTCATTCCTGCAGGCCTCTTTTCCCATTCTGTCTTCTCCCAGTCACATTCAGTGTAATCCATCTCTTGTTGCATTTTCTGCTGCAGTGTATTAGGCCTTTTTATCTGGCATTCGAAGTGTACTTGCACAAACCGCCGCTTTTGTTTCCATCTCGCTCTCGTGATCATCCACTCCCATGGTACCAGTTCAGTCGAACTCATATAAACTGGATCAGCTCTTCTGTGCGCTTGATGTCGTCTTCAACGGTTTGCATTGTTTGCTCTACAAAATACAATGGATCCTCATAGCGTGCTAAATGAGTTCTCTGACTCGGGACGATACCAGTTATGTATAACATAGTGGCCAGGAGCGTCACAGGACATTCTGAGACTCGCATATTCGTTCCAGCCAACTGGTAGTGTTTATCAACAACCTCCGGCCTTCTGCTTTCGCTGACGTGACTAGCTTGGACAATGATATTAATGCCGATTTCATTAGAACAGGCCGTTGCCGTTAGCACTCGCTAGAATGAGGGTCACTGGGTCAGCGTCTCTGGTGCCGAACAGTTATCTGACGGTATACACGTGTAGCACGACCTGAAACCCCTCCTCTTCTTCTCACCTGAACATCATCCATAATCCTCATATTGTTCTACCCATCGAGCACTCAGCCCATCCCAAATCCTCTTCGTCGTTTCCCATCATCATGACCAGTAGTTGGGAAGGCCAATCTATCAGACTTGAAGGTCGGTCGCTCCATACCGCCTCAGTATTTGTTTTGTGATCCTCACATTCTGCTGCAGTTGTTGGTGGAAAAAAAATCAGTGTCCCCTCTGGGCGGATGCCGGCAGGCATTTACGTGTCTGTCAATGTCAACTCAAAGAAATGCTGGAAATCGGCTGTCCGAGTGCTATCATCCGACAGTTTTGTAGTGTGGGGCGATACCGTAACCTTGTAAAGCCTTCTACACACACTTGTGGACGCGATTCTGGTACTCATTATCGGCTTGCAGATCCCCAGATGTGTCACCTAGATTATCGGTGGAAATTCGGGCATCTTTTGAGCTCGGCCGAATGCTAGGTCGTGGAGAACTCGTTGGAAAGCTTGAAATATCGTGGGAAGGGCTGCTCGACCGTGATGACGAGCCTTTCGGTGAGTGATCTGCTTCACACCTATCTGCATCTCCTCATTGGTAGCAGATCTATCATTTCCGCCCATCCGAGGTGTCTGCCCTTGTCTCACGTTGAAAGTCGCTTCTGTGACTGCTTGCGCAAATGATGGCAGTCGACTGTTTGAAGTAAGTGACGCCAGCCTTCGTGCTGTTGGCTTTTGCTCACGGAATGCAAATCCTAGTCCATCGATGACTGCAGGATTGCTCGAGACACAGATGTGGGCCGCATACGATTATCCGAATACATCAGAGGCAAGGGCGGGGTCCATATCCTGGACGATGCTATGAACTATTTCGAGTTAGTTCTGGACCAGTGTCCGGTTGATCATCCGGATCATGCAGCGGCTCTCACCAATCTTGCGTGGGCCCGCCTTCAAGGGTATATCCACAAGGATCTTCGAGGCATTTACATTGCTACCTCTCTATTATGTGATGCCCTTGCACTGCGTCCACGAGGCCACCCCGATCGTCCAATTTCTCTCTATTATCTTACCGAAGCATTGATTTGGCGCTACAGCTATCATGCCACCACCGTCGATATCTTCAAATCTGCCCAACTCTGTTACGAGCTACTGCCTCTCTGTTCCGAAGATACCTATCTTCGTAACATTGTGATCGGCAAAAATGGTGTCGATTATGTGATACGAGCATGCAACAATCTTCCCGTAGACGCATCCGATGAAGGCATCTGCCTTCGACGACTCGTGCTCGGGCTATGTCCTCTGGGCAATCAACACAATCCCGGCGCCCTCGACAAGCTTGCAAAGACAATAAAAGCACGCTTTCAACAATGCGGCAGCTTTGATGATCTAGATCAAAACATACAATTTGGTCGTGAAGTCGTTTCTATGTGCCCCGAGGGATATCCCAACCGTGTTACCTACTTGATCAACTTGGCCGTGTCCCTCTGTCGCCGCTTCGATCACCGAGGGAATTTTCACGACCTCGACGAGGCCATCTCTCTATATGAAGAAGCGCTATCTCTGCGCCCTGTTGGGCACGAATATCACGATGCGTCATTGGATGGCCTGGGGCGCGCCCTCCTCGCCCGTTTCAATGAATGCAGTGACATTGATGACATAAATAGAGCTACCGGCCTCTTTCGCAAGGCACTGGCGTCATGCCCACCTGGGCGTCCAAATCGTGACACCAGGCTCAACAACCTTGCCGCCGCGCTCATAACTAGACATGATAAATTGCATGCCAGCGATGACCTTGATGAGGCCATCGATCTGTGCCGCAAATCGCTTCTGTTGCTAAAGCAGGATGAACATCCAGAGCGCCATAAAAATCTATTCAATTTGAGCATGGCACTCTGCTCTCGTTTCGCGCAAACACGGAAGAACGAAGATATTGAGGAGGCCATCGGTCTCTGTCAACATTCATTGGTGGCCTTGCCACCACTACACCCGGACCGTTATTTCAGCTACAAATGGCTGAAGGACGCCTATTTGTCTCGTTATCGGATCCTACCCAACGCTGTTGATTTGTCGCTTGCAGTGGGGAACTTCAGATTGGCTTCGAAACACCCCACTCAGGGATTTCCGGAACGCATCAAGGAGGCTATCCAATGGGCTCGCCAATCAGAAGTCTATGAACATGAATCTGCCCTTGAAGCGTACCAAACATGCTTGGACCTTTTCGACAACCACGTGGCGCGATCCTCTATCATCTTAAGGCGCAATGCTGCAACCGCCTTTGATGGCGCACAGTCCCTACCAATAAACGCAGCATCGTGCGCTATTCGTCGTAATGATCTGCAACGAGGAGTTGAATTTGAGGAGCAGGGTCGCGACCAGCAATGGTCATTGGCCTCTCGACTCAAGACTCCACTGGACGACCTCAAGTCCGTCAATATCCCACTAGCTGACAAACTCTCGGAGCTCAGCAAGTGCTTATCTGATGCTCAGAATTCTACGGGAAGTACAGACCGGGCTGTTGCTGATCGTGCAGCAATGGCGTACAAGAGACTTACGGTGCAATGGGAAGCTGTAGTGGCTGAAATCCGCAATTTGCAAGGTTTCTCGCGGTTCCTGCTCCCGCCGTCGTATGAAGATTTGCAAGTAGCAGCGCGCCGCGGTCCAGTCATCATTCTCATTGCTAGCGAATACTCCTGTAATGCCATCATTGTTTCAGCCTCAGGGCAGCCCCACCACGTTCCCTTCCCGTCTCTCACTCTCACAGATCTGGAGATGCTCAAGAAGCATTTCGCGAGCGTGATACGGGACTCGGCTCGCATTGGCTCAAAAGAACCAAGGACAGCGCTGATAGTATTGCTGCGGACGATATGGGATGAGGTCATGTTACCTATTGTCAATGTACTACAACGTGATCTGAAGTTGCCGAGTCGCTCTCGAATTTGGTTGTGTCCAACGGCAGCCTTCACATCCATTCCTCTCCACGCAGCTCACCCATTTCGAATGAATGCAGATCGCCCTGGGCGGGAACCATGCCTGGAGGATTTCTACATTTGCACTTACATTCCAACACTTTCTGCTCTGATCAGAGCTCGACGAACGATGACGACACATGTTACTCCTTCCTTCGCGGCAATCGGACAAGATCGACCTGGCGCAGGGCAAGGCACGGCCCTCGCTGCTGTCGACAGCGAACTTGAGCTTGTCCATAAACATGTTCCTCCCGGTGTCAAGTTCACTCATCTTTCTGGCGACAAAGCTACACAAACCGGCGCACTCGAAGCTTTGCGATCCAACACCTGGGTGCATCTCGCTTGCCATGGCAAGCAGGACAGTGAACATCCCTCCAACTCACGTTTCGCCATGAGAAATAAACCTCTCACGCTGCTCGACATCATGGAGAACGATGCACCGCAAGCCGAATTCGCATTCTTGTCGGCGTGTCATGCCTCCTATGGCGACGAGAAGATACCCGACGAGGTCATTCATCTCGCAGCTGGCATGCAGTTTTCGGGGTTCAAGAGCGTCATTGGCACTCTTTGGGAGGTCGATGACGCTATTGCGAAACATGTTGTTGAAGGTTTTTATGAGAACATGTTCAAGAATTTGGACCAGGGTGTCATGGACTATACGAAGGCGGCTTGGGCGCTCAACAAGGCTACTTACGCAGTGAAGAAGAAAGTGCCGCTTGAGCAGAGAGTTGGTTACATTCATATTGGACTGTAGTTCCCTAGCTTCTATGACCTATTGCTTTCATCTGGGACGGTGATGATGTCAGATTCTCTACCATTTGAACAATTCACAATGTACTTCAAGTTGTCGCCGTACTAGGATTTGCTTGATATCTAGTGTCATCTATGTAGTTACTTATCTTGCTTTTGCATTCTCTCGCCCTTATGTACTCGGTCTGGTCGTTTGATTGTCGAATATTCGAATGTTCGCGGTAACGTCTTCTGTCAAAGGTGGGCGAATGGGTTCCCACTATAAGATTCCAGAGATTTTATCACTAGATAAAGGCCGAGCTTCGCCGGCAGCAACCTTGTCCCGCAAGTATACTAATGTCGTGTACTATCATTTGGAGAATGCATTATCAAAGGTATACCAATTGTACATGATCAGCGGCATCAGGAAAATAGCGAGCCAGGGCAATAATCGAGAAAAGCTGCAGAAAAAACGCTGTCGGACAATATGCTACCTGTGTGATGAGAATGAGCGCATTTCAATAGCCTACAGGTTCTGACAAATGGTTGTGTCGACAATCAACACCTAAAGTACATGGTTACGATCACTCCTGCGAAGACGCCTATCACAGACATGCTCGAGGACTTGTCCACAACGATCCATTTGGTCTACATGGAATACCCAGGTCATCAGCAATGATCATCGCAGCCTTCTCTCCAATTAGAAGCGCTGTCGAATATGTGTTCTGGGGAGACAGTTAGACTGTACGTCAATGATCCCCGATGAGTACCCACCGTGCCAACATTTTTCGGCGCGATAGACATGTCTGCAACCTTGAGGTTCGTCACGCCGTACACGTTTAACCGAGCGTCGACGACTCCTTGGTCTGCCCTCGGCTTCATGGCGCACGTCCCAAGCTGCACATGCAAGAATCAGATTCCTCATGTGAAAGTATGAAGCTTTTAGCTGGGCATACCGAGTGCCATGTCGTTTGCACTGATACTCGATTCAGTATTTTAACGCAACGATGAGGATGCGACATACTGCGGTCACGATGATATCGATCGATCGCCTCTTCATCTTCTGCAGTGTAGATGATGTCGGGCGCGTTCAAGTCCACTGGCCCAGTCGTTTCTCCGCAGACTGCAGCGCTTCCCTCTGGGAAACGAGGATGGCCAGCAGGGACTTCTCCTCTGTATGAAGGCATGCGTCGATAGATTTCGCGCGTCTTTTTGTACCCAAAGTTAAGAGGTATAATATCGGATGGACTGTACGGATTATCGTAGCTACCCCAGTGAGAGGTGAATTTCACCAACTTACTCATCCAGGTAGCCTGTAGTGAAGTCGATTCCTTCCTTGCCGTTCTCGTCCAGTTTGATATGAACACTGCCAACAGACACGGGGTACAGCTATTGGGACATTCAGAACAAAACTCACGGGGTAGATGGGGAGTAGTACTGTACAACAGCAGGCAACTAAGTAATTGCGAGGAGGAACGAGTCTCGAGAGTGATCCGGAATATCTGGCTATTGTGAGCATTCACACATCGCGAAAGGAATGTGATGTGGACACACCCCTCACAAATGCCAAATATTGCAACAGCCTTGTCCGGGCGGTCCTGAAAGAACTCTTTCCATCGCGGTTGAAAGGCTGAACCCATTGCTTTCAGCTCATCGTCGTCAGGACGCCATTTGATTTTTGCATCGCTACCGCTGAAATGCTAATCAGGACGTCGCAAGCAGCGATAGTTTTGTACCAACTTTTGGGCAATGAGTGACTTGCCGTCAAGTTTCCATTGCGCGAGGTTTTCTACATTTGGGCGGTCAAATGTACTGAAAATACAACGGAAATATGCTTACCCTGTACAACACGTTCGTTCCCATGCCAAACGGAATCCATAGTAATAGCTCCGTCAGCAGCAAAGTATGGAATAAAGGCGATGTTATGATCTTATAACACTAAGTCAAAATGATGAAATAAAAGGTTGAAAGCGAACCTCGATAGTTTTCTCCGACGCCAGGCAAGTTCACCAGTTGCTTGATGCCGCACCGCTTGAGGACCGCCTCAGCACCGATCCCAGACCTCTCTAGAATGGTTGGCGAACCGAAAGCCCCAGCAGAGACAACCACGAGCTTTGATGCTCTCACCGTGCTCGATGACTGATCAGCGCCTGGGCAAGACACTGGATCGCTGGTGAACTCGACTCCTACGACACGATTGTCCCTGTCATTCGGGAAAGACGTCAGCAGTCGAGCACAATTGTGATCTAAGGTGCAACACTCACTCGAAGATCACGCGCTTCACACGCTTGCCGACCCATATTTGTAAATTCGGGTTGTGAGCTTGGTTGTAGACGTAGTGGTGGGCCGCATCGGAACGCCTTCCAGTTGTCCGGTCGATGTACCTTCTCATATATGAGCCTGATCTACCATACCAGACTACGAGCACAGGCTCACTTCTCCCATGGCTGAAACGAATCTTGTTAGTGGACTTCGCATGGACCGCACACGGGGAAGGAATATAAATGGCGCACACTGTATGTGTTGCATGTTTCTAAATCATTGGTGTCTTCGGCATATGGCCTCTTGTGATATGTCATGCCAACATTGATGAACTCTTCGCTGATACCCATTTTGCGCCCACCAGAGGACACCTTGATAGGTCCATCGTACCCGTGGGTTGGAAGATTGGGCTGCACCTCGTATGTCTCCAGCTAAGCAATGAATAGTTCAGCTTGAAAAAGATATGGATAATTAAATTGATGACCTTCTTCATGAGGGGAATCAAGCTCTTAGATTCCCAACCATCGACTCCCCAATCATCAAAATCTGAGGCAGGCGCACGAGTATATACCATAACTGCCTAAAGGATCAGATCCTACTAGCCATTGAGACAAAAACGCTACGAACAATTCACACTTGAGCCTCCACCAACGCAATGAGCGCACGGAACGATCGGAGCACGACCGTTGAGACGTGGAGTGGGATTTCCAACGTTGAATGTCAAGGTGGTACTCGTCCGTGCGTGATGAGTTGGATATTGGTAGGGCTGCACATGAGCAGCTTCATTGAGGGTGTGTTGACCGCCTTCGAGAATTAAGATCCTGAGCGAGGGATCCCATGCAGCCAGACGACCTGCAACAACGCAAGCTGTGGTACCGCCTGCGCCGTGATATAGAGCAATATGTGGAGAGAGTAAGCCATAGGCTACACACAAGATGTTATCACTTACCGCCAGCAAAAATGATATCGAATTCCGATAAGACTGGATGAGCCATTGATGGGTGCGTCAAGTAGGAAACCAATCGCTGGTGCATCTAAATTTATATCCCTCACTAAAGCGAACAATAAAGACAGTGGCCGCAGAGCGGCTAGCGTTAGTTCCAAGAGAAACATATTTTGATTTTGTTGCAGTAGTACCACTTGGCCAAGACCAGTTAAGATGTACATCCGACGAAATCATCCACGAGTAAATGTCAAAGTGTGTTCCAACTTCCGATAGAGAAAAAAACCTTGTTGTCAGCAGGCTTGACGGATTGTAACTCTGTTGTGGTAACCGCCATCGTAGCTTTCCGCCCATGCGACTGCAAATCGTGCGTCGGAGATATCTTCAAGCGACTGGCTAAGCAATTTGCCCAAATACCTTCTCCTGCACCTCCGTCCGCGCCAGAGCCAACTGTCGCTCTGTCGCCTCCTCCCGCATCTACATCACAGCCGATTGCAGCCGTCGCCGTGCCGCATACAGTACGTCCATCTGTGCCTGTGAGTGCGATAACTATCGCCCTGTCGCCTCCTGATTCTCCCTTAGCTGTTCGTCGGCCTCGTTGTTCAAAGCAGGCACCTGGAAAACGCTAGTTGGCACTGACTAGCCGGGAGTGCTGGGGCATCGACCAGATCCAAGAAGCTATAAACGAATGCATATGATTTGAAATTTGCGCACTTGGTTGACACATTCATAGCACAGAGAAAACACGTCCAAGAATTACTGTAATTCCGTGTACGGGGATGGTAGGCATACGCGGTGTACATTCACCAAATACAACAATTGTAGAGCTTCTTCTTCTGTTACTCGGGTCATGCAGCAGCACCAACCTCGTACAAGTAGGTACCCAGGACCTTCGTCTGTAATCGGACCGTCAATATCATCGACGTCCTCGTGACCAACCCACTCACCCCTTCAATGAAATTCGATCGGTCCAGCTTCTCGTTGGTCGAGCTGGGGAATATGTCAACGAGCAAATAGGGGCCATGAAAGATTTACGTACTGAGCTCCGTCATCTGCTCTGCCCATAGGCAGCAATAATACGTTTACGCCCAGGCTCTCCGCAAATGTCAGCGTCACGGGGATCGAGCCTCCCTCGCGCGTGTAGTCTGGTGTTTTCTTATACACAGCCTGAACGATTTGAAGATTATGACGTGGAAGAGAACCAGTGTTTCAGACGCACCTCGATAGCCTTCTTTGCAGCTTCAAAGTTCCAGTGCCTGACGTCTGCAACCCAAGGTTTACCGCCGTGTAGATACTCTACCTCCATCTTGTTCTTGCTGTTGAACTTTGCAAACTCGGCTTCAAGGTATGCATTGACAAGGGGTACGATCTTCTCCGGAGTTTGCGGGGGAACAAGGCTAGTAAGATCGATAAAACGATGACATACCACATATAATGAAGCGAAGCGAAGAGCCACCATCAGCGTGTAGAGTTAAATAAAGTTGGAAACGGAGTCACCGAATACTGAACTTCCCGCCAATTTTGGCAGGGATGACAGTTTTAGCACCGACCTCTGAGAATGCCCCCTGAATGCCGTGGAGGGACAGGGATGGCTGACGCATCCGGCCCATTAGCACGACAGTCTTTTCTGATGACAGTGCCACCTTTACGATCCAGTCAGATGCGAGCAATCACAAAAAGAATGTCCACTTTCCTTTCCACCAGCAGCCTCCTCAATATCTTCCGTCGTATAGTCCATCTTCTGGTAAAGCTTCCTATATAGAATAAGTCTAGATCCCAATGAAAAGTCTGAGCACGCGCAATTCCTCCTCATCGTGGGGTGGGACCATGTCGTCGATGCCAGGTATCAGAATATCGCCATTATGATCCACAAGCTTGCTCATGAGCTTGATCAAATCTGTCATGGGCTCGTGCACCGTCCTCCCAAATAACCCTGAATGGAGATCTTGACCAGGCCCAGTAACATTGATGCTGAAATACGCAATACCACGCAGCCCATACGTCAATGCAGGCGTTCGGGTGTTCAGCCAGTAGTTGTCGCTCTGTCTCGTGCATCAGCACATATCTCTACACTGGCAGGCAAAGATTACGCACGATGCACACGCAATCAACCCCGTCAAACCACCCGTCCTTCCCCTTCTTCACCTCCTCCTGGATACACTCATCCAGCCCCTCACTCCCATTCTCCTCCATACCCTCAAAGCAAAATCGCACATTCACAGGCATCGCAATCCCCAAGTTCTTATGTGCCTCTATGACATTCAACCAGCCCAAAATAGGGCCCTTATCATCTGTCGAGCCACGACCGATCAAGCGACCCGAGTCTTCATCCACCACAAGCGTGAACGGGTCCGTCTTCCAGCCGTCCGTCTTCAGCGCCTGGTTTCTGCAGTTCAGTACCATGGTCTTAACACACACACCGCTACAAAGGACTCACAGGCTGCACGTCGTAATGTCCATATATCAGCACTGTCTTCTTCGCAGGATCGCTCCCCAGGCGTCCGATGATGGCCGGGGGGAGCTGCAGCGTCTGCCCCTGCATCTCGTGCGTGCCGAGATCCATGAGTTTGGTCTCGACACCAAGCTCGTTCAACTGGCCGTTCAACCAGTTTCCCATCATAATGACGTCCTGGCGCCGACGAGCATCGCTGCTGATACTGTATGCACAGGAGTCTTGAATTAAATTGCAAGGTTGATTGGACGCGGCTGCGGAACCTACCTTTGAATAGCAACGGCATCGCCTAGACGCTTGATAACGTATCTGCGTGCGTGTCGATGTAGTTACTAAAGCTTGCTGGAGCTGGCATTGTTGTTGCTGATGAGGAGAGGTACTGTGTGTGCTACGATCTAGCTGGGTTACTGGTCCGATAAGATGAAGTGTGCACGCCAAGGATCCTACTTATGTCGCTCTGGGCTGCGGCCCGGATCTACGAATTCGAACTATTGATCAATCACCCACACCCCAAGTTAGTCGTCTATTTATTACATTGACGTTACCAGCATCGCACACCACTCCCTTCTCGTTCCTCTCGATATGTCCATCATCAGCAAATAAAATGCGAAACCAATAATTATCTGCAGGAAAAAGGTGGATAAAATGTTTTGAACAGAAGCAGCCTAAGACGCAAGTAAGGACATCGCCGTCGTGTGGTAGTGTATGTACTAGAAAAAAAAATCCAAAATCCTCGTTAACGTATGTATGTTATTTTTCTCCTAGCTTTCAGTCATCTGACCTGTATAGATATCACCTTGTATTGCTTCGTCGCAGTACGAAATCGAGTCGTCGTCAATAACTACATGAAGAGGGGAACAGAAAGGGAGACAGTCATGCAAGCATTCACACAGAGTGTACAAGCTCCACTGCGCGCTTGCAGACCTCGTCGATCCCCCACCGTTCGCCTAGTCCATGCTTCAGGTCCAGGATGCCGCCCACCTCATCGCATGCCCGTAGCACCATATCGATATCCTCCTTTGTGTGCGCTGCGCTGACACAGAACCGTACCCTACTGGTGACAAGAGGAGTGGCAGGGTACGCGACGACAACGACAACAATCGGCGTGCTCCGCGAACGCATCATGCGCGAGAACATGCTCATCTTGCCCGGATTGAATATGAGAAGGGGAACAATCGGGCTGAAGGGATGTCCGTAGGTGATAAAACCGAGTTTCTTGAGACCCTGATGGAGATACCGCGAGTTGAAGGCAAGACGGCGGATACGCATACGAGCTTCAGAACCGTCCGCGAGAGCCGGATGGAGGGTCATCCATGTTGGCAGCATGCTTGGAAGTGCCATTCCTGGGAGCTCCTCTGCACTGTCCCTCAGCGTGACGATGGAACTAGCAGGGCTGAGCGTGAGTGCGGACTTGGTCGACTGTGATGATGGAGCGACGCCCATAATGCTGACCATCGACGAGACGACCTGGATGAGAACGGGGGGCGCCATGGCTTCTGCATACGTTCCGGAGTGACCACGCAACCGGAGAGCATCAATAAGGATTTTAGGCCCTGCGATGTATCCGCCAGCAGCACCAAAGGACTTGGTGAAAGTGCCCATCAAGACATCAATAGAACGAGGAGGGATGTTAAAGTAATCTGTGACACCACGTCCACGGGGACCCTAGCGCACCGATTGAATGTGCCTCATCGACAAAGAGGAAGAACTTGAATAAAAAATATCAACATCATAATACAACACGTCAACTGCAGTACAGACCTTGTACTTCTGCTTCAGTTCAACAATTTTAGGCAGGTTCACGAGAGTGCCCTCCATGGAGTACAAACCTTCCACGATGACTAAAATCTTCTTCCACGGACGATGCGTCTTGGGCTGACCCTGGCTAATCACCTCGCGCAGCAGGGACTCGAGGCTTGACATATCATTATGTTTGAACATCCGGACCTGAGCATGACTATGGCGTACACCAACGCGGATACTAGCATGGTTGAATTCGTCGGAAATGACAAGAGATCCCTTTCCCACGAGTGCAGGGATAAAAGTAGAGTTGGTGGCGAATCCCATAGAGCTGATCAATGCATCTTCCATGCCGACAAAACGCGCAACAAGGGCTTCAGCAGACACATGGAGCTCACTGCTCCCACTCTCAAGACGCGTGCCACAAGTGGAGACGCCATATCGACGGATGCTTTCCTCAACTGCGTCTGCACAGCCACCACGGGCCTGGGCAAAGCCGAGGTAGTTATACGAAGAAATGTTCAGCGCGCGGGACTTGCTACCAGTGAATATCTGAGTGTGATTGTTATCCGTGGAATACCGGTCGAGGATAACAATAGTGCGTCCTGCAACACCGGTGACAGGCTGGGAAAAGCAGTCATCCATGCGACGCTTAAGCCGACGGGTGTAGAACGAATCAAAATCCGAGTTCAATGGCGCGTAACCCTGGGTACAAAGTGGATTAGATGGGAACATAGGAGCAAGGTTGAGGAAGAAAGAAGAATGCACACGTACATCATGGGGCATAAGGTGGGTGAAATAAGACTTGGTAAAACGCTTTCCGAAAAAGTCACGCATATGACCAAAACAGAGGAGAATAAGGTAACTAATATAGGTCGTGAGGAGGATATAATATGGAGGCTCCTCGATGGTGTGCTCTTGCACAGGTTTGGTGTAGTCATGCTGTGAGACGCAACGATATGCCTCGTTTGCACAGTGACCAAACTCCGTGTGAACGGTGGTAAAGACCTGTTCAGAGGTTGGGGGTGTAAAGGGGTACGCGAGACAATTGTTCTCGTCGTCCTCGTTGAGAACGGTGTCCTCAGATGATGCTGTGATAGAAGATGATAGTGAAAGTGCAGGGGTTGATGAAACAGAAGAATTGTCATGACTGCGAGCGCGCGTATCTGCTTGGTGAACAGCAGAAAGGTAGGACGCTGCGGTCGCCATTGACGACAACTGGCTAAGTGATTTTTTCTTTTTGAAGATGGATGGAGAACGTGATGGCGGATTCAACGCCATCGGTGAAGGCATTTTTCTTGTCCTGTTCGACAAATAAACCACAAGACAAGTAGTATGATGAGGAACGGGATAACACTTATATTGAACGACTTCAAAAGGGATGTTATAAAAACTTTGCTTATGTCAGAAATATACACGCCCCCCGCCCCTGAGTTTAGCTGATCGTCCGGTCTTCAGTAAGACATTCTGTGTAAAAAACCGGCCATTTCACCCTAATATCTAGTGCTCACTGTTGGGAACATTTTAAATTCGGCATCTGCTCTGATTGATGATGTGACGAATCACGTCGGCCGTAGTTATCACTACAGGACAAACCCTCCAACTGGACATTTAGCCATTACACCATCGACGAGCCAGCTTTCCGAATTCAACTGCGGCAGAGACTCGATGCGCGTGGTATACTACCACGCGTCGATTTCATCTTGATGGAGGATACTCAGGAATGACTATCGTCTTTCATCTATAAAGGTCTGGCTAATCGGGAGACTAGAGTAAGATTTTCAAGGCGATAAGTTATACGGCAGGAAACTTGTTCCCGATCGCCGCCACCGTCTTGCCTTGAAGTCTACTCCTGCATTTGTGCTCACAGAAGTATACAGGTCAACGTTACAAATTCTTTTGAGTACTCGGGGAAGCGATGGCTATAGCCCCTTTCTTCAGGTATGCCTCGTGTTTTCATGCAAAGGCCAATATTGATGATAAGCATTCGTAACCTCATCCCTCGGCACCATCTGGTCCCTTTTGTTGATGCTAGCGTCCCCGCCCTTCCTCGGCTTGATGCCTTCGGAATGTCCTCATCCCTTCTCGTCATCGCCCGACAGCAAGCGAGTCCATCGCGCTGCAAACAATGCCCGAAGCGTAGTCTTTTCGCGTAGCACACTGGTCCGTAGGCTAGCCTGTAACAGTTGCTGCTGGAAGATACAGGTAGGCACTGTGTTAGGTGTCCCTCGCTCTGCTATACACATAACTGAATCTTCAGAAGGTCTGCGTAGCGCCTCGCCCTCCGTGCAGTTGGAACCTGCAGGCAGCCACACTCAATCCCTTACAGTCTCAGCCTCAGGTCCAGACGGCGACACAACAAGCTGCTCAAGAAGTCAGTAGGGCAATTTGCCTCGTACTCTGGTGCATTCCATGCCGCACTCGCACAGCTGTCTCCGAGTCTTGGTGTAACTCTTTGAGATGTGATGTGCATTTAGACGAGCCATCAGACTCTGAAAGATATCAACGCTCGCTATTTTATCATTTTCGCTCCAGAGAATTCCGAGCTCCAAAGACTTACATACAGTGGTTGACATATGGCGAGTCGGCGTGAAAAAGCTCTCCGGCTCTAAAGCACGCTGCATCGAGTTGGGGCTAGACGCGTACAATAAAATTTTACAACGATTAATCAACAGCAAAAACCTAGCTGAAATACAAAAGAAAGATCAACTCGAAGTCCGTGATAGCATACTCAAAGATGTGCTGTTCTGGTTCCTCCCATTCCTTCTGTCACGAAATCCCTTCGGAGGAGAGTCATCGGTCCGACCCACCTCTTGGTCCGCATCTGACGGTCCTGTAGGAGTACGCAGCACCGCAGACGCCGTAGACCCAGCATCTGCTCCCTTGCCACTACCGTTCCTCACCCCGCGTCGGCTTGGGATGTCATCGCTGCCACGCTCGCCCGTCGTTCCAAATATTCGATTACGAGCTTCTTGATACTGAGCCTCACGCTCAGCAAGAGTGTTCCGCGTCTGTGAAGAGAGTGAGGTGGTGGAATTCGAGGCTGATTGGGAGGGAGAGGGCCGTTTCAGGATACGCATCGTCGGTTGGAAGGCAGCTGGGGGAGGGGGGACGACGCATGTCCCGGTGCTTGAGGGTGAGATGACCAGTTCTGGCATGGGCGCTTTGTTGTTTCTGCAACGTGCAGAGGAGTTAACGCTTGAGCTGACAGCTGAAGGAGAACGATAGACTCACGCGTCTTCCCAGACTTTGGCGTTATCTTCTTCCTCATCTTCATCGTTGTCCCAGTCGTCTGGGACGACTTGTTGGGGCTTCCGCTGTGATTTAGTTGCAGCACCTGCCAGTGGATACGGGCTCAGGCCAGCGTAATCCTGGAGGAGAAGCTCCGTCAGGTCTCATGGTCACCCGGTATCAAATATCATTACTTGCACTAGGCTGGTCCCAAACGTCTGCAGATGTGGATCCTTGAGAGCTGGTATCGATCATGTTCGTCTAGGCTCTAGGATTCAGGGATTCAACTCTATCGCGAAGCGTCTATGATTGTCAGTGGCTCTGCAAGCTCCGCTAATATTTGACAATCAAAGTCGATAACGTTGTGCCGAGCACGTGACCTACTTACTCCTAAGTATGTGAACGAGTGCAAGAGGGACGTTAGATCCAGACAATTGAATAACGAGCACGCATAATCGCAAAGCAGACCGTCAACTCGAATAGCTCGAGCTCTAATCTTATCTGAGTCCTGATACAAGACCTTACGAGACTTATCAACCACTTGAACCAGATAAGGAAAATCAAACATTTCGACGGAACTCGTGCTGTGTCAGTCGACATTGCTCAGCGCTCAACAGCATAGAATAACATTGCATGCAAGTACGAAATGATATGTAGATCAAGACAACAGCGAGAACAGCATAGACGCATACAATCAAAACCAAGACCTCAACGTGTCCGGCACGTACGAACATCCAATCATTCCTCATCGTCGTCGTGGTGCGCCCCAGGTCTGAACAACGCCAACAGGTCATCCATGCCGAGTTTCATATTCTTCATCTTCTCTCCACTCAACGCGGCTTTCGTAAGCTCGCGTTTCTTCTCTTGAAGCTATATAGTATCATCGCTCAATTTCAGCTTTAACCGTAAATACCACATGGCTTACCTCAAGGATCCGCTCTTCTACAGTCTCGGGAATAGTGAGCTTGAAGATATTAACGTCGCGTTTTTGCCCGAAGCGATGAGCGCGATCAAATGCTTGGTCCTATCCCTGCAGTTAATTTTGAATTCAAAAAAGTGAGCCTAGGACGGACTTCAAGGGCAGGGTTCCACCACATGTCAACGAGGACCACATTGTTGCAGCAGGTCAAGTTTAACCCTAGAGCGCAAAGGTTAGGGACTCGTCATCACTGTGAGTTTGAGAGGACGCACCAGTACTCCCGGCCTTGAATGAAATTAGGATACAGCGCGTGCTCTTGCTGTTACGGATTTTCTCTAATGATGCCTCACGTTTATCCTTGGTCATACTTCCATCATCTATATCGTGCCATCGTACCAAGTCAGAAACCTCAAGAGACGAGAAGCCAAAAGGACATACATCGAGCAAACTTGATCCCCTCCGCAGTCAAGAACGGTTCGATCAGATCCAACATGCTGGTGAACTGAGAAAAAACAATCGTTTTTTCAGCACTCTCGCTTCGTTCATCAATGTCACGAAGAATTTCCAGCAACTTGCGAATCTTTGCCGAATCCGGAGGTAAGTTGTGATCACGAGCGGTTGGTGCGGCCACAGACTTGCGTCGGGCCTTGGCAGCGATTTCGGTACAGTCGAGGCAGTGATCTGAGTCGGAGGAAGTAAGACTGCGCAAAGATGAGTTCAAATTCATACTGTATCTCAGCGAAGGCAACATACTCTGTCTGACATAATTGGCATTTCTTGCCGTTCGAGACACCCATCTGTCCTAAAAGCGTCGCAAGCTCGTCGGCATCTTCATCATCATCGTTCTTAGTGGGGCGAGGCTCAGCAGCCTCAGAGTCGATGCGGTAGTCCTTGTACACGAGGGACGGGTGGTTACAAGCTAGTGGATTTGGATTAGCATGTGATGCAAAGTCGGTACACGAGCCAACTCACCCTGCCTTAGCCTCAAAAGCATAAGCAACACGTGAGTATAATTCTTGGACGCTTCGTTGGCCTGAACAAGTTTATCAAGTTCATTTGTCATGCGTTGCGAGAGCGTATTGTAGAATGCTTGCTCGTCTGAATCGAATTTGCATTGAATAACAGACAAATGCCGTGGCGGAAGGGAGATGATAGGTTTTCCGTTAAGGACGAGATCTTTGGTACGTCGGAGCATGATAGATTGGAGAACGACCTGCATATGATGTCAAGTTGTAGGGCAAGTGAATAACTACACATGCGCAAAATGACGCACATGAAGTCGCTTAAGGGCACGTACTGGCCGCCCAGCCTTAATAGGCTGTGCGATCTGTTCGTTGAAGTTTTGCCAGTCGTTAAGCGGACGAACACGGAGAAATTTGAGGAGAGAGAACAGTTCATCCACTGTATTTTGCCTGAAAAGAAAGTTGTAGGACTGCTTTCACATGACACGGACTTGAACGCACATAGGGTGTGCCTGTAAGACACCAACGAAACTTCCCGTCCAGTTCGCAGCATGCAATAGCCGCTTTCGTGTTCCTGTTCTTGATGTTGTGTGCTTCATCTTTGTGTATATGTTAGATTATAATTGAGCCAACCCCGGTGGCGACGCACCAAGAACAATCCTAAACCATTTCACGCGGAATAATGCATCCTTGCCCTTTGCCCTTCCGAGTTTCTTCTTCGTGACGACCTCGTCAGAATCTGAGTCTGAGTCTGATTGGGATGCTGCCTTCTTGGATTTCGACTTGGACTTTGATTCGTCCTTTGCGGAAGGTGCAAAGGTCGCGTATTCAGAGGCGACAATGGAATACGAAGTAACTACAACGTGTGCAGCCTTGAGTTTCAGGGGGTCTGTGCTGCATTAAGTGTGACACCATTTAGAGGAGAAGGTATCCACCTGTGGTACGACTTTGCCCATGGTGCTCAATCACACGTAATCCCACAGCCATCTTCGCGATCTCGGAGGCCCATTGAGAGACGAGTGCAACTGGACAAACAACCCTAGAAATCATGAATTTAACAAACAAACATCAAAGATAATTGGACCTACAAAGTCGTGGCAGCCCAACCGTCTGCTTTGTCTGATTTTTTGGCACGACCATCAACGATTCGCGTCAGGGTCTGAATAGTCTTGCCAAGACTGCACAAAAAAAGCTTGACTACACGCGAATAGCAGTAGTACTGGCAGTCTTACCCCATATCATCTGCAAGAATTCCACCTCTCTTCTTCCCTGTTTCTTTATCACACATCCAAGTACGACCAAGGACCTGATGCGGGAGAAGTGTGATACCATCTTGAAAGCCCTCCACAATGGCTTCCTCCATGTCAATCTCGATGTCATGATCAGGGGTGATACTATCCTCTACGAGAGCGCGCAACGCCTTTTCAGTTTCGGTGGCGGACATCCTAGGTTCATAGACGTATGCTTCATGGGACATATCCACCGCCGAATTAAGGCTGGAAGACCCCGGAAGAATATCACGGTTCGAAGGAATGTGAATGGGTGCTGGGACTTGTGTGCGCTGCAGAGGAGGAACGGGAAGGGCTTGTTTCAAGGTGTCCATGACGAAGTTGTTACGAGCAGCCGGTGGGGGTTGAGCAGAGGATTGCGACTGGGTACTAGGAGGTCTACTTAACAGTAAAAAAATGTGAGCCACACGCCACAAAGGACAGTCGAGAAAAGCCAGTACGTACATGTCCTCGTTTTCTTCGTCAGAAGAGATTACGATCGTTGTTCGGCCTCTGTGTCGAGCTGCCGGTGCCACCGTTGAGGCTGCAGAAGATGTCGAAGAGCTTGAGGAACTTGAGATAGACTACGCAATATTGTGGTGAGTTAGAGCTGAAGTTAAACATGAGGACATACGATTACGCTTGGCGTTTCTGAAGTCTTTCCATTGATTGGTTTCTTGAACTCTGGGTATAAATTAGGGTCAAATGCCATCTGTTTGCGACTGGAAAGTTGCTCAAATGTTATTCAGAATCATAGACACGGCACATACAGGCGTTCCATTGTTATGGGTGATCGGGGTATGTGTTAGCTGAAGGTGTTTTGATGATCGCGGTTGAAGAAGACAACAACGCGTCGCACCTAATTGAACGTCACGTGGTCATTTACATACGTCCACAAGTTTGTTTGTACATGATTATATTTTGACCACAATAACCGCCTTTTGAACCGGTGGAGTCGGATCGTTTTCGTGCACCATGAGCTCGCATCGTGCACGCACGCGTTCCGATTATCTTTTCTTCCTCTCCTACCGAACTCGCTGGTGCAGTCCACTCCTCTGAATGATTTCATATATCCATGAAACTTAACCCATCTCAAGGACCGACAACGACCAATACTCACACGTCAACAATTCCGTCTACTACCACCTCTTTGATTCTGTAGTGAACACTTTTCTCATCCAACGATGTGGACTCACCTCCGACTCTGGTCAAATCGGGCTGGTGGTCTCGTCCCATTGCCAGGTGAGTACTAATGCCAAGCGGCTCTCCGCTCCGACCAGGTGACTACAACTTCGACCATAGTTTTTCTCTCCCCTGTCATTTCCTCAGGTTCTGGACCTCGGACTTCAAGTAGTGAAGCTCGGTTCAAGTTCCGTGACATATGAGGTTGCGGTGTTTGAGGAGGGAAAGGATGTACCCGCAGCTGTTGGAGGTTATACCCATGTCTTTGTGGAACGGGGATCCAGGAAGAGCATCCCCATGAATGAGCCCCTTCGGGAAGGTCTTTCAAGCCTGTTATCGGCCAATGAGAGCTTGGAATCTAAGCTTTGAAGTGCACTTCCATCAAATCATCATAGAATTCTCAAAATTTACAAATGAACGAAAAGGTGCTTTGACAAGCACACTTACCTGATTCGCTGATTTTCTAGTATGACGACTAGTCTGACCTCTGCAGCCCGTTCAAGTGCACATAAGGAGTTCACAACGTATTATAGGAGTCATGTACGTAAGTCAAACGTAAGTCGTCTACCTCTGTGTACTTTCATAACACTGATTCTATTGATATTAATACTACCACCATATCTCTGGTGCTCGTGCCCTCCATGACCGATGCTGATATATCGCTGTAGCGCTATGTCCCATGATTCGGAAGGCCTGCCGATATCTGGCTAGGCGTTATTTTATCTTTTAGCGAACGCTATTAACTATATATATGCAGTTCCTCTGTCCCTGTTCTGCGTTATCGTGCCATATCAGTAAACGCCGCAACTCAGTCGAGTAATTTCGACACGCTGACAAGGTATCAAATTTAAAATCAAGGTCTATCCCGAAACACGAGCTTCGTCTCAACGCGTGTGCAGTTTAGAAGGTTTGAGCTCTCGTCCACACACTTGACAGGGCCGTTCTCAACGTCTTTGCAAACTAGGCAGTACCAGCCAGTGCTCACTGGCACATCCCTCTGCAAGATGATTCGTAGATTGGTTTTCAGCGTGAACTACGTGACCTCACTTGCCTTCAACATTATGTATGAAGAAAATTCAAACTACAATCGTACATACTCGGTCTAGGATGAATAGAACATATTGACCAGAATTAGACTAGGTGCGCAACGGAAATCATCTTGACACATGTAATTATAATATCTCAACTAGGTCCTGATCATCTGATGGAGTCTAGCTATCATATTGCGAATAACTTAATCAGCTTGTCTTCTGTGGCGATAACCAGGTCATGAAGCCCATTTGCCTTGACTTCTTGAGTGAAACACATCTCTTCGCCCCAAACCCACGTACGGGGCGCGAGCCAATGGTTCATAATTATACCAATGTTATTTACGATCTTAGTACGCAGTAGTATATCGCATGTACTGTCTACATTGGGCGTTTCCCCAAGCAGACAATAAATTGGATTAAAAACATATCTCTTGGCGCCTAGACCAGGTACCCCATCAGTAAACTGGTGAGCCGCAGATATTAGTAGATATTGTGGTATTTTGTAAGCCCAATGAGCACTTCGGCTTACAAAATTATGGGAATATTAGTGACTCACCAGTTTACTGATGGGCCAGTGACAGGAAATGCAAGGCAAGGCAGATGGAGCCGGCGATGCGCAAAACAACCAGTGCTCAGGGACTCGAGCATATGGCATAATGCCAACTTTACAGCCCCGACACGCCGCAGCAAGCAGACCGGTTCCTGCGTCTCTTCAGCTGACAATGATGTGGCGTGAATGATAGAGTTTCATGTGAAGTGGTGTCGGCTGGCAGGCAGCTATTGAAGTCGGATGATTTGCCGACCCAGTTCAGGGCAGACTGCAATAATGTCACCTGATTGAGCGACGATCTCCTACAACGGCCGCCTGAGAGCGGTTTGCTTCTTTTCGCCATAAATTGCTGGTAGGAGGACGCCGAAGATGCCGAACTGCGAGTGTGCGATACTTTCTTGCAATGTGGTGACGCGTATCGACACACCTTAGAGTTCCTCTCAGGCACCTATCGTTCCTGGACGGAAGGCGAAAGGGGCCCGCGCATCTAGGTCCGTCGAATCGCAACGGACTGCTTGTGATTGGGAGAGCAGTCGTCAACATAAGGGACCAACCTTGAGAATGATTTTGAGAGCCAGGAATCCTTAAGTCATTCATCTTCGTGTATTTCAAACACTCTTTGCCAGCGGGCAAGACTTGGCCGAACATCGGACAGGTAGATGATCGTAAGCGCTGAGTGGCGATACCACACAAACATAGAATCTTGAAGCTTGACGTTGTTATTCTTGTCGATGTAGTATGTGTCTCTCTACGCCCATCGACACGCAGCGTCACGGGCAATTTTGCGGTGTGACTGCAACTTCACGATGTCATCAACTGGATTCAAGTTGTATACGATCTTGTCCAGTATGTCAGTGGTTCAAAACTGAGCATCAATGTCATCAAGTGAGATTAATTAAGAACCTTCGAGATTGTCACTGCAGACTGCTGCAAGCGGAGGATACAGAATAAACGCGAAGTTGATCTCGACTCTTGAGCTGCTTGGCAACCTCTATGATTGATGCCCGGAAGTTCGGAACTGCTCCCATGGTTCTGCCTGGGGTTCTGCCCACAACAAGTACTAGGACTCGGTAACCAACGTCATGATTAATTGGAAACCGCAGTAAGGCCAACTTGGCCAACTTGGAAAAAATGTTACGGGAGGTGCACTTCTTGATGCGCAGAGAGTGCGATCGCTATTGTTTTTGTCATTCTAGCAATCCCTAGGTAATCGAACTCAATCAACCCTTCGCCTTCCTTGAATATGACGATCAGCAGAAGCATGCAGCACTGCATGGTGCACAACGCTACGACGATGCTACCGAGTAATGCTTTCCGAAAATGCTCCCGGCATTCGAGTACGAGGTAGGTCTTCGACCACACATGCGTCAATATGATTGATTGTGTCTTCAGAGCTGCGCCAGCAGTATGTCTCTCCTTTGGAAGCAAAAAGTGCTATTTGGAAGGTGATTGGTGCTCAAATGAAAAACGCCCCACCTTGTTTCCATAGATAGGAAGGGCACTCGACTGGGATGTGTCCGGGAAGGAAATTTAGATATGAGAGCATTTGACTTTGCGGAACTGCAGCGTGTGGACAAGGGATTAGTCACTAGTGCCTGCAACAATGGAGGACGAAACTACGGTCACGGATCATGATACAAACGAAGATGGGACTCACAACACTACCGGCGAATCTAGGTTGATCGTCGCTAAGTATAGCTCATCAGCCTTGTCGCCAGCAGCGAGACAAAGTATCTGCACTCGCAAGCAAGGTTAACATTCCCATTGGCAACATGCAATGTTTTGTTGCTTAAAAGTTGAGTGAAATGCGAGTGAGAATTGTAACCAGAACAATCTTCAACTGGCACTTACCAGTACACCAACGGAGTTCATAATCTCATCACTCATATCACTGGTACGCCTCGATGGCTTCTCTAAATCCACCTGCAGAGGAGTGCACGGCAACGACCCGCTCGACCAATAGCAGGTGGCACGACTCAGGACTGCCTCGAACTTCGTGTGCGACGCTTTCCTTTGTACTTGGATTTAACACTTGCAAATCATTTCTTGTTGCATGGCAAGAAGTTCGCCAGATCGTGACGGCGAGTACCAGTCTTAGTTGACTGTTACTCCACAATTGATTAGACGTCCTTGCACTTGCCACATTTATGTGCTCCATGACTCGATACTCAGCTTCGCCATTTAGTCTGTTGACCTAGTGGCTAGGATTAAGCCGCATCTGATGAAAGGTTCATCGAGTCGATCTCCCATGAGTGAGTGTCAGTACTAGTAATGCGTTGTGTGAGAGTTTGCCAGTGTATTCGTCCCAGACGATTGGAGCTCTCCATCGACATCACTGTACAGTGAGTACTAGGATAACACTGCCACTAATCATCATTACCATTTTGTTTCAAATTCGACACTCGATATCTTCAAAGTCCCACAGACGAATAATCTTGTCTTCTAAGCCCATCACTACATGTCGATATCTATCGGGGAAAACTGTCCGTACTGATTCTACCATCCTCTTGCGGTAGGGGTTGGAGTCTCATTTTCCAGAGCCTAGGCCCTAGGCTGCCAGTACCAGTGCGAGGCTGAGCTGCATTACGACCTCTGAATTGATTTCTCGTAACGCTCTCGGCGTTAGACATCCAATTTGCCAAGATGCTGTTACGCCATTCTTGCATTTATGTAAAAGAAACTTCCTGTGCCTCCATATCAGTGGTATCGTAAGGTGTTCAGTAACAGTTCATCCGCAGAGCTCATTAGTAACGAGATCAAAAAGCCTTCTCGGAATGTGGTCGGTTATATCTTATTACGCTGCAGTTCACCGTCCCGTCTCGTACGTACATCTAAGAGTACTTATCAGTGCTGCAATAACTTTCACAGTCATGCAGCATATCGTGACTGTGCAGCTTATCCGACCAGTCGCATGTACGGAACGTTCCTCGGTCTTCTCGCCTAGAACTAGAATGGAAGATGAAGCTGACATGCCCAATCAACGTTTCAACGTTGACATTACAACTCCCAAGTGTTACAGTGCACACTGCATCGAATTCGAGTCTTGCTTCTCGGCATCCGCTTATATATTATTGACTAGTCCAAGATATCTGTTTTGTCTTCGTGAGAGTAGGCATCATAAAAAACGTTCTAGTACTGTATGTAAATAATCATCACATCAATTACGCCCAAGTCCAAGAAAGCAGTGCCCCTTCCCAAGAACCATTATCATGCACTCGCATGCCCAAGAGAGGTGATCATAAATCCCAAAAGAAATAGGGTGGTAGGTATCTCGCTAATTGCGTCCACATGAAACGGGCGCAGGCGTATTTTTAGATAGCAATACACTGGAGGATCAGCGCTCAGCATCAAACCTTCTTGCCGAAATCAAAGATGACCCCTAATGGTATTAGGCTGTACGACCAAGGAGACTGCGGAATATAGATTTGAACCCTGATAGCGCACCGACAGCCCGCGGTGATTTCGAAGTCGGAGGAGTTGGAGAATGCGGTGCGATGGGTGAAGCTGGTGCCGTCTGTGGGCGTGGGCGTGGGCGCTTCAAGCGAGCCGTGGATCTCGAGGTAGGGATGGAGACAGGGACGGGGATGGGAACAGCCAGGGAAGAGGGTTGTACGTGAGGTTTGTGAAGCATCGGAGAGATTTCTTTAGTGCGAGGTGGAGGAGCAGGTTGGTGAGGCAGCGGTGACCGTGACCATAGGAACTGTCCACATAGGATGAAGATTAGGATCTGGTGCTTGGTTGCAGCCGTAAAGCGAGCTTGGCGCATTTCTAGTCTCTAGAGCAGCAGGTGCAGAGCCTGATGTGGCATATGAAGAGAATGACGCGTAGGAAGTGACGGTGCAAAAAGAAGATGAGGATTCTTGTAGTTCTTGATCACGTGAGGTATTAGGGAGGTCGACGGAAGTTTTGGGTGCATATCTTGAGTTGTCTTGCTGGTCGCTGTCAGCGTCACTGCTCCACTGTGCTACTATGCTCTGCTTCAGATTCGACGGGACTTTAGGGTGGGAATACTCTGCGCCACGAGAAGCGGTTTGGAGGCTTGGAGCATTGATAGAAGTAGCGCCAGTGTCCCGTGATCCCATTGTCGTGCTACTGCCATCAGTCAAGCTCGAAGTAGAGTTTCCCGCACTTGAGGATACACTGGAAGAAGACATGATAGGGGGAGGAGGTAACAGGGTAATAGTAGTTGCGCTACCTGTGAGGCTACTTAATGCGCTATCTGTCCCGCACCGGGAATCAGGTTTAGGCATCCGTTGCTGTGTGTCATTCCTCATGGGAGACTTCAAGTCAAGGCTTGGAGCAATGCCAGAAGCCGACTTGGGTCGCTTGTGAAAGGAGGGGGAGGGAATGAACTGGAACGTCATTCGACGGCTTCGGCGATTATTCTCCTTTTCGTTATCTCCTATCTCTTCGGTCTGCGGAATATTTTCCTGGAGCGTCATATCCAATGTGGAAACATTTGGCGTGTTCTGTTTTGCACTACCCCTGAAGAACGGCGAAGGAGGGCGAGGTATCCAGGGTAATGACGGGGAAGCCAATCGTGCAGGTGGTACCTGAACAGATTGTGTTCGAGATTTGGTAAGTTTCCTGCGAGGTCTGGGTTGTGCCTCGGCTGAAGAAGTGCCTGGCGCCTTCGAGTCCATTTTCGATTCAGATGCGGCCCGCTCAGTGGATATGTCACCGGAGACAAGTTCTCCACGGTCATGGGATGAGTCGGAAAACCGGCTGTCAAGCATGGGGGTAGAGGAAACTTCGTTGGCTTCCAGAATCCTGACCACTCGAGTACGTTCCTGTGGTGCAGTGCGTTCTGCTGCGGCGTCCGCCATTACCGGTTCGCGGGAAGGTGCATTGAATTTCTTTAATTTCTTCCTTCTCGAGCTCGCCCTTCTGAGTACTCCGTCATCTTCCGTCACAGAGATTTGTCTCTGACGAGGGCTGTGACCGTCATCCATATCGAAAAACACGGTATCCCCACTTGCCCCGCTCATTTGCGAAAGGCGATTCACAGCATCCACGAGACTGATGCGTGAATGACGCTGGGAAGGGGTGGGATAAGACTTCCTCCGGCGCGGTGTTACATCGGCATTTTCTGCCTCGTTCTCGGATGATAATGAAAAGAAGGTGCTGATCGAACTTTTCTCGGACAATGCGGGTTCCCGAGAACCCGGGGGGAGAGATGTATGGGAGACTCGTGACGACGGCAGCGAGGCACGCCTGGAAGGCCTATTTCCGGGTGGGTGAATGGAAGGAGAAGGACCGGAGGCCTCAGAGTCGGAGACTATGATATGAGGTAGAGAATTTACACCTTCCTTGCCCATGCCCTCGGTGACCGGTGAGCCAGATGTGGCCGGATATACCGTGTTTATCATTGTGCTGGTGCATTTTCGTCTGCGGTATTCCCTGGCACTCAGGGGCATCACGACTGGTTGTGACGACATCGATTGCCTGGAAAAGCGGGGCGTAGACGCAGGACCAAATGGAGTAGATGACATCCAGTTATCATTCGGATTTCGGGACACTGAGGGCTTTTGGGAGGTTGGGCGAGCAGCACTCGGTGAGTAGGCTTGTGGGACATGAGCTGGCAGGGGAACTGTTTGGCATGGAAAAGATGCTGAGCGACTATGCCCGAATGGTGCTTGGGTAGGAGGTGGCGTCGCTGGTTCATCCTTGGCCTGCCGTCGGAAGAGACTAAGTGTAGGAATGGCGCTAGTGCTCTTGGGTAGTCCCGTTGTGGGAGCACGGTGCGCGTGCGAGGAGTAGGAAGATGAGCTGGCAGAATAAGAACCAGTATGAGAAATGACAGATGGGGGTGGCGAGCGCGAATACGGGCGAGCGTCTAGGCCGAGGGTAGGAATAGCGCCAACGCTCTTTGACGGTCCAGCTAAGGGTCCGGGGGCGCGGTGGGCATGCGAAGAGGTGGTCGCAGAAATAGAACCAGTGTGAGAGAAGATAGATGACGGCTGCGAGCGCGAATATGGACCGAAGTCTATGCTCAAAGCACTTGGGCATTGTGACTGACTTGACTCTAAAGATACGATGGATGTATTACTAGAGAATGCTGGCCCGGCAAGAGGAGAAGAGCGTAATGGACGAGAAGCATGGAGAGATGTTGGATATCCTACGAGTGCAGGTGTAGTACTTAATGGTTGTCCTGCGCGTTCGCGCAATGCGGCAGGGCGATGTACCACCGCCACGGCCTCAGGCTATAATAGAGAAGGTAAGATACGACAAGGAGACACGCCGGGTAAGAAACTCACCTGCAGCACGCAGGGTTGGGACATGGCAACTTGGGAAAAGTCGCGAGGGGGAAATAGGTGTACATATAGGAAAAGCCAATTCTGACGCGGGTTAGGATCAAACCGAGACTCGTTGCCTCGAGGCCATTTCGAGGCACATCATGATGTGATGGTAAATGGCGATTAGCAGAATAATAAATTTAGCCAAGACTAATTATAATAATTCCGACAAGTGGCAATAATAGAACGACAGTACACATGTGGGCACTGCCCGAGGGCACCGGTATCTTAATCGTTTGATTCAGACCATAAAGCACGGATCTCTTGTCAGCACAGTGTGATTTTTTGATATACGTAAAGCATGTTATCAGTGGTGCGTGGGCTTTTTCCCGTCTACAAACATGTTCCGTGTAGCACTGGGCAGTGTCGCTGTCATTTCGTCAAGCTCGCGAGTTATTTGCACCTGACACCCAAGTCGACTCGTGTCAGTTAAACCGAACGCCATGTCAAGCATGTCATTTTCATCATCAGATGGCTCGGGGAGCAGATCATAATGCTCGGGCGAGAGAATAACATGACATGTCGAACAGGCAACTGACCCTTCACATGCGCCTAATGATTCAACCAAATCAGTTCAGCTGATCAAATGATGTCAAATGAAGCACTACACCTTCTAGGTCAATGTCGTGCTCATGCGCAAGTGATAGGATGTCATCTCCCTCGTTCGCTTCGATGGTCTTCAACAAATTACCCTTCGAATCTTTGAAATGCAATTTAATTCTGAAGCAGGGTCAGGTCAACTCGGGACACTTTGCCGGTATGCTGCGTACCCAGTGCCGGGATCTGGTCTGGTCACATTCCCATGACGCTGTACTTGACGAATTGTGGTCGGTTTAATATTCCAACATCACAAGGTGAGATACGCACTCTGCGAGCCGTGTAGCCATCTCCGCAAGCTGGGACTCCCTAAATTTTGGCTATTTGACCGTGTCCAGTAGTCCAATGGGTGTATTGAACGATCGCGGATAATAGCAGACATCCGCATACAGCGGAGAATGCGGGAGGACATGATGAGGGACTCACGAGAAGGGAGGCGTGGACAGAATATTGGCAGCAGCAAGCGGAATGGTAAACGGTAAATTACATAAGCTGACAGCGTGCTAGCCCGAGGCTGGCCGCCACCTTCCAGAGTTCGTCCAGCACCCCTCCACACACAATGCATGACATCTGTCATTTGGTAGGTTGATGCTGAGTAGTATAAATGTGAATCTCATGCAATGGGCTGTACCACAGGATAGCGACTGGTTTGCCAATGCACTCGCCATCTTTCTTATCATTGGTCTTGTCGTATCCTATATCCCGCAGGTAATGTGCACAATATGCAGAACAGTAAACATCTGACTCTTGTGGAATAGCATTTCCGAATAATTCAGATGGGTTCTTCCGAGGGCTTTAGCCCGTGGTTCTTGTTACTTGGTAGCACGTCTTCTGCCGCGGGAATGCTTAACGTGTGAGCCACCCGTCGGTATCGATCATTGCCCTTCCTGATGAATTGTCTAACAGGATCGCACTATCCTGGCCTACTATTCAGTGCTGTAATGATGCGGTGCGTTTCGTGGTGATATTGCTCGCTTGACGCCACTGAGAGCCTACGATATCAGAGCGTGGGGAGATGCCTAGAAATTACTGCTGGAGTAACACAAGTGACCTTGCAGTGGGTTTTATTCACGCTTATGTATGATCACCTCTTCCAGTCTGGCAGTTTAACTAATATCAAACGCAGCCTGGTTTTGTACATGATCTACTATCCCACCCGGTTGAAATTCGTTGATATTGACATCCCTGCGCACGGCACTCTCCCTCCTCAACATGTCAAGACAAAGCTTTTGAGTGATGATTGGCGTCTTTCTGTAGGCGTCTCGTGGGCTGTCACCATCCATCTGTTTGAGTGACCTATTTTACTTTCTGGCTCCTGTATTCTGACGTGTGTTCTGAAGTGTCCTGTTTACCATCGTCACATTTTTCCTTCTGTTCACGCGCATCCCAGGGCCTGACGGAGAGGTTCCACGTCAAATTTCCTTGTGGGCGACCTTTCTCGGCGTCAGCTCTGCATTACTCGCAGCAATTCAATATGCGCCACAGCTGTCGCGGACTTATCGTTTGAAGCTTGTCGGTGCGCTCAGTATCCCATGATGATATTACAGAGTCCTGGAGCAGCTATAATGTCCATATCTATTGCGCTTCGGTGAGCAACTAGATTCGCCGCATTCGACGTTGGACTCATGTATATGCAAGCCCTGGCACTAACTGGACAAGTGCGTTTGCATTTCTTGCTCTTACTGCCATATTAATAATATGTGTCAAAGGTTGGGCGATGTTCGCTGTGTCCGGCATCATGCAAACCGCCTTACTGGTTATGTGCATTGCATGGAAGTTCCGTCAGCGTAGGCTCAGGATTGATGACTTTGGTTACTCACTGGATAGCGCCTCGTCCACTCCATTGACAGACGATATTGACACCGTCGTTGGCGAAGTTTCAGATCCCCAAGTTGGCGACATTTCTTTCGCCAACAATGCGGAAGACGCCCGTGAAGATGCGCCGCTTCTGGCGAAACCAAGACGTTCGGGCAGGAGTTCCAAGTTCTTTGGCTGGCTGAGGTTATAAGTAGATATCGGGTTTGGGGACTTTTTGTTGTTTCTCGTTAATACATAGAACCTGAGCTCTGGGCAACTATAGTATACCCGTTGGACCTACCTGAAGACTTAGTATCGTAATGACATTGACATTGCCTTGACACTATGAATCTCAAAAAGGCAACTCTACTTTCGCGCAGTTTCGCGCCTCTCATCCACCATGGCCAGCTTGATCGCGATTCTCGACTTGAAGGGGAAGCCTCTAATACAGCGCTCGTACAAGGACGATGTACCATCGTCGTATATCGAGCGCTTCTTACCGCTTGTATTAGACATCGAAGAAGAGGGACAACAAGTAACGCCATGCTTCTCAAGTCAAGGTATCAATTACATGCACATTCGACACTCCAATCTTTACAGTGCGTCTTGACGTGTCTTGTGGCCGAACCGCCTCCCTGATGCTTTACGCTGCAGTCTTGGCTTTATCGAAGCGCAACTCAAATGCCGCTGAGATCATCATATTCCTCCATCGATTGACTCAAGTCTTGATTGAATACTTCAAGGAGCTCGAGGAGGAGTCTATCAGAGACAACTTTGTTATTATATATGAGCTGATGGATGAGATGATGGACTTTGGGTTCCCGCAGACGACAGAAAGTAAGATATTACAAGAGTACGTATGAGACTTGCTCGTATGTGTTGAGTGCTAACTGCTGCGTTAGGTACATCACTCAGGAGTCGCACAAGCTTGAGATCCAAGCAAGGCCTCCCATGGCTGTCACGAATGCTGTTTCATGGAGAACAGAGGGTATAAGGTATAGGAAGAATGAAGTGTTCCTGGACGTTATTGAGAGCGTGAACCTCTTGGTGAGTACTGTTCACTGTGCGCCGAGGCTCGATATAAATTGCATACATAGGTCAATTCAAACGGCAACGTGGTCCGGTCTGAAATATTAGGTGCTGTCAAAATGAAGTGTTACCTGTCTGGTATGCCTGAACTGCGACTCGGGCTGAACGACAAGGTCATGTTTGAAAGCACTGGTAGAAGTATGCTATGATTTCCCTATACTCCTCCCCTTGTCCCTGACATATCATTTTACGATAGCTGCTCGGGGCAAAGCTATCGAAATGGAGGACGTCAAGTTCCACCAGTGCGTTCGGCTCTCCAGGTTCGAAAATGACCGCACAATATCGTTCATACCTCCAGACGGCGAGTTCGAACTCATGTCTTACCGATTGTCGACCCCCGTCAAACCTCTTATTTGGGTGGAAGCTGCTGTGGAAAGCCACAAAGGGAGCCGCGTGGAATATATGGTAAAATGCAAAGCACAATTCAAGCGCAGAAGCTCTGCGAATAATGTTGAGATCTATGTGCCTGTCCCGGATGATGCAGATAGCCCGAAATTCAGAGTTTGTTACCTGGATCATCTAGATAACTCCAAGCTGACGCGGTCTGCTGTCTAGGCATCTACAGGGAGTGTGCAGTATGCTCCTGATAAGTCTGCATTCGTCTGGAAGATCAAGCAGCTCGGAGGTGGCCGGGAATATCTAATGCGTGCTCATTTCGGTCTTCCTAGCGTTAAAAGCGGTGAGTAGATTTGACCTTGTGTATTCGCTTTACTGATTAATACAGTAGAACAAGACATGGAGAAGCGTGCGCCCATCAGTGTGAAGTTTGAGATCCCCTATTTCACGGTGTCCGGTATCCAAGTTCGCTATCTGAAGATTGTAGAAAAGAGCGGATATCAAGCCCTGCCTTGGGTCAGGTATATAACCCAGAATGGCGATGATTATAGGTGAGGAGCATGCATTTGTCTCTACTTGTGTGATGTTGACTTAAACCGTCCCAGCCTTCGAACTGCTCTTGAGAAAGGGAGTACGCCTATTGTACAACAGATGTGAACGTATTGTATTATATCCGGCTCTATTGATGCTTCGATTGGGACGTTGATTTAGAAATCCTCAGGTTGGATCAAATTTCTCTGAGTTGTTTCTAAACGTGCGATCCTCGTCAATTGTGGTGCCCTATAGACGCACGAATCATGTACAGGCTTCCGTGATGAATGATAGTACGTTCCCAATTTCTCGTTCATCAAAGGTCGGCCGCGTCAACACTGGGTAGTGGACTTCCGAATTTGTGCGATGATCGTGAATTGTTTTTGCAGGCTCTTTTGTACGAACGACACTCAAGAACACGTTTGTACAGCGAGTAAGTATCAGAACAGCATAATGCAAGACTAACGACAATTTGGGTGTGATACATCAACGAAGTTATAGATAGAGGAGGAAATCATTGGAAGTTATAGGAACGATGAGATTGAGCTCACGAGTCGAAGGTTATACAAGTCTAGCTTGACACCTCGAGTGACAGTGACAGAGTAAAAGGCAACACTTGGTCCAGATCTACTTTCGCGCCATCCTATAACACGATATTTCAGCGAATGACATTAACCATAATTCAGATCACACAAACTTCACAGCACGACGGGAAGAAGACAAGGCATTATACGCCCACATAATCCTCGAAATTTTCCGCACGTGACGCGAGAGGGCTAGCTTCTCCCAGTTGCCGGCGCAGAACATGCGATTGACCGCGAAAAGCTTTGCATATGTCATCCTCCAGCCGGCAAGTGATCAGGAATCGGAGGTTTCTGGGAAGCTCGGCGCCTTTGTCGACAAGGACGCTCAACACTTCCTTCCTTGCAGCTTCATTCCCTCCCAGCTCCAGACCGTCAATAATTACCAGGAATGGTCCGTTCCAAATGACATCTCTAGAGGGAGCGAGGATAAATTCCTCAAACTGCGTCCTCGCCACCCGTGTCTTCCGCAGACTCGTCTCGTTTCCTACGGCCCTCCAGAGATTCTGCTTGAACTGAGCATTATGATCCGCCAGATCACGGGCGATTGTCGAGAATAGGTTTGTGTAACTCCGGGTGTCGTTGTGCCTGGTACCCCGAAAGCAATACGAGGAACCAAGGCGCGACGCGAACTGAAATTGTTCTCCAATCTGTAGCGCGATGGAGCTGCACAACTCTTCAGGCCCGGACAAGAGGCAGATCCTCTCTGATTCCTTGCTGTCCCCAATAACCCAGCTCTGTAGGGATGTTATGAGATCAGATGGGGGTGCCGCACTGTTGGCCGGTAGATGAACGGCGTATGATGCTGCACATCTGGCATCTACGGCGTAAGACATTTCACGAAAATCTGCTTTTGCGCCTGTTTGAAACGGAATGAGGACGGACGCAGGGAAAAAATAGGATGACTCACCAAGATCTGCAACATCTTCTAAGATTTTCAGTACAGTGAGCTGTGTGGAGACAGCCATATAGCACTGAAAATTGCGCTGCAGGTCTATGAATGCATTTTCGAATGCTTTGATCTGAGCTTCCATGTTCAACACTGAATTCTTAATCGCTTGCGCAACTTTGTAAATGGCGTCTGGCATCAGTCAGAACTCTATTATACTTGGAAGACTCACAGCTGCCTCGAGTATCCAAATAATCACGGATGAAGAACGCGCATTCGATTGTTTGCTGCATAATTGCTTCGAGAACGTTTTTTTGTTTATGCAGATACGGGAGAGCATTAACGGTCATAACAAGATCGTAAGTGTCTTGCATAGTCCGCATCAGCCGAATTATGCCGTATTCGCAAGCGATTTTTTGCCTGATAACCTAATAGCGATGATTTTATACCACATGAGCATGAAAATGGTGCGCCCAAACCTCGTATCCTGTTGCCAGTATTGCATATGCAATCCTTGCGTAGGGGTGAAGCTAAAAAAAGAGAGTCAAGCTAGTTCTTCCGGGTGTGAAAGATGTGGCACACCTTAGCCAATCTTTCAGCCACCGAAACAAAGATACTGATTTTCACCAGAAGAGGGTAAAGGTGTTCATCGCCACCAGTGTCTTTGCTAGCCCGAGAAATTGCATGTTCAATGATTCTCTTATCTTGATCATAGTCTCTTGGTTGATTTGGTTGGACATGTAGATCCGCAGTACGGTTAACGGCGGCAGAAAGCTCCTGCGTGAAAAAACTCAAAGACCTTGTAAATGACATAGCACCAGCTCGTGCTGCCCTGAAAGACAAAGTGGGGATTCCGTCTATGCGCACGGATGCTGCAGACGATAGAAGAGGACGTCTAATCACTGTTGGCAGATTCGTCATTAAATCAATGTCCTCGTCACTGGAGGATAACACTGACAGCTGTGTTGTTGCAGAAGTTCATCGACGTCGAAAATAGCGATACCAATAGGAATTGGCTCGCTATCTTTTCCGTCATAGCCGAGAACGCGAAACACAAGTCGTGATGTTTGAGAAACGTTACTGGGATGCCTAAATTATTGCGCAACGATACAACATGGGAGGACTTACAACGTGAATGTTGTATCCCATATTAAGGATTTCTCCCCCTGGTGTCCTTGAGATGTGATGTTCTGAGACCCTCCGCTACCCGCCGCGTGAACTTCGAGGAAGAATCGATCATCCCAAGACAGCTTTCCGAATTTAGGAACACGGTCGATGTCCAGGATAACGGCTTTGAATGCACCATTAGCGACAGTGGAAAACATTATTGTCAATCGAGATGTACCGGAAATATCCAATGCATCGATCTGCTTTGTACCCAGTACGTCAGTTTGCTCGACCGTCGAATTGTCAGTTTCTTCAATGTGATTATTACCAGCGGTAGACGCATCCGAAGTCTGAGAGACCTTGAATTCCGTCTGGATTTTTGTGCCTCCACACTCAAGAGTCTTACGAACAACTGCGGAGGTTGTGAGTAGGCTACACAAAGGCCCATAGATAACCTACCACCGTTGGGTGCAGCGAGCCATTCCTTCACGAAACCTTCCACCACAGCTATCGGCTTGTTTTTATGGAGCCAGCGTGCTGCAAAAATTTGCAGTGAAGCATGCGAGTCGAGTTGGAATGGACTATTGACAAACGCATCAAACAGACGCATATGCGCAGCATCAATCGACCTACAAATCATATCCGTCTGTCCATCTGGAGCGTCCTTGATTACTGGACTTTGAGGGGCTTTCCCAGATAGTGTCGTCTATAGCCACTTGAACACGGAATGTATCATGGTGGACGGAGGGCAAATCTTGCAGGTCGATGTCTGCGGGAATGATTTGAGAAATAGCGCCAATAAGGGATGCTTGACTGCTCACAAGAAATAGATAGCTTGTTGATGGTTGAGGATTGGATTTGGGCAATCTAAAGTGAATCTCGATCTCTTGGCCGTGTGATCCATACAAACTGACAGCGCGCTTGATGGCTAAAATGCATTAAATATGTTGAAGGGGAAGTAGTAAACCTCACTTACGACCTGGACATTTCAAGAGTCTTTCGACGGTGTCCTCAAAGCTACCAATCCGTCGTGACTGTCGCATATCGCAGGCATCGATGTTAAATGTAACTTTGGAGGACTCTTCAACTTTGCTTGTTGAGGGTACCGCGTACTGTTAATTCCCACAGAAATCACAGTTAATGACGACTCACAAGCGGTGTGTATTGTCCCACTTGTAGGATCGTAGTGCCCAGCCTGTTGTCTGCAGTTGGTTGCAAACACTGATACGCACGCTGAAAAAGTCGTCCCAAGAAGACCTCCCAACTTTCGGTAGTTTCCCACGCAGAGAGATATCTGCATAGTGGTGAACCTTCCGGGTCGACGGCTATCATATATAGAGAAATGCGAACCAAATATCTCTATCTCTAGAATATTCGAGCGCGATTGGCTAATGAGACAAATCAGCTATTCAATATCACGATTCAAAGTATAAAGATGAAACTTGCCGATCACTACGCAAAGATTTACTACGGTCGAGATGCCTGGGGATCGGCGTGAATAAACTGCATGTGATTCGTCAGTCAAAAATGGCAACGTACGATGAAGATTTAGCATCATCATAGCTGTTCATCATTTTTTAACAGTGCGATCGTGACCTGCTCTCAGCTTCAATTTCAATGAGCCAGAACATCTGGCGACGAGATATCATACCGTGAGTATAAAGTGGATGCAACAACAAGAGTCGAATCTGAATGGCATTGTAGAAAACTAGAAGCTAAATCAGCGCTGGTATATATACCAGTGTCTTATCCTGAGTCGGACCTTTCTCTACTTTCCTCGAATACATCGGATGTGACAGAAGCTCGATAAATTGGAGTACGTACTAATGGAGGGATAACCCTTGCTGCTGGAGTCAGCTGGACACATGCAGCGCTCGCGGAAGCAATACCTATCGGGTAGCCAGGCTATCCGAGATATCGATTCGGCGTTCGATGTGGTAGTATAATAATTTCAGAGTCAGTGGGCCAAACATGGACCGAAACGAGGATGAACACCTGGCAAGTCATCAGTGAGTTATACAATATTAAGTTAGGCCAGGTCTCAATGATGACAATTGCCCTTGCCCAGGGCACGGGTTCGATTCTGAGAAAAACGTTTGATGCTTCTAAGAATCCAAGTAGCGCCTGTGACAGTGGAAACCGCCTTGAACGGTAGTGACAAGCGCCACTTCAACCAATTAATCTCTCGGAACCAGCCGCGGCATGTTCCGCTTTCTTGAAGTCCTGGTCCTTGGGCGCATAAAGACACTCGCAGCTAGCGTCTGTCCCCCTCCATGAGAATAGGCTTTTTTTTCCAGCATGCCCCTTTCCTATCGCATCCTCACATCAAGGGACAGTGTATGTGATTCTCCGCATTTCACACGGAAAACTGCCATATATGCAAGTTAGAATCGGAATTTATTTTCAAAGCATAATGGATTGCGTTGTTAGTATGGTGCGATTATAACACGTTGTATTGGCATTGTACCTTGCAATGGCATGGCGTGATGAAGGAGATACAATACTCATGACAGGGAGTAAATTTCGAACGTCCACAATATTTTGAATACCCCTCTTAGGACAATCTAATGATTTTTTTCTGCGGCAGTGAGTTCCCCTTTTGTGCTGACGTCCTATAGCGCACAATCTTGAGGCGCCCTAACAGTTTTAGCAAGTCAGGGTTCACATTAATCACACAAGCGCGCAACAGCATTACATAGATTATTCCCGAACTCCACGCCTCATGCAGTGATTCTATCAGCATGCCTCAAAACCAGTGCTTCTTCACATTCTTCCAGACGCCCTGCAAGGCGCAACCAAAGGCGCCGAAGTGATACATCTTGCCTGGCCCTCATGGAAGAAGATTGTACCTGCGGAATGTTATTGATTGCTTTCACAGGCCCCACCTCGGGGAACATGGCGAATTTAATTACCGGATACCCCGGAATTCCGCTCCTCACAAAGTTGAGAACATGAGCCTCTCGGCCGGAGTTCTTCATTAACGGATCAAGATCTTTGAATGGTGTGTATCAAAAGTAGATACGCAATTGAAATACTTCAGCCCACAGAGGGTTTGAAGTTTGAAATCGGAGGAATTGTGGCAGAGATCATTCGGATGCTGATACGCTGTCCAGTTTGGTACTGGTGCTATTGGTTCGGCACCACAGCGTGTCCTATCTTGATAGAAATTACAATGCGGTTCCATGCTTGTAGCTCACGAGTGATAGAATGTGGGTCGATAAGGTTAAATATTGCTCCACCGGTTACGCCGTGCAGCCTTCCAGAAATGAGTTGGTTTCAGGGAACAAGGGGAAAGGCTCATCATCAGTCGACCGAATATTAAAGCCCTTGAATTTGAAAGTGAGACCTCGAACTATGTAGTAGTCAAAATCAAACTGTAATTGATCGAAACCGCATCCATCTGTGAGGGCAAAATCTGGCAAAGTACGCAAAGTTGACGGGGCGGCCGAGAACATTATGATAATCAATGTCGATCCCCGGTCAGTGGAAAAATGATCTTTAGCTTGAGCATTATGCACCACCTCCTCATTGCATAGTAAGTGTTGAATATTAATGCTGAGCGCCGCTCGAACCTTCCGAGTGAAGTTCTGCAGTCGGATTTCCTTTGCGAAGTGAGCGTCTATACCGGTTGTTTGTTCGTGTTGAAAATACACCCGTACGTCTATGCGGCTCTCACGCAATCAAAAAGTCTGCGCCACTAGATCTGAATCTCACTTGAATACGTATTCTGCCATAGCCGTGCACTCGTGACACGTACTAGGTACCGCACCAGTCAAAAACCAGCGTCAAATTCTTGTGAGGCAGAACGATTTTGCGATTGCAATCTCGGTTCGATCTTTGGGAAGCTGTCTACATTTATTTCAGGATCCACTCGCAGCCGATACAAGGTGCTGGGCTTGGCCAGAGAGGCGCCCGAAACGCTCGACCGTGGCAAGTGCCCCCGAACCCTTGAGCCAAGCTTGCTACGGTGACTGCGCTGTCGTTGATCCACATCGTGTAATTGATGTGACCGAGAAGCAGAGTTCCCGGATTATCGACTTTCGTGGTGAAAGACACAGTGCTAGGCAGGTTATCCAGTCCGCCTGGATTCATGATCAGGTTCGGTTCTAAGGGTCAATAAACGAGGTGCACATACATTCTCGAACCTCTCCCCTCACAGAATGACCCTTGTATCGTGGCTCGTCCCATTGCACAGTACGTTGGCTTGTGCGACTGTATTTATTGTAGGTCAATGTATCCCCATCTAGCTGCTACAGTACGAGAAGTTGTGGGGCATCATTACGAATTGCTTTGTAACACTATTTGCGTGCACACCTGGACTGCCATGCATCACACTAGGAAGAAGGGATATCCGCTATCACTCTCCGTCGCTTTGTCTCATGCTGGTAGCGCTCGCTGTACCGGAGCTCCCGATTGCCTGGGCGCTGTGACAATCTTTTGCTGCTCGTGACATTGAAAGGGATTGTCGCGGCGATTGATACCCTGTAAATTCACAGACCACTGACGAGCTTGATCTTGTAATGTTCAGTCTCCTTGATACAGACGACATGAACGGTTGCAGTGATAACTCACATGGCCGGTGTCGACCTATGTCACATGCAGCAGGGGCCGGGACAAGAAAATGGAAATAGCGAAGGGCATTTGGAAAGTCCGCTTCAACTTGAAGGTCAGCCATGATCTCGAATCGGCTTTGGTACGCAACTTCAATTCAAATTTTCTTGCAGCCTGGATTCGAACTCATGTGTATTCGCCATGGATACGTCAACATGCTCACCGTAACGGAGCAAGAAATAGAAGACAAAACAAAGGCGATGGCTTATCCAAAGGATTTTCCGTCCTTCAACTAGGGCAGGTTCGTTATCCAGTATCGTCTATCAGCTGTCCACGACGCAGCTCGAAATCAACACGCCTTCTGTGACAACTCTTGGTTTAGTGGCGTCTACTGTAGTGGCAGAAGCCAAAATCTAGGGCAGCCTTATCACGTTCATTGGAAGACGTGCCAGAGGCCAAAAACCCTGGCTCGTGAGTACGTCCAACCTTTTTTGTACGGCTAATCTGTTCATTGATCGACACACCTCCTATGTAGCATAAACCTCTGTCAGGAGAGTGGCACACCTCATCGCACTGGTGCTTACGTTCTTGAGCTTGCGATCACATCCTGCTGGCGTTTATGCTGCGACCAATCTTGTTCCCCATGTATAGCTTCTTCATTTTTCTACTTCCCCTCAGAACCACAAGACGATACTTCCGGGGAATTAGTCTATTGTATACTTCTTTCATGCTTCTTTGGATGGGTAATTCGCCAATTTCACAGAGCGCAAGATCAGTAGGTAAGAAGTCGTATGATTTTGCAATTGTGTGTTGACTGCCTGCGTTGATCACAGGGACGGTGATCACACTTATCCTTCTTGTGGAAGGTGTATTGGCTACCATGATGTAAGCACGCCAGCTTGCTATAAGTCCTACATATACTGTCGCTGTGCTGAAAGCTAAGCTTCAGTATTTCACCTTTTGGTGTAACGGTTATGCGGGCGGTAGTCTGACCAAAGTTACACATAAGCTTCCTAACATTCTCACAGGTGTGGTGAGTGGATTAAGGAAAGAACGGGAGGTAAGGGACTGGTGTGTTTCAAGACAGACCGCGGTTAGTCATTCTTACTAATAGCAGATCTCCTTCACGCTTCTATGCTCGGTAGTGCATCAGATAGCTACTCTGCCAGTCTGAGATTGGAGTACATACTCATGTCAGGTCAATATGAACACAAGTTTAACGCGCTTGTCATCTACTAGTGAAACTTCCATTGGATACGAGTCTAACGAAAAATGCGCCGGGCAAAGTTCAGTCAGCCCGCTGTACACTCGTTGAAATAACTCTCCAGCTGCTGCTACAAATTTTAAAGCGAAGGCGCAATTCGACATCAAGAGTCGCCCTACCCACAAAATCAAAACCAAAAGTCGCCGCTTACTCCTCCATCTCATCACCCCTCCCGCTGCTCGTACCAAGCGTTGTCCAATTCTCGCTCCACCGCGGGTACACGCGCTTATACAACGACATACACACCGTATCCATCTGGTTGACGGGCCCATCGAAATGCGCCTTGAAATACCCATGCGTCCCGAGGGACTCCCGGATATGTCCCGTCCGCCCGTGTTTTGTGAACAGCTGAATAGGCTTGAAATACTGGATGTCGTCTGTGCCAGAAAGGATTTGTGAGCACAAGAAAAAGGACGAAGGACAGGGACAACACAGACCTGGGTTGAAGAACATGTACCGCACCGTAGCGGTTTTTTTGTGCACTTTGAACGGGTGGCCCGTGAGGATGATTCGCTTCGCGATGATGCGTGCTGTATCAGGGCTCATGAACGTGCCCATCGCCACGAGCTCCGGTGCTATTCGTTTCAATCAGTCAATCGTATCTCCGCCGGGAGAACGGGCGTACTCTGTGGATTTTCTGTCTCACGTAGGAGCATGCACGGCTGCTTTCCGAACGTAATCGGTGCGTAGACGCTCATGACAGTCGTGGTGCCATGCCATAAAAACCTCTCGAATTTGTGGACGTTGTTCGCGCCCTTTCCGCCGCCGCGAGTGTGTTGTGAGTACACAGGGTTGACGCGCAGCCTACGGGGTCCGTAACACAGAATCAGGGGGTCCTTTGGGGAGTTTAGTTGCGACTAAGGGATCGACAGGTAACGAACCTTTGATCTAACAGAACCTTCACACTCTGTATTCCGCTGCACGGTGAAGTGTAGGACTGTCTTCTTGTGCTCGTGTTTCAATAATCCATATAGGACAAACGGCGATTCGGAAGGTACGCTGGCTTCGTGCGGGACACCCTCAATAAAGATTGTTACACGCGCGCCGGGCTGCAGTAATGCTTTTAGCGATTACTTGGACAGTATCGAGCAGGGGATTGCAGACCTGAACACCATTATCCTCCAACTCGCGCCACATGTCCCTCTCGGTACGCTTGAAGTCTTCGAACTCGAATATCCGCGCGTACTCGCCAGGCAGGTTCTCATACGGGTCCCACGGACTCGTGCGGAGGGATCGAAGCCCACGGAACCGCGCGAACCGTGTACGTGCAGTGATGTCTTGTGGGGTGTCAACTTCATCTGGAAAAGCTTGGGCGTCTTGTTCTTCCTGGGCGCGCTTTCTCCATGATATAAGTCTGTGTTGATCCAACAAATGTCACTGTCACGAAATAACTTAAGAAGGAAGAGCACATACTGCTTTTGTTCTTCTTCCAGGTTGAAGTCTTGGAACGCGACAACACTTTTGCGCTCGCTTTCCATGTCTAGCGCATCGTCGAGTACCATCTCCTCGTCCTCATCCATCTGCCCTCCCTCCTCGTCCTGTTCTTCACGTTCCTCATCCTGGTTTTCGTTCTCGCTTTCATCCACGATCCACGAAGCTTGATACTCAGTCATACCCTTAGGAATACGCCTGATGCGCTTCGGCGTCGTGCCCTTCTTTGCATCTGGTACCTCGCCCTCCCCGGTGCCTTGCAGCGCACCCGCCATCTCCTCCTCCGTCGGCCATGTTTGTTCGTTCGCCATATCAGTCTGCGATGTTTTTGCTCACCAGGGAGTCAGCAGAGGATGGGACGCGTTCAGCAAGGAGCACAGGCCCAGCTTCCACATCCATACCACCAGGCCTGGCATGCTTTATGTGAGGGAGTGGAGCAGACATGATCTACAGCCATTTTAAATCTACCAAACCGATTCACCCACACGTCCATGACTCACCTTCGAAACTAAATAATCTCCATGGTTAGGAATATGCACGAGCCGATCAGGGCTAAGTCTTCCCCCACGAACGACACCCGTCACCTTCAACACCCCGCCCTCTTCTCGTTCTACACTCTCACCTACCAGCCACGGCCGCCCTGCGCGCCACTTGACCTCGCCAGGACAACCCTCTGCGAGGGCTCGCAAGGTGTTAAGTGAGTCCGCTGGTGCACTGAGATCGAAGACACGGCGCTGAGCGGGATCAAAGTATTGTATAAAGGAGAGGAGGCTTTTGAGTACTGCTGGCCTGGCCTTGGCGTCGAGGTTTTCAGTGGTCGTTGGGGGAATGGCTGCGATGGCTGTAGGAAGGCCTTGTGCTTGGAGCATGCGGAGGAGGGTGTCACCTGCGGGAGTAACTTCGATAGTCGGGGAGAGCAGGAGGAGCGTGTAGTCTGCGGCGCGAGCTGCATCTAGAGCAGCGAATGGACAAGCGAAGGGCACGGGTAGGAATTGGAGGGATGTTTTGAATCTGGATGCTCTGTATGTGTGATTAGATCAGTGCGAGATGAAGGAATTGAAGGAACGAACTTCATAGCCCATATGTTTTTGTTTTCGCTGATCCCGTATATCTCTTCATCTACGCATTTTCCGAGAGCTTGGATGCATGCTCGGGTATCGATGTCCTCGGAAAGTGGGATGATAGCGACGATGCGTGGGGCGCCGTCAGTGCCGTTGAAGATGCGGGTGGCAGAGATGAGGGACGCGCGTTTAGTGGCCTGAGCTTGCTTTTGGGTATTGCGCCTATTGAGGCGAGCCTGTGCGACAGTGCTTACTGCCGATGATTTTGTGCTTTGGCGAGCAGTGCGACCTACACCCAAGGGAAAAAACACGTGGAGAGAGACTTTGAGATCAAGATCAGTAGGTAAATAGCTAGAGATGGGCACCTTTTGCGATATCCTTGAGAGCAGATTTAGTGGCATGATGGGATTTGAAGGGTTTGTTTTTCTGTAGTAAGATTAGATGAGATGATTTCGAATGAATGAAAAGGTTAGATGGACCTGCTTGAGGGTTGATCTGTGATGGTGTGCTTCTACGACCATCGTGGAGGTGCGCACGTCCCTAAGGGAGAGTCGGTGTCAATAATATTGTGGTGATACTAAGGATGTCGATGCATTTTTCGTAAAATGTGTCATATCTAACCTTATTAGGCAGGTGACGTTGCCAGTAGTCTGCCTTCCGTTTTAGGCTACTAACACCAGCGACCCATGCAACCGTTGCACGTCGTGCAGCGATACCAAGGTGTGCTTTCGTCAAGTATGTCAACATCTCTTTCTCCCGCCTCACGGAGTGTTGATGCGAAGCAGTTGGAGTCGGCAAAGATACAAACGATGAGGGTGCCGAATCTATTCATTTAGCGTGTGGGCTAATATCACATCTCGGACTCAGAATATGCTATTTGCCTATGGACAGTAATCTATTCTTTTGCGACGACTTTCACCTCGAGCTCAGTCGACATCGCGGTATCACTAGTCAGACTCAGTAGTCTGTCAGAGTAAATAATAATTTATGGCCACTACTCATTCTCAACATCTCTTGAGACTTACGCCATCGTTATTCAGGCGGCAAATCACGTTGTGGAGCAAACACGTTGTGGCAGGCTGTGGCTACGGATGACAACGGGATCGGCAGTGTCCTTGCCTATCATCCTCGGCCGTCCTGAAACGCCTTCTTCGGTTGACTGCTTGGAATCGCCGCATTATCATTTCAATCTCCTTACTTTTTTGTCTTGAAGCGAACAACATGAAGGTATAAAAGCCCGTCTTCCTTTCCCCCCTCTACCACATCTGCCCATCTACCCACTTTACCATGGAGGTCAAATCAACAGCCGTCAAGCAGCATCTTCACTCGTCTTCGGACGCAACTTGGGTGGACTATTTTCCTTCCAACATACGTCCTTATCTCTATCTGGCACGGGTTCACAACCCCGCTGGAACACTCTTGCTATTCTACCCATGTGGTGAGTAGCTTTCGTGACGTTGTTCTCTTCGTCGTTGACTTGAGTAATTTAGCATGGTCGGTCACTATGGCCTGCTACGCACAGGGCACGCCGATGTCGACGGTGTGGACCTATGTTGGATTGTTCCTTACTGCCTCTCAAGTGTTCCATGCCGCTGGCTGCGTGATCAATGATATGTGGGACAAAGACGTCGATGCTGCCGTTCGTAGGTGTTGCACACTCAATCAAGTGATGGCTTCTGGTAACACTTTCACTTTAAGCACGAACAAGCACGCGACCCTTGGCTTCAGGTGATGTCTCGATGTTCCAGGCATTCCTCTTCCTCATCCCACAGCTGGCTCTTGGCATCTGGCTGTTGATGCAGCTGAATGAATACAGGTTTGCCTTTTCCTTTTCTCCCATTGATTCACATTGATCCTTTCTTTTTTTTTTTTTCAAGCTTGCGACTTGGACTTTCGTCCCTGGGCCTGGTGGTATTGTATCCTGCCATGAAGCGGGTGACCAATTGGCCGCAGGCAGTCCTTGGTACGTAATGCCAAGTTCCAAGACCATGGCAGTTATTGATGTCATCGGATAGGCATGTGCTTTAATTGGGGAGCACTACTAGGCGCAGCTTCGGTCGTTGGGGCGGTTGACTGGCATGTGTACATCCCTCTGTACTTGGGGGCTGCCTGCTGGACGATCGTGTATGATACTTCTTACGCTCGTCAAGTAAGAATCGTTATTTTTCCTTCCGCACTATTCGGCTGACCAGCGAAATCAGGACAGAGATGAAGATGCCAAATATGGTGTGCGGTCGACCACGATTATTTTCGGAGACCAGATCCGACCTATCCTCGCCATGTTCTCTGTCGTTGTTTGTTCTTTGGTGTCGTATGCCGGGTACTGCAACGGACATGGATGGCCATTCTTCTGCGGTGTTGCGTTGGGGGCACTTCACCTTGCCCGACTCCTCGCCAGGACTGACTTTGAGAACAAGGAGAGCTGTGACGCTACGCTTCTCAGTAATGCTTGGTTCGGCTTCTGGGTCTGGGCGGGAGCTTTCGCCGACTTTCTGGTAAAGACGCAGCTCTAGATGCAACGACATTATGTTTCTTCGACTCTTCTGAGTTTCCTTTTCTCGCGATCGTGGAGTTCGCTTCTTACGTATGCCATAGATGACTTTCCTTAGACAAAATAATGATATAATTTCACGCTTTAGGAGGCGATTCTAGCTATTGTTTCGTTACCGTTTGGAACTCAACAACCTTATAGCTACTTTCACATCGCGTATCGATAGACCAGATTTCATTCTTTTTTGTCTTTAGCTACTTGCTTGTGAAGCTGGACAAATAAAAGTGTCCCGTTTATTACGATACCTCGGTTGAACCGAAAATGTGTGACACTCAAGGTTGTCCGTCTCGGAAGTAACGAACTCCCGCAGTATTCAATATTGCACCCTTAATTTAACCGCACAGTAATGATTGTGAAAGATGGGACCCTGTTGTTTGTTCAGCTCCACAATTAAAGTAAATAGAATGGTAAGACGAAAGAAATGAAATCCGGTCTATCGGTATATATGAATTTCTAGCGGTAAGTTGGTTCTGTCCCCCAATAAATTTTGAATCTAGACGTATAAGGGTACCCCCTACAGAATTCTAACGGGAATAGCTTGGACACTTTGTGATAAGCCGACTAATGCTCGCTGCAGGCACAAGGAATGGCACCATCTTGTGAGGCACCCGAATCAATTATTGGTGACTATCTGTGAGCTCAAATACTGCGGCATAGAATCAAAATGCCAGTTCAGGAAGTTGAGATACGCTCATTTGAGTTGAATTTACAAAACAATGTCATTGTCTTGGCCTTCTTATAAACTCTATATCTGCAAAGGGGGCCTCTCCATCCAGACTATGGCGATTAGAATTGACGATTTGAACTTTGTATCCGTTTTGGGCTACTAACGCTACCTGTAGATGTCGAATGGTGGCATCGGTCATAGAAGGAAGGGTTTGTAACAACAAGGACACTCCAGATGTGAGGTAGCGAACAACAGTAGCAGGAATCAGTGGGAAATTTTGATTTGGTCTCGTGTATGGTGTCGAGATAGTGGAGCACGAAGCCAAGTGAACGCAAGATGAGCTTCTCGTACCCCTGACTGGCAAAATCAGAAGGATGAATCCGAATGTCCGAACATCGATGCCCGTGATAAATGCACAATTGTCCTGATTCTTGTATAATACTTGCTAGGGAAACGCACGGGCACGGGTAATACCGCGGTTCTAGGGTAATATCGCGGTCCTATGCTGACGGTGTAGTAGGATAGTCGTAACCTAGCGCTACATACTATGGCCCTTAATTATGTAAGCTTCACCGCGGGTTTTGGTGAGTATGACTTACCAAATCGGGAACCTTGGCAGTCGCTGAACCGATTCTCCGTGTCGCCTGTCTCTGAGAGCTTGAGGACCGCAACTGAATCTCATAATCCTATACTGACACTGACAACTATACATAACGAGGATGACTTCGGTGACTACTCACTGAGTTCCATGTCTTGTGCTAGCACTAGTAGCAAGCTGCAAGTGGACAAGTTCCCTCGATTATCAACTGTGACATGTGAAGGCTTGCATGGTGGCAAAACAACTGCCGTACTTATTCAGCGTTCATCGGATGGCATTAGACTCTCAAGTCTGTCACCCTCGAATCCTATTTTCAATCAGTCATCACTTATTATCTCGCCCAGCAACATCAACTGCGGTTGAACGTGTATTCTCGCAGGGCCGGCGGCTCATTCACTTTACTCGCCACCGACTCGTACTATCAACAATTCGTGCCTCTCTGTCTCGGAACCTGCCAGTGGGGCAAGAGTGGTCTTCTGGCGATGGAGGACCTTCTAGCCTCTGAGGAGTTCAAAAGGGAAGCGAAACTAAGTCGAAGCTGAAGAGGACAACAAGGAAATTTTATTTGATTGTTATTAATACACTCTTCTTGGTAATGTAAGCCACCCAATGTATTACGGTGATTGGATATCGCATTCTCCTGTCGGATGTCTTCAGTTTGAAATTTCAAGAGCAATCAATTCGTAGTTTCTGAAATGTACTGTCAAAGCAGTGCTCAAGCGGCAATGATCTTGGAATAAATGAATCAGCTGCGGATGATAACGGCACATCGTATTTATCCAAAAACATACAACACAGTCACATGACAGTGATTCACATCGTCCCTGAGGGAGCTCTAATGTGTCCTCGGCGGTGGAGGGAATGTAGTAGGGTATACGAACGCGGGCTGTACAGGCGTATACCCGTATGGGAATTGTGGATAAGCCATTCCCTGGTGCGAGTAAGACTTTTGCATCTGTGGCGGCCATCCATACAACAGGGCTGCGCTGCTCGGCTCAATACCCATCTCCTTTGGGAGGGAATTATGCCGCTTGTTGTACCACGATGCTGCAGGTTTTCCGTCATCCACAGGTGAATCTGGATAGCGACGTCGGCGGGAAGAACGACCGGGGAAGTAGGCATCGACGATTTGCTCGTGCTCAACCCAGGGGAGCTGGTCGAGGTTGTTTAGAAAGCGCTTGATGCGCGTAGGTGGGGGAGGAGAGAACTGGGGCGGAGGAACAGTGACATAGTCAGTCACGGTGAAAGTCGTGTTGGGGTGGATAGGTTGAACAGTTGAAGAATGAGATTGTGAATGTGAATGTGAATGGGTATGAGTACGAGTATGGGGAGAATGAGCATGGTCAGCAGAGGAGTGTGGGCGCAGATGTGTCTCGTGTGTTCCAGTTTGCTCGCTCGAGCGCTCGTCGACTGTTGAGAGGACTTGAGGAACAACATCCGCTCCAGGGGCATACACCGGTGATGACGCTACTGGGGGAGGTGGCCTATGCGCATGCGACTGCTGCTGATATGCATAATGCTGTGGCGATGGTTGCGGGTGTGACGGGGGTTGGGGCATGGTCATCAACTCTGCAGTCTGCGCTATTCCAGTGGGCGTGAGCGGGCGCAAATTCAAACTGGATATTGTTGGAAATTGCAGATCATTCTCATGATGAGCACCAAGTGACGATGGAAAATCACTCGACGGTGATGGTCTGCGCGGGGACTTGCGCAGCCAGGGAACTTACGCAGACCTTTGACGAAGCCCCCAACCCAGCGTCGTGGACCATTCGTGCGGTGCTGAGGAGCGTTGGAGAAATCAAAGTCAATCTCCCCGTTGTCCTCCGGTAGCTCTTCCTCCTCCTCGACCTCAGGGTCCTCCACGGTCATGTATTCTCCGATCATCGGGGAAGGCATCCTCATCCCAGGCGACGGAGTACGCCCCATCATGGGAGAGGAATGTGCCATGGGGAGCGGTTGGTCTGGAAATACAGGCGTGGGGAGGTCTACGGGGTCGGGTGGAGGCGGGTACCATCGCGCATACGGGTCATTAATTGGGGATGGAGACCGATGGCTAACCCAGGATACGTCTTGCAGTCGCCTGGAACTCAGGCTGTCACGGTCATATCTGTTTCTGCGTATGGGGCTAGAAGTGTGCTCCCCGGGATCCGCGTAGTAGCGCGTGTCTGGATGACTGTGGTAGTTATGATGGTATGAGCTGGCCTCGGACATGTGCGTTGATCACAAGAAGTCAACGTTGTTACTGCCAATGTCAGCACTTCGTGACTGCGGAAGATACGATGTCGTGTTGTGGGACGTACTATGTATAAGGACACGAGGCAACGACACTGTTGCTGGCTAGCCCAAGGAACCCAAACGCAGCTCTATCTGCGCAGTTACGATCTGTGAATACAGGATTCAGCGCTCAGCTTGTGAAGAATGTGATAGGATGAAGCACTATCAATAGCACGAATGTACTAAGTATATGGTCACTCATCATGTATTGATCTGCGGAATGATTGTTTGAGCCTATTATATATAACTCCCAGAGCTGGCCATTTCAATTTTCCTGCAGAACTGAACCCACTACTTAGACGCCCATTAGGTTGACTCATCAATGCATCAAACACAAATCTCAAGTCGTGTTTTGAAGTAACGACTATCTTCAAAGCTTCAGTACTTGTTCACTCGTCCATGGCCTGTCTGGGGGAGACTACATAATGTTAGGTGACTGCTAATTTGGTTAGGAAGGAACTCAAAAAATCGCCACCTGAACCTACAACTCGGGTTGTTCATTACCCATCTCTTTGCTTGTCCAGAATACTTACCGTCCGCGTTCATCTAACTCCCAAGTCAAGTCTAGATATCATCGGTGCTCCACCGCATCAAACTCCACTCACCCGTCATTTTCGCTTCTCGCTTTTGTCGTATGGCCACCATCGGCCTTCTCTGCCAAGGCCCACCTTCCCTCCGCCAAACTCATTCTGCATCATCCCGCCGACAACGCCGGACACGTCACTGAACTATTCAACGCCGATGTCTCGGCCTCAACCGCATCAATTTGGAGGATTGTACTGCTCGTATCTGTTGGTATCATCGCCGAGTATTCCAAAACACGAGTTTGCGCCGGTGTCAACCATCATCGACCTCGCACTCGCGAGCAGCTACAATGACTTGAACGTGTTGTCCGTTTCGGGATCCTTTATTGAAATTGGACGAGCTGTAAAAAATAGAGATATGTCTCTTTCATTTTCTTTGCTCAGAAATATTTTTATGCCTCCTTGTCTTGTGTGTTGTCTAGAGACCTTCCTTAGTCAAGGACTAACCAAATTTACTCGTATTTCCTTGAATCATCTTCCGTCTTATGTGGTTTGCTGAGTGAAAGCCAAATAGGCACTCCAACATTTTCTTGATGGCTGGGCAAAAGCAGGAGGCGGCGGCGGGAGGGCTTCGGGAGGTCACGCCCTGGCACGGGAGTCCGCGTGAAGTTTCGAGACGTGGAGGTAGAGTCAAGCTTCATGGGGTTGTGGGCCTAGCATGTGATGTGGGAAGGCGCAGGTTGGAGGGTTAGGTGTGATAAGTGGAGGGTCCGACGAAGACTGCAGGTCGGGGGTGGTGGACAATAGCAGATGCGCGATGGTAAGGTGCTTGACCTTATATCTTATAACCGAGGGGTAACGCATGTACCTTGTTCTTGGGAGGCGAAGTACTTCGGAAGGGTACATAACAGGGCACCTAGTACGACTCCAGGAAAGTACTAGTAGCGCAGCAGCGGAAAGCTTCGGGGATTCCTTATATTACATAAATACACTGCACTATCAGTGATCGCCGCTATTAGTGCCCGAGTTCGGGCATGAACAACTGCCACACTTCTGGTTGAATATTTTTAGGTCTGACGGCAATCTTCTTGGAAATTTATCCAATTGTTATACTTACCTGACGAGTCTTGACGCTATGTCTGCTATTGCCCAGAAAATTCTTGTCGTAGGTGGTAATGGGTTCGTCGGTGAGGTTCCTCGTTGATTGTGTCCTGCTATTGCAAGATGGTCTGATCCAGTTCCACTTTAGGTTCTGCGGTGTGCAAGGCTGCTCTTGCGCGGGGTATGGGGGTCACCAGTGTTAGGTATGTCTGAACTTGTTCCTTCTGTCTGTCGAGACTATATTGCATGTTCAGTTCATCTGGGATGCCTTACCGCACCCCAAAAGGCCATACCCCAGACTGGGCAGAGAAGGTCCGTAAATTACTCGTTTTTATCGCGTATAACGCTTAGAGCCCACTAGGTAGAATGGCGAAAAGCTGACGCTATGAATCCCGACACATATGCTGATATTCTACCTGGCGTCAACGCAGTCGTGCACACCATAGGCACCCTCCTTGATAATACACAACGCAATAAACAGTTCCACGATAAGGACTTTGTGGGCTTGCTTAAGTCCATTACGGGCATCAGCCCGGTAGAGGCACGTCATCTAGGAGCCTACGAAAAACTTAATCGTGATACTGGTGAGCCCTGACCTGCCTTCATGTCAGCAGCGTGTCGTCATATGTTGTACTAGCCATCCGTATGTGTGAGGCGTTTACTGCTAGTAAACCCACACAAGGAATTACGCATGTTCGACCGTTTGTCTACGTTTCCGCAGAGGACTTTCACAGGCCTGCTATATCCGTGCGATACATAGAGACCAAATTGGAGGCCGAGAGAAAATCGATGAGATCATGAAAGATCATCCACAGTATCGAGCAGTACACGTTCGGCCTTGTGAGCATGCATCCTTGCACGGATACTTCTAGACACTGACGTCTTTTGTCTAGCTATGATATACGACCCCGAGACTAGGCCGATGACCATCCCAGCCAACCTCTTCACCTTCTCGGCGTGGATGCACGCAGCCATGCCGTCCTTTGTACCGATGCCAGCGTCCATCGTCCGCTGGCTCGGCACGAGCGTGTTCCCAAAGGCGACTGAGCAGACACCTTCGGCGTTGGTATCTATGGCCACCTTGTTGAGCGTCCCACCAATTCGTGTCGACCACTTGGCCGAAGCTATCTGTGTTTCCTTGGATCCTGCTAAAAACGTTAGGGGACCCGTTGGCGTACGTGCTATGAGGGAGCTGATTGGATGGTCCAAAGGGGGACCCACTCCTACTTCGTCAGACTCTTAATTGTTTGCTGATGGTAGAACGTTGTTCACTGTCTCATCTAAATGAAGACGTTTGCTGTCAAGAACCCTACCATATTGGTTGCTGGTCGGCGAGCAGGCTCCAATGGCATAATACATCTTGAATTAGCATCATGCCTGTATGCCCATCAACAGAATTGCAAAATTGAGTGTGCCATTAGCACCCATCACTTCAAAGGGAACTTGCCAACCTCCCAAGGCAATTAAATACTACGATGAAAAATTTGCGCTGACCTCCTTAAAATCTACTTCGGAACACCAAACTTGATACCACAAAAGCAGGAATAAATAAAAGCAAATTCCCCTGCTCCTTGCAGAGCACTAGACAACTTCACCGAGCGTTACACACTACTGCCAGTTGATATATGCACAGGCTCTTGGAAAGCGACCGAGGTCATACTAGTTGCTGCGTCGGAACCAACCACAAGCTTAGCGTAGTATTCTCGAATGTCAAGGATCAGGCGGGGTCCCAGCACAAACAACTGGACGACCGTCGAAATCTGAACAAATCCAGAATAAATCTGAGTTTCCAGGAATTTTCGGTCCTATAGCAATGATGAACCACGGTCATATGCAGGGGTCAGTGAAATATTGACATACCGTTGAGAGTATTGGAGAGAAATCAAGAATGATGTCGAAGCAAGAAACAGCAACAAAGCTAGCATGTCTGATCCTTCAGCGGCAACGGGAACCCATATTCACAGCATGAGCCCACCTCATAAAGTAAAATACGTGAGTTTTAATCAACACCGTAAAAGAGTCCTCAATGATCCCTCTTGCAGAAGGTCGTCGCGGTTTACGGAAGTGTTTCACAGCAATCCAGAGTGCAAGACACAGTGCAAGGACCTCCCACACAGTGAAGACTATCCAAGTAATGGAATCCAGAAGTAGAACATATTCCGCATAGCCAATCGAGAGAATCGAGCACTGATGAGTGCCGGAGAGAATGAGTTCCTCTGGTATTCATCAATGAGATGCATATTTTTGTCATCCACAATTAAGCGTACCTCCTGAAGTATGCATTGTTGTCATTACAGAGACCACACCGTTTAAAATGTTGTCAGCCACAAAGGTGATAATGAAAAATTTCTAGGATCTTTCTGGATCGTTGATACATGGCATACAACCGAGCAATCATGATGACTTGCAGCATGTGTCAGTCGAGTCAATATCACTGAGGTCTCGCGAGTGCCAAACTCACCCCACAGCATTGCATATGCCAAAACACTCGTCCAATTCCATACGATGTACATAATCCAGCCTGACGAATCCTGTTAGTAATCAGCCTCGGGTAGCACACTCCAACAGACTCACATCTGCGGCAGTATAATGTGGCAGTCATTAGTGAGCCAAGAAGTTAGTAAAGGATCACACTCACTCCTACCGGGCACCGCGGTTAATTGGAGAGGGATAGCAGGTGTCTGCGTAGAAGACGAAGACTCACGGTATCTGTCAGCGAGATGGTAGGAAAACTGTCTGTATGCTGTTGGTCAGAAGCAAAGATAGCGAGTGCACTAAGGAGACATACACAGCATGTACATGCTGGCTAGACGATTAGTACAACACTGATTGTTTAGCCTTTCGAACATACGCAGCGAATATCATTCCAAGGTAGCGCATCTAGGATATTTTCAAGTCAGCACAATATAACAACCGTGACAGGCAAGCTACATACACCGAGATACAGAACTGTCATTAGGGACCACCGTTTCCTCTGGAATTAAGTGTATTTTCATGTGTGTTCTTATGACATGAGACTCTGCTCACCCAGACCAATTCTACCTATAAAACCAAATACTATTAGCGACATGGCTGCTCCGGTCGGCGGTCATAGCATCAACATACCTCTTGTCCGAATGTAAGTGCTGGAAATACTTGTAGGCTATCAGCAGTTCTTTGATGCTAATCATGCTCACCCCAATCATACGTCACTGCAATAAAGGCGGCAACTGCGAAAAGGTTAGATTGGGACATCAGCTTCAGCATCCGACTGTTTTCCACGGACCTCCAAAATAGCTGGAAACACGGTCTGAATTGATGGACGGCCACCAAATGGGATCATTTGAGACTATGGTCATACTGTTAGAGAATGAGTGTAGTAGGTAAGAGGCGAACTTGATGGGTGTATGACGATGACAGAAACATACCGCAATCAGTGCTTGGATCATTGAATAAATGTTGGCCAAGAAACATTTGCACGGGCGGAACTTACTTGAATACCGTCAAAGATGGAAGGCACAATATTGTGTCGGCATGCCAACCCCAGACTAAAAGCAAACAGATAACTTGCGTTTTACCGACGTGCGGGCACATATGATATCAATGTCTACAATGCCTGTTCTTCATCCTCGGGCAATCTGTCGCGTCATGCGCACCTTCTCGTTCTCTGCCTCGGTTGCTGGGCTTTCGTATCACAAAGATGCCAGAGATAGTAAGCGTGGAGTCCTTCATTTGCATCGTGTTGGTCGCGGTGGTGACAGACATCAGTTTGCACAACTGGCCTGAGACATCCTAGACTCCTAGTTGAGAATCCATCACGGCGACTGATATCTAGCGAAGATACAACATGATGCATGACCTCAAGTTGCATACTTTTAACCACGTGTATCACTGCTGGACCCAACACGGCACTGGTCACACGAAAGTTTGACTTTATCGAGGCCCGAGGGCGCAGACACAAGCTGCAAGTGACAAAAGCAAATTTTAATGTTACCGAACCATCATCATGATATTGTTCTTCGTGTGTGCGGCGAGAGCAGACTATTATATGGACTATTTGCCGGCCCGCCACTACATTACCTCCAGCACAGACTGGCAGGTGCCACTGAAGCCAATACACGTTTTCTCAGCCTTAACCAGGGTCTTTTTGGAACGAGGTAAGAGCATGTCAGAAGTGTGACTTCGGATAATTGCAAGCTCCCTAGGTGAGGCCCCGGTTATGTAGACCTGCACACAAGCGAAACTCATTACTGCGAGCGCCTGTTTCTTCCGTTCACACTTGAGGCTTTCCGCAGCACTGAATCGGTGATTATCGATTGCTGCCGATAACGGAGGTGGGCCTCGACTGTTGCCTAAAACGGAGTGTTCTTGCCATCCTAATTCGAGCTGTCGACGGGCTGGTCAACGAGCACTGAGCGGCTAAGTGTGACGGAGATCCAAGGCCGGATATCTTAGGCGCGCCAACATTTCGCCCACGAGTATAAGATACACGCCCCTCCAGTCCAGCAGGCACAAACCAAGTGGACCTTTACTCCCTGTTCCCCGGCATGTCATCCAGCAACACTTCAAGTACGGCGTTAGACACGCAGACGTGTCCGATTCCAGTACCAGTGTAAGAGTTCTCATATTTTCTGCCTTTTAGATATTTAGGAAGATGTGTTCTCTTGTTTTGGTTCAGATATCGTCATGCAGCACCCTCGGGACCATGGCCATGGGTAGATTTCAACACCGACCTTTCATCCCCTGAGCCACCATTTCGAAAGGGAGAACATGAATGGCGCGGATACCCGCAAGAACTTTTCGGTAACTGGAGTCCGATTCCAGTGGCACGAAGCCAGATGTTGACACGATGTGCGCACACCGTGAAACCGTGCATCATATATACCGTTGACGTAACGGGCGACGGTCAATTCAAAATACCCGAGCAAGGGCTGCATCGCGTTGAGGTGCCGGAAGGGAAGGAAACCGAATTCTGGTCAAAATTACAGGAAGAAAGCAGTGTTTTTACTCCATCTCGCCAAACTAATGAGTGATCTTGACCACAATCAGGTTCGGAAAAACGTCCGCGTTCGAGCGTTATTCGTGGATAACATGTCGGAATCCGTTTTGAAGATGTTGGGGACGAGGTTCGTGCCCCGGCTTGAATGCCAAATTTGGCACTGAAATTTCCTTTATAGGTATAACATCGAGCCATTCTTCTTTGCATCCTCCACAAACTGGATTCCTTCGCGATACCGGGAAGAGGTTCAACATGGAGTAGGGGATCGTACGTCTGATGAATGCCTTTTGTGGAGGTTGTTAATCTGTTGTTCCGGGTAGATATCACAGTTATCCTTCCTTTCATTCGGACTACGGGGCAGAAAACGAAGACACATTCTAGCTTAACGGGCATGAGTTCGTCATTTTTTCAATAGTTGACCGCTTCTTATTACAAAACACACAGAACGGAACGCAAGGAAGAATACTATAGATGTCATGTCACCCCTTCACCTACACGGTAATCCGTATTTGCTTTTACCACGGTTTTGTCTGAGTTCTTTCATAGGGGAACATGTCCTTCTCATCGACCTTCTGGCAATCCATATGATTCGCGAGAAGAATTCCTCTACAATCATAACGTATCATCCTGTGCTGCGTGATCGCACTACTGCAGAGCGCTTGCATCTGGTTATGGAGCGCGCAGGTGGAAGCGTTTACTGGAATAAAATATTCGTCGCATCTGAAGATCCAACCTTCTTCTTTCTGGCAATCTTGTGGTACGCGCTGTATGCGTGGGATGAGACATTTGAAGTGTTGTATAAGCGCATCAAGGATTTGGTGTGTATGCAATTTGTTCGAGTTGTGGGAAGGCTCATCATGCCCAGGAAGTAATCTTGAACGCCTCTGACTTCTCTGCCATGACCGACCTCAACTATAACCTCCATAGCCTTCAGGCGCACCTCCTCCAGTACCAAACCCTCCTTCATGATTTCGAGATTTCGGTCACATTTGTTATGGAGACTCCAAACCCTGCAATGGAAGATTCAAAAAATTGGGGTACTACAGAAGAGCTGATGCAACGAGAATGCAAGAACCTCCTTTCCGAAATTGACAGGTTACACAGAAGATGTTCGATGCTCATTAGTCGATTAAAGAACGCCACAGATTTGGCATTTGCGACTGTCAACATCGAAGATAGTCGTCAAACATTCAGGTTAACGATGGCGACCCTTCGAGACTCTGCAGCGATGAAACAGGTGCGATGGCAGCTACATGTACACCGATTGAGCTCATGCCTTCTGCAGATATCATACCTGACCATGGTCTTCTTGCCCGCCAGTTTTACTGCTGTATGTGTTTGGAGGTATAACATGAACAAAAGCGCTCACTGATTGAACAGTCGGTCTTTGGGATGAACGTGCGCGAAATTAATCCCGGCTCTCTTGAGACGATCGCACATTATGTTTTGGTATCTTTGTTGTTGACTTTTGTCACGACATGGATCGTTATTGCTTTCCAACCATACAGTACGATCCACAAGCCTGGAGCTGGTATGTGGCGGAGGGCTGCTTGGCCTGCGTTTGTCTTCAGCCGTAAGATTGTTGAGTACTCCAAGTCCTGGATCGAGAGCAAGAAGACTACGCCACAGGAAACAAATATCTCCTTGGATTCAATTCGCGGGAGAGGAGGTCATTCTTCTACGTTGATGTTCGACGACGCAATGTTTGAAGAGGATGCAATTGGTGGTTGATTTTCGATGTAGTGAACGTCTACAGATATGATTACACCTCAGAAAGCGAGGGGCCCAAATTGCCCATCGCAATCCACTTGTCAATTACAACAAGGTATACAGAACACACTACGGACTCTACACATACATACACACCAGTAAGATCCCGGTATCATTCATGTGCCCCGATATTTCGTTCTACACAACCCTCGTGTTACAGCTTGCGCGTGAGCGAAGGTAAAAGATTACCCTTCCGAATGCGGAAGATGTAGGTGAGAGCGAAAATTGCAGCGACCTTGGCAAAGTATATTCCTTCGTGAACACCTAGAGTGAATAGCGGGGGACGGAACTCACATTAAACAAGGTGACACCAAGCATGATGCCAACGTCACGCCAGCGGTGAGAATACTGAATATTGAATCCAATAAGCATGTACTGGTCTGTCGTCTGGAAAGGACAGTAGAGGCAGTTCGATGTCGCATTGGGGTTTGCTAGATATCCGCCCGCATAAGACATGAAAGGATCCATATAATCAGCACACGTGAGTCCTGTAGGAGGAACAATTGGAACAAGCTCCGTCGACGCGCAAACAATCGCCTGTCCGCTAACCGCTAAGAACAAGTTGAGCTCAATATAGAAGTCAGACCTAAGCACAAACCTTGACCGAATAGGCCTTCAACAAGATAAGTGAAAGGCGAAACCCTATACATCCACCGCCACCAACCCAACTGACTGAATGGCTGCAGGACACCGTTACTAGACCATAAATCAGCAAGCAGCCACGTTATCAGTTTAGAAATTTGACTTGCAATATGACGACAAATGAGAAGAGTGTGCTGAACAACAATGAAGCAATAAATGCAGTTGGAGCCATGGAAGCTATTGCGAGTGCGATCGTCGTGTAATAGAGCGGGAATATGACTCCATACATCAGATAGGTGTATCCAGCCCGGTCGGTGTCGAATCCGGCTGTCCAGTACCAGCACATAAAGAAGATCGACGAGCAGAAAATGTTCCAAGGTATCTCGACAAGTATCTGAGAGGTGACGAGAGCAGTCCACTTGTACATCCTGCTCTGGCGCTCCCGAACTTCATAAATTGACCGAATGTCGATGTAGACCGTCTGCATCTGTTGAGAAAGGGGGACACACAAAATTGTGGCCAAGAAAATTGCCTATGATACCAATTAGCGAACAAAGCCACTTCATCAAATGAAGCAAGGCATACAAAGAGTTTGTTTTGTGTACCCTGGAGGGAGTCTTTCGTCTTGAAGAATGTGAAGCCAATCAATAGACCACCAGCGATGTTGAGAACGAGCTTTGCTATCAAGTAGGTTGGATTCCGCCAATATGCTTGGAAGTTACGTTGTGTAAGAGCAATGGTCTGGTGCCTCCATGAAGTAGCAAACTGTGTGCGTAGCTCGGTCTGGACAACGGGACGAGAGCGACCTTCAGCATGAATGCGCCCAAGCTCATCCTCAAGCACAGCAGCTTCTGGCGAAATTCGCCAAACATTGTGCCAATCAACAGATGTGTTCGCGGTCGCTCCGGCACCAATGACATCAAGCATATATTCCGCACTGTCATAGCTTAACTCCACGAATGACTGAACCAACAAAGGACTTACGGGTTGGCATCCTCATCACAAGGTGGGGCTCCATTACGTTCGAAATATTTCAACATCGTAGAAGACTTGTCCCCAATGTCACCAAAGTAGACGGTTTGGCCGCCCTTACGAAGGAGGAGAAGTTTGTCAAATAATTGGAAAAGCTCCCCGGAAGGTTGGTGAATCCTAATAAAGCTCAGCATGAGAACACTATCAGATATATACAAGACTCACGTGCACAAGATGGCTTGTCCACTATCGGCGAGCTCACGGAGGAATGTGATGATGGCCCAAGCCGATTGGGAATCGAGACCAGACGTAGGTTCATCAAGGAAAAGAAGAAGTTTGGGCTGTTGGCACGCGATGTTCGAAGAGGGTTCTACATCTTCAAAGATGTACATACCTTCGCAGCCAGTTCAACGGCTATTGTTGTGCGCTTTTTATGTTCAACGCCCAACGAGCCCACAACTGCGTCTGCATAAGCTTCAAGGCCACACATTTGGAGACACTTGTCCACGCTGAATAATATCAGTCAGAACTGTCGATGGTACAATGTAAAATAGGAGGACATACTGGGCTTGAATCTCCTCCATAGGGACAAATTCCGATTGTCTAAGATGAGCTGAAGCAAGAATAGTTTCCCGAACGGTGGCTTGGGGTAGATGGGTATCCATCTGCTGACAATATCCCCTGAACTAGTTTTTAGTGTTGCCCACCAACGATATGGCTTTTACCTACGTCTGTGCTTGGAAATCTGAGGGGAGTGGTTGTCCGTTGATGAAACGGTCGCCTGAAACGACACCAACATCGACGCGCTGGGCAAGGACATTAAGCAGAGTAGTCTATCACGGTCTCGTCAGTCTACGGCGAGGTTGGGCAGTAAAATGATGATAACCTTTCCCGCACCCGATTCACCCATGAGGGCAGTGAGCTTTCCGGGTGCGACATAACCAGAGACATTGTCTAACAACATCCTCTCCGATCCCCCTGAAATGGGGACAACGTACTGCACATGGTGCCAGGTGAAGACATCTGGCGGCCCGTGTTTCTTCTTTTCATCAAATACTTTGCTTTGCTTGCGTGTGTTTTCATTAGGTGCTGATGGTCCCCCTTTTTCCTCATCTCTTCGTACATTGACGGGTCCAACAGACCTTGCGCCCTTAGACTGTTTGAAGAGAGTGACAGCAGAATCAAATGCGGAGCCGGTGTTGAATTCGGTAGCGAAGAGCAACATCAGAAGGAAGCCGACACCAAATGCACAGATAATGCCGTAATTCTGATAGAAAAGAAAATGAGCTGTCATGACTCCGGTCAGCAAGTCAGATTAGAACGTACGCGCCAAAGATCACTGTATTCGTAATCGTAAGATAGGTATGCGAAGGCGTTACCCTCGACAGTCGCCATTCCAGGCTGAGCTCCAACTGTGGTGCAGACCTGATTAGCCAGCGATATATTTTCATATCCAGGACCCTGAGGGACTAAGGTAGAGCATGTCCCGTTCAGAGTGTGGAATTCGTTCATCATCAATGATTCAAAACCGAACCCGAGAGGCTGCGATAGATGTTTCAGCGCGGCACTTGAAAAACAATACGTTATCCTACATTCAAGTAAGTGATCCAGCGCAGGGCGCCCGGGATGCTGAGCCGAGGAATAGTATAACCGGTGTACAGCGCGAAGACCAAAACACCAATGCCAGCTACTGATGTAGCACTAGACTCTTCTTTGAAAGCAGCAGCGACCAGCCTGAAAAATCCTTTCATCGCGGTCGTCATCGTGAATACCACCAAGAAGAATATGCTGTCAGAAAGGCATATTAGATCTGTAGCGTAAACTTGTAGACATGAAACCACTGACAAGAACTGCGATACTGTCCTCTGAAGGTCGACCAAGAAGTACAGAAGTACAGAGAAAACGCCCTGGATGACAAACGTAATTGGTATATCGACGACTGTGTGAGCCAGACTTTCGATGAATGGATAATACATCGCTGCTTTGTGGTGACGGAGAACTATGGGACGCTGAGCATAGAGGGCAGGTATTTCAGCCATAGCAGACAAGGCGCCGAAAAACAATGCACTATAGGACTGATTAGAAACTTCGCACACACAAGAATGCCGAAGAACAAACAAGAATAAGATGCCTCCGCGAGAGAAGTAACCAGAAGTTGCGTCAGGGAGGTGATAGAAGACGGTGCCCATCACGATGGCTTGGAATATTTGTGCACTTAGGGGCCATCAACACATTATATTGACATGAGCATACAATTGGTACGCACACAAGTTGCACCACTTGGGATGTGATATCGCCTTTTATTATCTGAACCCGGCGGACCATTACTGCCCTGACTTGCATCGGGATTGATATCGTATAGGAGTTACCCTTAGGCGCATGACGCGCATGCTCCAACTCTGCACTAAGACTGTATGCCTCCTTGCGCTCGGGTTTGCCCACGTAGAGATTACGATAATTATCAACCGATTGACGGTTGGCTCGCCCTAGCGGAGATGCCAAGAAGTAAGTTGCCATTTCCTCGGCTGTTCTGGGTATTGACCCTTCAACCTCAGCACGGAAGTTTCTCGCATTTGGATCCGTGACTAGAAAATCTTAGAATATGACAAGGATCATTACACCAATACGTACCAGAAACAAGAAAATCAGATGTCGTTTGTCGGTGGTAGGGTTCATATCCCATGTCCATGAAATATTGACGCGCCTCTTTTGCAGGCCCAAAGTAGACCATTCGGCCCTCGGAGATTACGCACACCTTGTCAAACAAGTTATATAACTGTTCACCGGCTTGGTAAAGAGAGACGGCTGTCGTAATCCGGCCAATATCGGTGCCAATGCGAAGTGCCTGGATGAACTCTAACGCTGTCGACGAGTCCAGACCACGAGTCGAGCTACAAGTCATCAGCGCTCATCGCAGACAATGAATCGAGGGATAACAAACTTGTCCCATGAGCTGATCAAGCTTCTGCATGACAAAGCCTCTGCGATAGAAACACGCTTCTTCTCTCCACCTGATACGCCTCGTATAGCGGCGTTCCCGACAACGGTATTACGTGCGTGGTGCAGTCCGAAGATTCTGATTAGGATGTCGACTACGTCGCGATTAAACTGGTCGCGGGACTGATCGCTGAACCGCGCATGCGGCGTGCGGGTTTTGATTGCGAAGGATAATGTCTGCTCAACTGTTAGTGTCGGAAAATGGACATCATCTTCAGGACAGTAGATGACATCGCCCCGATACTGCTTGGCTATTTCCTCAGGGGTAAAGGAGTCATACCACACATCACCTTCAACAGCGTGGTACTCTGACGTCTGATTGGAGAGTACCTTCAGGAACGTGCTGCAGCCTGAACCAGGACGGCCCAGAACGACTGGTGGAGGTCAGAACACTGGTGACCGAGTAAGACACAATCTAGACTTACGCAACATCTCTCCTGGCATTACCACACCTTCAAAGCCTGACAAAATGTCACGAATTGGGGGATTGCGCATTGTTGTAATATTTTTCAGCGCAACAGAGGGATTTAACATCGAGCCCACTGTGGGTTGCAGTGATGCGCGTGCTCCAATGCCAACTACGCGTAAATCATTAAACATCACGCCCAACTCACGGGCCTTGATGGACTCTTCACCCCGTCTACAACGCATTACAGCCAGTGGTAAGATGGTAGCGAATCACATACCGTCGAACGAGGTCCTTCAGAGTCTGCTCAAAATCAAAGTCATCTTGACCACTACTGCCACTTTCCATAGCGATAGATATCGTGGATTTGCGATTATCAGCCACTTTAGATTTCGGCAAACGTGGAGGGGGAAAGTTGTCTAGCGGACGGTGGTGGGACCGAGTAGATCGTGCTGTCATTGTCCGCTCCAACTCTTGCATACTGGCTGGATCGAAGAAGGTGAACGGTAGGTGAGATTGGCGTCCATCCTTCGACGCAGCGCCGGCGGACTGATTGTGGGCATCCATTTCTCGCGTTTGACCAGGAAAATCCATGGTGGGTGGACGAAGAACCGTTGGGATTATTCAATGAGTAACCCTGCGCTCTCTATATAGCAGGAAGCTGATCTGAGCTTCTACCCGTAGAAGATCAATTTCATTGGTTCCTCGGACGAACAAACGATGCCCGCTCCAAAGGGACGACACTATATATACGTACTCCACAGGAGACCGACAACATATTATGATATGGTATCGGAACTTTATTTCAGTTGGGGATACTGATTACAAGAAAGACTTACAAAGTAGACTACCCTTGCAAGGATCCAGGCTGCCGTGACTTCGGCCATTCATGTGACCATGCCCGACACCATTCCCGAGCACCCCGCAGCACGAATCAAATAATTTTCAATTATAATTTGATGTTGCGAAGATAAGGCCGATCCAAACAATTGGGCTTGAACTGCTCCTCGCGATCAGAAGAGCACCTCATGTCGGTCCCCTTTCGGTTCAGTCACTCACCTTGTCAACTGCCAATCAGGAAATAGCAATGCGCTATAATGATTCATATAGCAACCGGTGAATGTTCGGGGAGAATGTCCTCTAGTACGTATTCCCCGAGGGTTGCCCGTCTCGCAGTGACGTGGCATGGCGCCGGCCCAAAAGATCACTTGCAGTCACTAAACACAACTGCAATTGATGAATTCACCTGCGCTGTTTCTAAACATCTTCAGCGAAGAAGATGTGCTGGCGCGACGTTAGCACCAAGAGAAATGAATTCGAAACGCAACTTCATTCTTCACTCAAGGACGAGCAGTCCCGTCTGACAGAGACACACACTTAGTGCGTAAGTTCGGATTGCGTTAGTGCACCCTTGATACACTAATTCCGATTGAGGGAACAGTGATGAGTCAATATATACTTGACACAGGCTATGGACAGCCTCTTCTACCGGAGTCAGCGAGGCCTCAGGCAATTTTCGAGGATGCTTTAGCTTGAAGAGGTTGGCAAACGCCACGAATTTGAAGTCCTGTTGTTATGTTGACCCAATCTAGGCCTTGAGAGGGAACGACCGTCTTCCTTCTTTCAAAGGTCTGACTGGGAGACTACGATAGGCCTGGTCTCCAGGCCGATGCTCTTTTTTGGATCAGATTATGACGTGATATAAATTGGAAACGCAACGCTTATATAAGCCTGTATAGGGCCTCTAATACGAATACATTCCCCACCATAAAACCACCCATCTACCATGCGCACCACGATAAATAAACTCAGAACATAAGCACCAGCACCGAAAACTCCAATATGTCACCAAAAACCAATAACAAAGGGACCCCCCACCCGCCCCAACATAGAACTGAGCACAAACCAACCATGTCTCCCTGACAAACAAATAAAATGACCTAAGACCGCTCCACCCCTTAAGAATACCACCAAAAAACAAACGCACAACACCGCATCCCGAATGAGAATGCCATCCCCATTATACAACCCCATGAAGCCAACTTAATTAAAGATAACACGTCAACAAACTCCCACCAGAACACACCCCCCACAGACCAGATACCCTGAAACATAATAAGACTCACTGAATGCGAGATACCTGACACAACACAACAACTCGAATACATGTACAGCATCCAGAAATCAAAAACTAGCGTGAAAAGAGCCCCCCCCCCCACCCCAATGAAAAACTCTCAAAACCCACAACCGAAGAACACATGTAATACACCACCTGAAAACCACACACCGCACTCCAAAACTAATCCAAAAACGAAAACAAACAACCCACGAAAACTCCCATAGCACAACAAAAGGTAATGCCCCTAAAAAACATGAAATTCTAATATAAAAAGACCTCCCCAAGCAACAATACCCCCATCCTAGCTTGCAATGAAGGACTTATCCAGTGTCAAAAGTGTGAACATTAATGCTCACCCATCCCCTATGGGCACACACCAGTCCCTCCCCAGACATCAGTGATCAGGCTCACAATTCTTCCCGCCCAACATCCTAACAGATGAAGGGGACACCACCACAGAAGAAACCCCCACCCCATCCACACCATCCCCATCCCCCCACACAAACATCTCACAAGCTCCCCCTACTGAATCTGAGGAGAATGTGACAACCCCCACCATCAACTCCCTCATTTTCTCGAGAGACAAAGAGATAGAAATGCCTCTTGATACCCTACACCACTCCCCTGTGCAAACCCCTGTCCCCATGGATGATGAAACCATGTTAGACCCACCTGTCCCAACAACAACCCCCACAGCAACTTGCACCAAGCCATCTACATCCTCTCAAGAATCTGAAGAGGACCTACTCCATGCACACCTAGCCATTGCTGAGACAAACCGTTCCATTATCAGGTCTAATGGTATCAACTCCCTTATGGTCATTCCCCAGTTCACTCCCATACCTATGGGCGGCTTCCCCCACATCCACCTAGCCCATGTGGCACAATTCTTTGACTACCAAGCAGCAAAAGTCATTAACACGTGGCTGAAGGTCCCACACCCGAAAATCCTAGTTAGAGTTTTCGACCATGACGGGAAAAACCCATCTGTCAAAGGCCCCATCTTAGTCGAAAGACTATGCATTGCAGTGTCCGAGATCATGCACTTCATCCACCAGGATGGCCAAGAGGTAAAGGTCTCACCACCTTGCCCAGAAGCCACCACAGAAGATGCAAACTATCCCCTCAGCTTCCTTATTTATAACATCTCTGAGGAGATGAAATCACTCATCCTTAACCAGTGAGTCTGGTGGTCTACTGAGGTCACCTTTGCCGCTCATCAGTTCCGAGTCAATTCACCACCCCTTCTCCTATTCTGCCTTCACGGCTTCTCAACAACAGACAACATTACCATCAGGTCGGCTGTCTATGAAGTCTGGATGGAAGATGTCACAAGGTGGGATATCTGTGATATCCTATCCAAAGGAGATATCCCTGAGGACAAAGTCCACACTGCATCCTGGGACTTCATCAAGTCCTTGTGGATTGAATGCCTTGATTTCAAGGTTAGCAGCAGCATCCTACTCCCATGCTACAACGTGTTTGCCATCAGCCCAACCAATACCCCCACTGTCTGGACGAAATTGTGAGCCTATCTCCACTCCCTCACCTATCCATCTGAACTTGAAGGCACTGGCACTGTGGTCAACTTCATGCCCTGCCCCCTCTGCCATTCAATCATGCACCCGCAAGGGCTCTGCCCATTCCCCAACATCCCACCCTGGAACAGACCCAAGCACAATGTGGTAATGAGACCCAACAACTCAAGTCAAAGAGGAAGAGGCAAAGGGAGGAGAGGCCCCACCTGAGATCACTTTCACATCACCCGCTAGATACTGCACATACCTTTTAACTACCCCCCCCCCTGACGTACCATAGCACATCCACGCCCCCACACCATGTATCTCAGTACTCAAATAAACCCCCTTTCACCAGAAACTGCATACTAACAACATGATGTGAGCAAATCCTGACAACAGCCACAACTGCAAACCCAGATTCACAGGGCGAAGTCTGAGAATCCAACACCTCTGGCCCAAATATACTGGCTGCAGAAGCAGGACAGGAAAGCCGAAGGAGCCCTGACAGTGCAAGCCAAAAATGGAGGCCTATTTAGGCCAAGGATTAGCTGTGCAGAGATGCTGAAGCAACTGCAAAGTGACTCAGTAAGCACAGGACTTACTGTTTTAGATAGCACTAGCATGTATCCACCATGGCTGTCTGGGATATGACAGCCCTCGCCTCTCAATGGTTGTTTGGACGGCATAGTACATCAACCACTCAGCAATTCAATAATCAAAATAATATCTACAGTTCCTTTCCTGGTCTTGGTTCAAGCCTCCCAAGTAGCAGAGGGAGTAGCTCTCAAACCACTGGGGCCACCCCAAATGATGCTACCCAGGAGATGGTAGGTGGATCTCCAACTCAAACGCCCCACCAGGCAAACATAAACCTTAACAATACCCAAAGAGATACACCTCTAATTAAGAAAAAGAAAAAAACAAGAGCCAGCTTACTCCTCACTACCCTGAACATGAGAGGCCACACTGTGCAAACACAACAATGGCTAGACACTTGTTAGTGTGCCTAACCAAAAATATTGTTGTAGGTCGATGCTCTGCCTAGCTGCTACACTTGCAAGCAAGAACATTCGACCCTAAAGGGAATTGCTACTGAGAATGGCCAATGATACTAAAGACCCGAAAGTGTGCAGAGCATGGGAACAAGTGCGCAGGTATGTAGAGCGTGGGAATGCGGAAGTGTGGTCGATGAGCAGTCAATGAGCGGTCAATGAGCAGTCGATGTGGAAGTGCAAGATGCTAGGGTAGGGAAGTCTTAAGGAATGGTGCGGGTAACAAGTGAGGGCAAGGGTATTGATTGCACGGGTAAGGAAAGTCAAGGTAAGGTGTCCAGGTATAAGGTAACCAATAGGGGCTAAAAAGCGCGCACTAATGGTGACTGCTCCTAAGTAAAACCTAAGGGAAGGAAATACTGCAGAAGGGAAGTAAATATGAAGTAGTCACTCTAGGCACTTTATACTAGCTAACCCTCTCGGAAATGGAAGGGACAGGACAGACAGGCAGTAGGAATATGTAAAGACATGTAATAAGGCTGCAACACTTGTTACAACACACAAGGCAAGGCAAAATACATACCCATGAGGTAGGATGGACAATGGACTGACACGGGACATCTGTAAGGTAGTCCGAAGGCATGGGAAATTGACCGCAGGTATGCGCGCAGCGTGGGAGTGAATGCACGGGTCCACAGAGCGCGGGAATACGCATCCAGAGTGGGTTGAGTGCGGGAAAAGCGGTCGATGGTTTTGTAGCTTTCCATCACCTATATCAAAAGATGGCCATCACAAGCCTAGTGGGAATATGATTGTCACAGTGCGTCCCCTCAACTGGGAAACAACAAAATATCTAAGTGGTCGGCGATCCAGCATGTAATGAGAGAGAAAAAGATTGGTGTATTATGTGTACAAGAAACACATCTACTACCAGAACACGAGACACAGATAGATATGCTATACTCATGAAGGCTCAAAGTAATAAACTCAAGAGACCCACACTGCCCAGGGAACTCTGCTGGGGTAGCAATCATCATAAACAAAGAAATATTCAACCCCAAGGACCTAACAATAACAGAAATCATCCCCAGAAGAGTGTTAGTAATTAGAACTAAATGGCACAATAACACACACCTAACAATAGCGAACATATATGCCCCAAACACCCACTCACAACATGAAGAATTTTGGAATACAATAACGAGAACCTGGCAAGAGAAAAGACTACCCAACCCAGATTTTTTAATGGGCGACTTTAACATAACAGAAGACTCACTTGACAGAGCCCCAGCCTGACTTGAACACAAACAAGCACTAGATGCCCTAAGAGACTTAAGATTCCAGCTCGACATCCAAGACACCTGGAGGATAAACAACCCGACATCACGCCTCTTCATGTTCTATAGCAATACAAACATGTACTCACGACTAGACCACATTTACACCTCACCAGCCCATGAAAGAAATATATGTGGCTGGGACTCCTGCACCTCAGCCATCCTGACCGACCACAGAATGATACTTGTAAGATTCACCCCAAGCAATACTCCGTTCATTGGCAAAGGCCACTGGGCCTGGCCAGCGAGCTTAATAAATGATGAAAGACTCATTAATAAAATCAGTAAAGTGGGAATAACAGCCCAGGATAGAATCATGAACCAACAAGCACCAAGATCAAACACTGAGAACCCGCAAAAAGAATGGGAGGAATTTAAAATACAAATCCAACAGCTAGCAAAGATCACTGCAAAAGAACACTTAAACAAGATAAGAATGAGAACCAAGCAACTCAAAGAAGACTTATGAAGAACCATGGCAAATGATGACATTGACACCAATGAATCCACCAGGAGACAAAAAGCCTGCATTGAGAGCGAAATAAACCACCTAGAAAACAAAAGATTCAGTAAGATGCAACTATACTCCCAAGCAAAATGGGCTGTGAAAGGAGAAACAGTCAGTAAATACTGGTTGCAAATCAACAAAAGTAAGAAACCACAAAATGTAATATACAAACTAAGAATACCTGGTCAGAACCAATTCGCCACTCATTCTGACAAAATGGCAGAGATCACGCAAACATACCATGATAACCTGCAATGAGACCCCCTATCTGACCAGGAAGCAGAAGAACGAATAGCTGAAATACAAAGAACAATGAGCAAAATACTGCAAAACCAAAAGCTATGGAATAAACACTCACCCCTACACAGCCCCCTAAAAGAGAGCCACATTCAAGAGGCACTATACACCTTGAAAATGGGCAGCACTGCTGGAATAGACGGAATTCCCTATGAAATATGGAAAAACCTGCATGAGCAACATATCAATGACCAAAAGAAAGACATACCAAGCTTTAACATCATCAAAACCCTCACACTAGTAATACAACATCCAAGAACATGGTGTCAAGGAAGAAACAGACTTTGCATTAGGATGGATGTGCCCCATTTACATAAAGAAAGAATGCACTGAGATAGAGAACTACCTACCCAATCACCCTCTTAAATACAGATTGCAAGATCCTAACAAAGGCTTTAGTGATGCAACTAGCAAGGGAAGTTCACTCACTAGTACATACAGATCAAAGCAGCTTCATACCCCGCAGGTCCATTTTCGACCCTATTAGACTAGCGAAACTGATGATAGAATATGCCAATGTCATCAAAGAAAATGGAATCCTAATTGCATTAGACCAAGAGAAAGTGTACGATAGAATAAAACATGATTACCTGATATCAACCCTTGAAGCATTCCAACTACTACAAACCTTCACAAAAACCATAAAAGCCCTCTACAGAAATGCACACACCAAAATAGCAATAAATGGCATGCTCAGCACACCGTTTCAAGTCACCAGAGGCGTACATCAGGGTGACCCCCTGTCCTGCCTGCTCTTTGACCTGGCAATCGAGCCATTAGCCTGCGCACTTAGGAACTCTGATAAACTAAGAGGTTATAACATACCTGGTATAACAGACAAAATCATTTTGAACCTCTATGCAGATGACACGACGATATTCCTGAACAAGATGAACAAATACAGCAACCTTGAATCGATCCTATCAAAATGGTGTTGTGCTGTAGAGACTCGCACCTCTGTATGCCTGTAGAGCCCTATATTGTGATGCATCTGCATACAGTTCACAGCACGAACTCGCAGCATCATTCCCTGTATCATCCCTTCACTCAGCCTATACATGCGCGATCTTCCCGTGCATCGCACGACATGCGCGCTACTCTCCCACGACGCATTCCCGCGCGTGCCCCACGCGCTTTCCCACGCTTCATCGCCCATCATCCAGGAGCATCCATCCATTGTCCAGCAAGTCCTACTGGTATGTTTTTCACATTTATTCTTATCATGACACCATATTCCATCATGGACCCTTACTTACATATACCTTCTTTGTTCCCACACCTTACTCGCATCAGCTCCGCATCATGGGAGCACGCTTAGTCACCTTTTGCATGATAGCATTCGCATTTTTTGATCACTGAGTTAGCTACCACTTAGTTGGGAGTAGTATCCCTTAGCATCCCTCAACATAGTGCATGCATTTTTGAGCCATAGTCAGTAGCATTTTTGACAATCACACTATCATCATCACATTTGTCGTCCTCACACCCATCAGTATCAGTCATCATCTTCCTCTAGTCCCCATCACATTCCTAGCCCTTTGCGCACTTTCGCCTATTAGTGCACAACTTTCCTACGCTTTGCGCATCCTACCACTCTCTGCGTGCACCTTCGCCTCCGCACATGTGACTTTCCCACGCTTCATGCGACCTGTGGATGTGTTGCACTCGCTTTCCCTTGGGTTGAATGCACTTGCCTTTGCGAAGTATAGCAGCCATAGGCAGAACTGAGACGACCACACATATACTCTGACTTGGCATCCCTTGTAGTGCCATAGCTTAGTAGTTGATTCCTTCAGCACGTCAGGTGCAAAATTCAACATGGAAAAGACAGAGATAATACCAATAGGTACAAAAACACATAGAGACCATGTAATACAAACACAGAAACCAAACCAACTTGAACCCCCCCTAAACGACAACATAAGGATAGCACCAGATGGACACCCAGTGAGATCACTAGGCACCTGGATCGGCAACAAAACAAACGACATAACACCATGGGAACCTATACTAAGCAACATCAACACAGCACTGAAGAGATGGAAAAACGGCCACCCTACACTTGATGGAAAGAAGCTAATAATACAAATGGTCATGGGCGGCATGACGCAATTCCTGACAAAAGCTCAGGGCATGCCAAAAAATATAGAGACAGCACTTACAAAGATAATACAGGGCTCTATATGGGATAACACACGTACCCCACCCATAAACCTTGAGCAACTACAACACACAAGAGAAGAAGGTGGTATCAGGCCTCCTGGACATAAAGTCAAGAAATGAAGCGATTGAGATCACATAGATAAAAGCTTACCTAGACCTGTCCCCCTCCAGACCAGCATGGGCCTCAATCATGGATCTAATCATAAACAACATCAGACCAACACATGGTGAAGACGAAAGAACAAACCCTTTCCTCACATCATGGACCCCACCATCCAGAGGCCCAAAAATAACCTCACTACCCCATGAAGCACAAATGTTACTAAAGACAGCAAAAAAATTCAACATCAGCTTCGCCCCAATAAAACTCTCAAAAGAGCTTAAGAAAAGCCTACCAGCGTGGTACCACCTAGGGACCTCTAAAAATACCTATCACAAATCTAAAGATAAATGTTTAACAGACCGACATGACTCAGACAGCATTAAACACCTACTGAAGATAAGGAAAAGACTAACCCAAATCAGCAACAACAACCAGCACTTCCCCAGAAGCTCATGCCCATGCACCACCTGTCAGAAAGACAGAAACAAAGGCTGTAAGAACCCCCACACATGTGCGCAGCATGTGAATGAAATCCTATTTAAAATTGCACCAAAATTCAATACGAAAACAAAACCCAAAAAAGATGGACTCTCACTTACCTGCCATAGAACAGAGAAAAACTACCAAGCCCACAAGAACCGCCAAGGAGAAGTACTATTCGACCCGACAGTAACAAACAGATCCAGCCTATCTGACTGCTTCAGAATTTTTGTAGACCCCAAGAAAACATCACTCACCCCTGCCCATCGCCTACACACACCCACAAGAGGCCTTAACCTCATCCAGGAAAACATAACCATCTTTACTGACGGCTCATGCACCAATAATGGCAAAGAAAACACAAGAAGCAGCTGTGGAATATGGATAGCTGAGAACCACCCTAAGAACAAAGCTTTCAGAATACCTGGACAAAAACACTTGAATCAGATAGCCAAAATAACAGCGATATTCATAGCAGCACAACAAATAGAACCCTACATACCTATCACATTTGTAACTGACTCCAGATATACAATTGAGAGCCTCACAAAGCACCTCCCACACTGGGAAGATATCAGATGGATCAACGTAGCAAACAGTGACTTCATAAAAGCAACCATATATCACCTTAGAAAACAATCAGCACAAACAATGTTCATTTGGGTAAAGGGACATACCGGACAAGAAGGAAAAGAATGAGCAGACACACTCACAAAAGAAGGAGTGGACAAGCCCCAACTGGACACCCTGGACCTATCTATCCCAGACAAGTTTAATCTGCAGGGAATGAAACTATCAGTAATATCACAGGCCCTCACATACAAGGGCATCAGAGAAATGAAAACCTTAACACCAAGAAGAAAAACCTCCAGTAACATGGATGTCACAAGATACGCAATCCAAGACATAATGGGACACCTCGAAACAGATGCCACCATATGGACCAACAGCAGACACAAAGACCTGTCCAAAAAACAAAACAATTCCTCTACAAGGCATTACATGGCTCACAAAAAATAGGAGAATACTGGACAAACATACCAACATATGAACAATGCACAAAGTGCACACACTGTAATGCCAACGAAGAATCAATGGAGCACATCCTGATTGATTGCCCGAATAACGCGAGCTCCACAATATGGTCTCTGGCCAGAAGGACATGGCCACTGAAATATGGTGCCTGGCCAAGGATAGGCATTGGAACTATCCTAGGATGCGGAAGTCTAAGCTTTAAACAAGTAAATCAGAACAATGAACCAGACAACAACCAGAATAACAAACCATTGAAAGGCACCTCTAGGCTGCTGAGGATACTAGTATCAGAATCAGTGCATCTTATATGGGCCATAAGGTGTGATAGTACAATCAACGGTACGATATTCACAAAACGATAACAAAGAGGTGGACAACAAACATAAACAAAAGAATACAATTAGACCGATTAACCGCAAGGAAGATAAATCGTACCCCAGCCTTCATACAATTAGTCACCTCCACATGGTCCGACATTATAACATCAGACGACCCCCTTCCAAAGAACTGGGCGATAGCCCTCGAGGTTTTAGTGGGTATTAAACCACCCAGGCCCTCTACGAACGAGGTAACCAGGTAGTATAGAGTCCCACACACCCCTAACAACGGGAGTGCATAAACGCATTTTCTCCTCGGACCGGGACCCCCAGTATCCCGCTATAGCGCATATATTTAGAACTAGATCTTGTCAGTTGCTAAATATATATATCGCTTGTCCAAAAAAAAAAAAGCCTGTATAACAACCGATAACCCCAACCAACCACCAATCACTTCAACTCGTACGTAACTTCGACGAGTAGAATGAATGGTAATTGGCATGGTACCGGAACAGAGAGAAAAGCGCAAACGCTAATCCTCTCAAGAGCACCAGCCCAGCGCCTCGACCATATGTGCCACTGGAATTATAATGTACAAGCCCACGCGTCTATATCGTATGCCCAGGCATGAAGTGTTTTGGCTAGAGGACGGGAATATCACTCTTGAAGCCTCCGGAATACTCTTCCGGGTGCATCGGTCATGGCTCGTGCGACATTCAGAGTTCTTTGCGACTATCTTCAATGACAAAGGCAGGCACATTGGGTATGATACCGTCACTGGGATAGACGAAGACGAGCAAATTTGCTACCTGACCAAGCTCGAGGGAAAAGATCTAGAGGCACTGCTTCTATTCTATGACAACCCCGTGTAAGTAAGCTCTGCTATCCTGTGCTTGATATAGGCTCAACTATGACTGCGTAGTGTGTGTTGCGGTGATATCCGATTTTCTACCCTTGTATCCCTCATCCACGCGACAACAATCCTGGGATTTGAAGCAGATCGGCTGCAGGCCTTAAAACTGCTCGCAGATGACTGGCCATCTGATCTCGACCGCCTCCATGCCGGCTCGGAACTGCGCTCCAATGCTGCTCAAGTTGCCACCCTTTCGCGGGCGTGTGGGATTAATGGCATGTTGAAGCCTGTATTTTATGAAATGGCACGAACATCTGGATTTGGCCTGGGTGATGTAGACGAATCCAGTAACTCAAAAATATTGAGCAAATAAGTCAGGCGGATGAGCGACGCCTTATACGGACGCGAGAACAGCCCAGCGGTATATGGGTGCAAGCAGCAGCGCGAGAAGATCCATCCTTGACCTGTCCAAACCGTGTCGACGACCACTCCAGTGATATCCTTGACACGAAGCCAGTGCTTTCTTCCCCCACCCTGGGGCCAAACCGCTGTCTCCCGGTGGTGGCAAGGTGCTCAGCATGGGTTCGGCTCGTGCATGACTCAGGGATTTACGACCGGTATCGGCATGACCCGCTTTGCGGGCTGTCTGCGTTCATGCTCATTGTGGGAAGACGAGGGGTGGCGCAAGGATTGCCACCATAAAAGGCGGCGTGTGTGGCCCACTATGCGGGAGAAAACTTGGGAACAGATTGATGGGTGGATGAGCATCGGACAGTGAATTCATCCCACAGGTGTGGGATGTAAGCTGGAGGCAAATAGGCGTTGGAGTGGACTACTCATTTCAACAGCGGCTGGAGTATCCAAGGGGTGTCTGATTGTCCGCAACGATTGCAAGTACGGTAGGGTTGCTAGAACACATAAGCTATACATTTAGGGGTTTGCCTAAAAGGGGTTTAGACGAAGGAAAGCCAAACAAAGAGCACGCGTCCAGTGAAAGATCATTCTGTACTGAACTTCGCGAGAAGCCAACTGGCGAGATTGTCCAGGGCAAAACAGAGATGTCCGATATCGCTTCTCTCCTTCAAGCTTCCCTCCAGCCTGCTTCCAGGAAACAAGCAGAACAGCAACTACATGCACTTGCATCACAGCAGGGATTCCTGGCACATCTCCTTACGCTTATCCTCAACGGATCCTACGATCGCTCAACGCGCCTAGCAGGTGGAATATATCTCAAAAATGTTGCTAAACTACGATGGGAGGAGGTGCGTAATGATCTTTTTTTGATCACACTCATTCATCTCATCTGTGGTTCAAACAGGATGATGAACCCCTCCCGGAAGCAGACAAAGCAGCACTCCGAACCCAGCTCGTCCCAGCCATGATTGCGCTGTCGGATCCTACAGATAAAGCGATTCGTGCTCAAATCGCTGAGTCTGTCGCTCTGATCGCCGAACTTGACTTTCCAGCAAAATGGACTGATCTCATTGACGTGCGTTGTTCACGTTAAACCACAGGCTCGTTGTCTGACGCATCCTCGACAGCAACTCATCTTATCACTCTCAAAAACGGACTACAGCATCAATGTCGGGGTCCTGCAGACCGCTCATTCGATCTTCAACCAATGGCGGGCCCAAGTTCGCTCGGACGAGCTATTCACGGAGATCAACTTCGTGTTATCGCGTTTCATGCAACCCTTTCTTGATCTTTCCAATCAAACTGCAACCATGCTGCTTTCCTCTCCTGCCCCGCCTAATATCGCTATCGTAACACAAGCTCAGATTATTCTCGTTGATATATTCTACGATTTTACGTGTCAAGATCTACCCCCGGGTATCGAAGATGCTCACGACTCCTTTTTTGCTCCACAAACTGGACTCTTTCAGCGTTTCATGTCATGGGACCCAGCAGAGCTTCGATCCGATGTGAGCAATATTTTGCCGTCCACTGTCAGTTACTGACCTGTCATTTAGCCTGATGAAACACAGCCATCGCTGCCCGCGCAGTTGAAGACCAAGATTTTCGAGATTGGCGAGGTTTGCAATATGTCGGAAATGAGGGAACAAATACTAACATACATAACAGCTTTACATCAAGCTTTTCCCAGACCAACTATCACGTTCGCCTGCTGTCGAGGGATTTGTACAGAGCGTATGGGAGCTCATCGGGTCAAATAAGCTTCCTGGTGTTGCGGATGACTCTGTACGTTTTCAAGTGTTTTGTTTTGTTTTCTAGCGACCTCATTGGCATCGGCTTGCCAGCTTGTCTCTCAATCTTTGCGTTTTATATCCACCGCAATTCGGTCGGGTTACTATAAATCGCTCTTCTCTTCGCGCGATACCATTGCCTCTCTTGTACAAGGTGTCATCATCCCTAATATTGGACTACGCGACCATGAGATGGAACAGTTTGAAGATGAGCCACTTGAGTTCATTCGGCTTGACTTGGCCTTCGGAGGTAGTGCATCAGAAGTGGCAACTCGACGTCAGGCAGCCGCGGACGTGCTGCAAGCGTTAGTCAGCTCGGGTTACCAAACCGAGGCCACGGAAATTGTGGGGTCGTGGATCACTTCAGGATTGCAGCAGTACAATTCGAACCCCGCGCAGAACTGGAAGGCGAAGGACAGTGCCATATACTTGCTCACTGCTGTGGCAACAGAGGCGTCGACAACGCAGGTGAGCGAGCGTCAGTTTTTGTCGACGAGTACTAATCTGACGGCAACAAAAGCATGGTGTCACGTCGACGAATGCATTGGTAGATGTTGTGAAGTTCTTTTCTGAGCACGTGTATCAAGACCTCCGAGCATCGGCCGGCAGTATTCATGAAATCCTCTATGTTGATGCGATTCGATTCCTTTTGACTTTCAGGAACCAGGTATTTGCATTTTGATACAGGCCAACGCCTCAGCGCTGCTCACACTTCTACCAGCTGACGAGAGATCAACTTCTATCAGTGCTCCCTCTGTTGGTACGGCACTTGAATGCAGACCATTATGTCACGTATACGTATGCTGCGATCACGATTGACCGCATACTGTTCATCAAAAAGGGGACACAATTGTTGTGCGTTCGGATTTGTGTGACGAAAACCTTGCGCTCACGGTCTGACCACAGATTCTCTCAAGCCGACATCCACGATCTTGCTGCTGACTTATTCAATGCACTCCTGAGCAAGATAGAAGCTGCTGGCCCTCCTGAAAAGGTTGCCGAAAATGACCACCTGATGAAATGTAAGTCAATCACATACCGTGCTGGCGGGTAGTGACTCCTGTGTGCAGGCGCGATGCGCATAATCGTCACCGCACGTCAAACCCTCACCCCTGTCTATCAACAAGTCCTCCAGCGACTGGTCAACATCCTCGGTGTCATCGCAAAGAACCCGAGCAATCCAAATTTTGACCAGTACATCTTTGAAAGTATATCAGCGCTGTTGAGGTACGTCTTCGTTTCATCCTAAGAATCCTGGCCGACACTCTTGGTAGGTTTGTTGTGAGCGGCACACCTTCCACTCTGCCTACGTTCGAGCAAGCGCTCTTTGGCCCTTTCACATTTATTCTTCAACAGGACATAGACCGTAAGGAGCCAAAATACGACCCGTCTCCCATCTCTAACTTTATCTCCTAGAGTATATCCCCTACGTTTTCCAAATTCTCGCTCAGATGCTAGAAGCTCACAACACTGGCGTGCCATCCGAATATCGCTCCCTCCTCCCCTTCCTCCTGACGCCCACATGCTGGCAACAAAAGGGCAGCATCCCCGGTCTCGTGAAGCTCCTCAAAGCATTCCTTGCCCGTGACGCTGCCGAGATGATCAAGACGGGGCAGATCGCAGCCGTACTGGCCGTCGTCCAGCAACGCCTGATACCTTCCAAAATCAACGATGGCTGGGGCTTTGAACTTCTGCAGGGTGTCGTGCAGCACGTGCCTCCGTGAGTTTTTTGTGTTCTTGCTACGATGAAACAGGAATTGACAGCATCGGCTGGTTAGGGCACAGCTAAAACAGTACTTCAAGGCAGTCGTCATGACGTTGCTCACAAGGATGCAGACGAGCAAAACGGATAAATATGTATATCTCTTTTCGCACTTCCTTCTTTTCACCATGGCTGTCAATGTTGATGGGCTCGGGCCAGACTACGTCATATCCGCTGTCGAGGAGATTCAACCGCAGTAAGGCGCATCTTGCTCTTCAGATTTGTCACATCGCTCATATGTCTAATTTTGCAGGCTTTGGTCGCAGATTCTTGTCAACTTTATCGTCCCGCAGGTGCCAAAGATGCCGCACAAAGACAGGAAAGTTGCAGCTGTCGGCCTCATTCGTATGCTCACGCAGAGCACGATCATGATTACGCCTCCGAGCGCGCAGAGCTGGTGAGCCGCGCCCCCTCCCCTTCTTACCACTAACTCACGTCCCTTTCACAGGCCCCCAGCATTTGTCTCCGTCATTAAGCTCTACAGCGAGCCACAGTATCTCGCCAAGTCTAAAGACGAAGAACAGAACACTGGCATAACGGAGATTGACTTCGAAGAGCAGACTGCGGGGTATCAGGCTGCGTATTCCCGACTCGCGGCGGCGGACGGTGCGCCTGTGGACCCCGTGGCGTATGTGCGGGATCTGCAAGACTTTTTGGGGCAGGCGCTGGTGAAGGCGGACCCACGCGTGAAAGGGCTGCTAGCTGCGGGCGATGAAAAGGTAGTGCAACCATTTGTGCAGGCGCTTGTGGCATCTGGATATGCGATTCGGTAAATTACATAGCCGGAAGTGGCTGCCACATCTTTTGGGGTATCATTTGTATGACAGGGTGGACAACAAGTACCCCACGTGTGCCGGCGAATATGCGTGTGTAGTGTATGTAGATAGCTATGATATCGATTTGACTTGTGCTGTTGTGCAGAAGTTGAAATCAAAAGGCATGTATTCACACAACAGCCTCCATTCTTTGAATTGTTTCGTATTACCGCTCCGATCACGACGTACCGCGTTGCTCTGCATGTGACACGACTGACACCGATCACGATTGACCTATGTAATTACCGTACACGCTACGCACCGGTTGCAACGATTGAACTGCTGACTCGTAAGCTACTCGTGTCAGGCAATCCAGCCATACTAGATGTATGTAAAATCCATGTATCGTATTGCGCTGCGTACGCCTGACAACTTGAAAGAGCCGGAACAAATTTCATGCCTGACCAATAAGTTAAAACGACGTAGCATTACAAATATTCGAAGGCGATTGCGTACCAAGTCTGACTAGGCTGGGCAGTCGATGACTCGATCAAGACAAGACTAGAACATTCGAGTAGAGCGAGCCTGCCTCGGCTCCTCGAGGACGAGTCGTGCGTGAAAACATGGGAACGGGTGAGCCGGTATTATTAATACAAGACGCTAAGCAAGTTTGTATGCCAATCCTGAGAGTGGAGCCGGAAAATCCGGCCACTTTGAGGAAGGACGGCTATCAAACTTCATCTGACGTGCGGGCTCGTACATAAGCATCTTCCGGCTCTCTAAAAGCACAGTCCATAGGGCCATAGATAACGTCAAATATAAGGGCACTTTATACTACTACGCTGCTGCAGGTTCCTACAGGTTCCTTCAGCTCGAGCCCTGGCAGCCTCGGAAGTTCCATGAAGACGTTGACTCCGCGTCAACGTCTTCATGGAACTTCCGAGGCTGCCAGGGACTTGGAAGCTTGAGGAAGTCCACGCTCAACGAGGACTATGTTAGTCTGAATTGACTGCGGTGAAAATAAGTAAGAGACGAAAGGTAATAATAATGGAGAGAAAATGCCTACGTTTATATAGCGTGGCCCGGTCATGCCCACAATTCAGTCAGGCGGATGGGGAAGGCTGTTTCAAGAGCTTGATGGATACATCCTAAGGCAGATCAGGTCGTCGGGGAAGTATAGGTTCCAAGGAACTTTAGAGTGGTATTGGCGTGTGCTCGCAGAAGTGGCTAAATTGAGTGTATGACCGAGTATCGGGCATGTCGAAGAAAGGCGTAGGAAGGATGATACATTGGCATGCCGTGGATATCAGCGAGCCTTTGGTATAGAGGAACGTGGGGTAGGGAGAGTGGCTCGCAGGGCTGGCCCGTTCGACGCGACTGAAGTTGGGATATGATCGGGAGTTGATATTAGGACTTGAGGGAGCCAGGTGCCATAATCGCGCGCACCAGTGACAGATGCAAACCAACATTCTGGAAAGGTGCTGTTTTGGAAGAGTGAATGTCAAACTTGAACCATGCGCGGGCTCTGTCCCTCAAGAGTTGTAGGCGCTTGGAGGCGAAAGCGAGATTGTCCGTCACGGTGTTTGGGACAGGGAGCGACTGTTGGCCACCAAATTCAAACGATGTACTGAAACTTGGAGGATGACATGTATGTCTGGCGAAGGGCCTAACATACCTGCAAGAGTGTTCTCAGTATAAAAATACATCTAGAGCAATAATAACATCAAGAAGGTCATAGATTGTCACTCACAGCTGTACAACGAAGAATATCTCGGGGCCTGCACCATGTGTTCAGCTTGCATGCCATTCCACAAGAAAAATACTCGTACTTGTCCGTGAAAATCAAAAGCATCAGGAATGCTGGCGTGCAGTTCGTCAGTACTGATTCAGATGGATACTCGGCAACGAAGCTCTGAGAGGGTACGATCGTCGTCTGCGGGACGGTCGTGGTGAACTGAACGTCCCGCAGAATGTCTGAGGTAGGCGCAGGTGGTACAGGATGGTGCTCAACAAGCACAAACTCCTTCAAGTTGTTGTTGACCGGCTGCATGAGGTTGATCATAATAAGTAAGAGACGAAAGGTGATGACGATGCATCTCCTACCCGGGTTTATAAATCATAGCTCATGTCCACAATGCATTTCAGGTGGATTGCAGGCGGTGGATTAAGTTGAAACCGTTGTGGATCCTTATGCTAGGCATTGTTAGTTTGTTACATGGAGGTATGAGACTGCATTAATACTAATATTATTACTAGTAATAGCCACCGGCCATTTGATACCATCACTACTCTTCACATATCACATGCCACATCTTACCCACCTCCATGTTTGGTTGAACTTCAATTCCCCCATGACTTCCGGGCCTCCTCTCGTTCCCTGATGCGTACCTCCAATATTAATATTGATCCCTTGTTAATCCTGCTAGCACACTCATAGTTTCTGTATCTCATGATAACCAGGTCCGCCTCTCGCATCGACGAACCATAAATTTCAGCACTCACCTCCACTGCAATGTGTCACTTTCGTCATGGACGGCAAGCACACCCTCAGCGGAGGTTGTGATAATAAGATTCCAGAGTGAGCGATACCCATGGACGTGAAATCAAAAGCATGTTTCCATCCTTGGCGCTCATAACCCAGTTTGAGCATACTTCTCACTATTAACATGACAATCCGAAATGCACTGGACGCCTCGCCGGGGACTTGTCTACCGCTGAAGACCTACTGAGGCAAGATATCCATACAGATACCAGTGACTATGAATCCTATGTCAATCGCTCATTTGTTAGGTGTAGGGGGGCGATACTCTTCAGGATGCGATCGAGAAATACCGATGCCAACACGAGTCCCTTAGTACGAAAGGCTGGCTTTCATTGTGATATAGTCCGTCAGCATTCAGTCCTCCTTGACTGGCTATATATCGAAAGGCATTGCCAACTGTGTAAAAGGATACCTCCTGGACGCAAGGACAGTATTTGACCGTTCACGAATAAATATTCAGAAACCGTCCATTATTTTCTATCCATTAAAGTATATCAAAATTTTCTCCCATACTTTTTGCTTCATTCTGTACATCAGGCCATCTCTTCAATGCAGAGGCGATATTACTCGTCAAAGAATTGTCTTCTACTTGTCCTAACTCGCGTGTCGTGTCTTGGAGGCGAGGATCATGCGCCTAGTAGGTTCACTCATCGGCGCTGATATTTACAACTTCGCACATCAGGCATAGTATGAGCGTGTTCAGCTCGGAATCAATACCTTCGATGGCGCGCGTCATGACGAAGTCGCTGACCGCTTCATTACTGTCAACTCCAGCGCTTTCTCACGAAGTTGGACATTCATTCTATATACAATGACTGCGTGGTGGTACGTCGATACAATGCACCTAACGATGTTTTACATGCACCTTGTCCAGATCTTTGGGTGGGACCTCAAACTTTCAAGTCCTATTGCTGACTGCACGCCGGGCTGTCCTGTTGGCAAGTAAACTCGACGACGCTCTCGAATCATACCTGACTACATCATTGAGAACATTTCTCGACGGTCCTTTTCCACGGGCTGCGTCAAGCTTGGCGTGTGCAGAGTGAGCAGCATATCTTTTAACATTCCTGGACGACTCGACTGCAGGTTACTGAATTTCCAATCTTCTTGCAAAACTTACAAATCACTTGTCAGGCTATCTTACCATTCGCTAAAAGTGAAAGTGCATACATATATACAGCCGCCATCATCTTCGCATCGATTGCCAATGGGCGTGATGTCGCTTATCTCCTTCAGAAGCTTGTGTCCAGGAGACACTAGCCAATTGGATCAGCGCATCCTAGCACGATCTCAACGATCCTCTGGAACCTCTGATAGCGGCAACTCACACTCAGTTGTCTGAACTTATTTTGATTTCTACGGCAGGCTTTTCCCCAATAAAATAAAACGGAGCGACCTGCTGAGTATTTGAGTTCAACATCGTTTGCATATGCCAGCCAACACCAAATATCTATTGATTTCGCAGTTCAACTCGCGGTGAAATGATGCGTGTGCTTGGGTGCAATAATGTACAATGCAGTGTTTATGTCCTACAAGAGGGTTCGACTTGGGATTGTATGTAGGGCGGCATCGGAGCTAGCTTCAAAAGATGCCTCATGGACATCACACGACGCGGCGCGGGAAGCATGCTAGAGGGACTTGAAGTTCACATCATGCCAGTTCTGAAGCAATGGTGTAGATGCTGGGACAGGCGTACTGTAATGGCGTCGCGTCAGGTACGGTCAGCACCAGAAAAGAACAAGATTGCCTACGTCGTCGTTATCGACCAGTTCCCGTAGCTCAAGACGAGAGTTAAGACTGGTGGGGGTGAGGCTTCGGTTCTCGAGGTGGGAAAACGGACTTACACACTGAGGAAACTATTTAGATAACCTACAATGCGGGTGGATAAGTTTATGATGAAAGATAAAGCGGGAGGCGCACAGTGGCTCATAAGGATGTATGGTACAAGAAAGGCGCCATTGCGGGGGCAGACGAGAAACTGAAAGGGAGAGTTTGTGAGTGGGATCGTCTATCCTGTCGAGATGCGTACCAGTATGAGAAATAGTGTGACATCTACACTAAAACGATAAGTCAGTCGTGGAACAGCACTGTATTGGGGACACGATTACGCAGTTATCAAGCCCACATTGACAACAAGCACGGTCAATCTGGTGATGAGACCACCGAGTCTTGACAGAAATGAGCCCATAATAGTGAGAAATGATAGACGGGACGAACCTTCCTATCCCGGTTCGGGACTTGTGAAACAAGTACACTTGGGTAGCGGCAATGAGGAAGTCACACGCCATCGAAGACAAGTAGAAACTAGAAGCGGGCAACTGAGGGTCGCGTAAGGTATGGAAGTTGGCTGAGATGTGAAGGTGAACTTACGTTGCTGACGTGAGTGCTATCCCACAGGGGATCACGGACACTGGGAGAAATATGAGTATCAATTAGTCCGGTGTTAGACCAAGCAAACTCACATTTCGAGAACCATTGCTGCGACCAGTTTGAGTAAGAGATGACATAATTTGGAATATGAGCGTACCTCCACCAGATCCTGTGTGTAAGTCATGAATCAGCCATGTCGCGGCCACAGCAGATTATTTTTACCTAGTGCAGCCAATGCCAAAAGGACCTGTAGCGCCGGTACTATGAGTGAACGGGGACACGAATGCAGACTTGCCAGACTTACTATGAAAAATGTGACTAGAATGTTTCCAAAGCTAACTAGAGAGCTATGAGTGTAGAATCTCAAGATTGTTAGCTTAGACCTCACGTCGCCATATACGGTGAGCATATGTCCTGAAAAGCGGAATAGGTACTTATTGCCACGAAGAACAATAAGAGACGTACAATTGCACCAAAAAAGCCATTATTGACTATGATAGAGTGAGGATGCTTCTGATTAAGATGGGCGTTGAACCACCTACAGTAATGCCCATTGATGCCTGTAATGAGTGGTTACGATACTATGATCTAATGAAACGAGAGAAGCCCACCTCAAATGTTCTAATCAAAAATGAATATAAGGAGAATGACAAAGTGGGAAATGACATACTTTGATACATGCGATGACATCGTGATGTCACCTTGCCAAACTATGGTATAGTGATATATTGATGCGGCGACAAGGGCGAGCTTGTGCTGTGTCCAAGGCCCTGGGGAATGTGGGTCACAGTGCAAAACAACGAGTTTCAAGTGACAAACCACAGAAAAGCTACCTGAAAAGACGATTGAGAATTGCAAATTGGGGATGGATGATATGTGGTACTTACCAAGGCCTTCATAGACCATCTGTCTTTTGGATAAGTTCGGAAATACCGCCAGGTCTGGGCGAGAGTGAAGCCATAGAACCTAGTAAAAAGATAATGATAAACGATGTTAGGATCACTGTAATGAGCTCACATGCTAGAGATGATGACTCCTGATAGCGGTTAGTAGGGTGTTATGAAGGGGTAGAAAGTGATACTAACCAATGAAATGTGAAGCTAGGACGGAGAGAGTATCGTTCATGGTAAGGAGCGTGAAGGGATGGAAGAGTAAGGAGAGGATGAGGGGGACATAAAAGATAAGTTGAGGATCGATTGAGATGGATATACGTGCCGTGGTCTACGGAGCGCTTCGACGAACGACATGAACGACTAGAGAAGCTAAATTACATGGAAGGTGTATTCCGACCTCCGCCAAAAACAGTACTTTCATGCATCAAACCTCATTCAGCTTAAATTTAATATTAATTGTTTCATAATTTATGACTGGTCTCTTGACTTGCTTCCGGAACTTGCTCGGCCAATCACTACACCTGAATCCGAGGAGATGCCCCGGTTGTAGCCGGACAGGCGTCTGATCAGAGCAACTTGCTCGCTTCGCTACCTACCTCGAATTCTTTGGTCCTCGGCACTCAATGGACTTGCTAAATTTCACACTCGTAGCTCCCAACTCATCTGTAGTAAACAAATCCTTGTGCAATGCTTGGCTACGCGCCATCGAAGAATACTTTCCTGACCCAAACGACTCTCCCTTTACAGTCATAGAGGGTAAAGTCCAGGAGATAGATCCTAAACGCTTGCGCTGTGATTGCGTAGTGTCTCCTGCAAATTCATTTGGAATCATGGATGGCGGGTCAGTAGGTTCCTGACCTCTCAGGACATTCCATTTACCCACACTAGAATCGATTATCAATTCTCTCGTATTCTCAAGGGAATGGGTGATATATGGCACTTGACTGATCACTGCCAGACTTACATTCGAGACGTCTGGCATGGTTACATCCCCCCTGGTTCCTGCATGATCGTCCCACTTCCTGATGATGCCACCTCAGCAGGCAACCCGTGGAATGCACGTACTCTTGCCATATCACCTACGATGCGCGCACCAGATGATGTCAGTTGGCACCAAGATCTTGTTTATAATACCATGTGGTCTCTTTTGGTGCAACTCGACCGATGGAATAAAGCCTCCGATGCGGAGGGCCATCTCAAGATTCAGACAGTTTTGATGACAGGGCTGGGCACGGGTACCGGAGGCATTGATGTGGACAAGTGCGCACGGCAGATGGTCCTTGCGGTGAAACATTTCCGTATGCCCTTGGCTGACCACGTGCGTTGGAATAGCGTAGAACAGCGCTTGAGGGACGTCCTAGCCACTATGGACTGCTAGAAACCCAATTCTATTGTCAACGCTAGGGCGCTAGGACCGTTTGTAGTACTAGTAGCAGCTCCCATCTTGGTCTTTGCGGGAGCTTCCCTTGCCCTGAATTAAATGGATTTCCCCTTGATGCATGCCTAGAATGATTCACCTGTCTGATTGTTCCTTCACTCCATCGCAAATCCGGCAAGTGATTTACTTTTTGACGCGATTGGCCATCTCTCATACATGACTTGCAGGATATACATAGTACGGATATACTTCTAGGCACAAACGACAAATGCATTCAGCTAGTTTTCTTGTCCGTTCTAATATTATGTCCACTCGCACCTGCTGGCTTCTGCGTTTGGTCTGTTCCACGGACTACGTCGAACTTGTAGCTAATAGAGATCTACCGAGTCGGAGACAACAATTCAATCTCGACACCTATTGAATCACTGCACTTTTGCATGGATGTCTACCAGTACGTTTTGGCCAAAGTCGAAAAGACGCTTCACTTACCATCTTTGTTCTGCAAAGTAGGCACTGGTCCCTTTAAGTTCGTCGAAAGAAGAACACGTCAAATGGCCGTACAGATAACGTCCCTGAACACCTGGTCATAGTTTAGGATAGTATTTTCCTTATTTCGACTCACGTTTCCTTTGTGCTCTAGTCCAACTTTCGTCATTGGAAAACGGCGAAAACATAACTGCCATAATATGTCTCACGACCTACATATGTGACGTTTGCCTTCATGCGGGGTACTTCCGAGCTGCTGGATATACCTCGGACATGAGGAAAATTGAAAAGATGCCGTCAACGTAGCAGTTGTCAAACGTGGAGATAACTATGTGGTCACCTGCGCTTATCATAGGTTTGTTCCGCTACGGAAGGAACGCAATCAGATAACTTGAACTTACCTCACTGCGTGTATTATGTCAAGTGACTAACACCGATGAGGTTAACGAAGCTGATCTGCTACAAGGAAAAAACCAAGAACGAGTGTCTTCGAACTATGTGAGCGCACAGAATACTAGCAGCACTGAGGGCATCCTATTGTGATGCCCGAGCTCGCCAGCGTATTTCTTCTTCTCGACTTGATTGATACTCTTGTCAGAGTGGCAGCGATGTCGGCCTGTTCTCTTCATCAGGGAGGTGCTTGTGCTGCCTTTGGGGCGTCACAGCTAAAGTTCTTGACCGCCCTCAACTGCAGGGCCAACGACCATCAATAGCAAAGACCGTATATGTTGAGAATAGCCCACCCCTGTTCGTTCAGCTTCAAGACGTTGCTCTGCCCACTCGAGCGTCTCCAACATCCTCTACTACTCTAGCTGATAAGGATCAACACCCAGACCGTGGAGATATATACCAGCCAGAGTTGATCTGATAGTCCCGATGCTGACTCCACAGTGACAGGATCGTGCAATATGATTTTGGCACAATTTTCCTCCTCAGGGAATAGTTTTCTCAAGCTCCTACACACGATATCAGCGAACTAGTAGCACTCGTGCTCGTATAGATGATACGTAGGGGACTGACTGTATACTAGAGACAGTATCATGTATCCCTTGAGTGCTGAAAGCGCGGAAGATGAGAATGAGAGGGTACAGAGCTTTGTGCAAATCATAGGGTTTATACATGAAGATAAAGTATCATGCTGGATTGCGAGGTGAACCAAAAAGGTACGTGGTGCCATAAGCGCAGGTTTCGGACGATGAAGCCTTGATAGATCGATTGGTTCTGAAGACCGTTTGAACGAGGCCTCTTGTTGGCGCGGTACAGTCCGATACAGAAACTACAACTTCGAGGTATCGAAGGGCCATTAAGATCCAATGACTGAATAAAGTACGGGAAAATTCCTGGACTTTTTCATTTCAGTCGCTGGATAATCGATGAGATATCGGAGGAAGCATCCCCCACTATTAATATGCAATACTCGATGTGATGCAGTGAACATTTCATATCGCAATTATCCCGACTCTTGTCCCAGAAACTTGACGAATCTGTCATCCGGGAACATGATCCAACCACCGGCATGGAATACGGCCCACCTGCGCTGTGGAATAGTGGGCAAGTCAGTTGAGGAGGCTTATCGACAGTCTCAAAGGCTCCATCTGAACTAGGCCCTGACACGAATGGACGAAGGAGCGCGGCCAGGCATGGCGGATACTGGGGCGGTTTTTTCAGTCTCGTTATAAGGACCCATCGCAAGTTGATAGGGGTTCGACTTTGCACCAAGGAAATTACTGAGGCGATCTCAACAATATTTGAGTCAAGGTTTGTTTAAACGGAATACTGCTCAGCGCGTATGGTCGGACTTTCTTTCTGAGCGTCAAGTTGTGGGTGCGCTTGAGCGACATCAGCAAAACATCAGTGTGTACGAGAGGAACGATGGCGCTCAAGTGCGTCTTTGAGGGTTTCAAACGCGTTTGGCTAGGCGTTTGATGTAAACGGGGATGAAAATAGATAAGAGGGTGCCTCACGTCCTGAGCCATCTCGTCCAGTGCGTGTGGATTGACTGGTTCTGCTTTGTGGACATGTTCTGTGCTTGCCTATTGCACGCGAGGGGAGTATGAGTGCCATCCAGGTGTTGGTGACATGCAGATACTGACTGGCATCGTATTAGAGCGGTGAGGCGGTGAGGACATGAAAGAAAATATACACCCGTTGATGATTATTTAGTGATTATTCAAATGAGACTCCACGAAATTGCAAAATGACCATCGTTCGCTTCACCGTCGTCCATATTGTCGCTGACGACGTCGTCACCTAAGGGAAATACTTCAGTTTTCATAATTGATCTACTGGACCAAGTACTTCAGGTGGACGTAACGTCACCGAACTTTTCCGAGTCTTACGTGATGTCATTCGCGCTCCACTTCAAGGGGTGCGTCCACTCTAAAATTTTGATTCGTACCCTGACACTTGATACAAACACATTCAAGAAGTCAGCCAACCAACCAACCATGTATGTCAACTGCGCAGCGCCCCATACACCGTCCCGCACCCTTCAACAGCACCTGATCGGGCATGCAGTTGGTTATTCACTAATGTTGCGACCCATCCGACTTCCCCAAAAAGTATTGGACATGCAACTCACCGTTATCATGACATCGCAAGCTAAAGATAAAGCTCCACATTTATCTGCACCTGCCAAATCACAATCTTATTACACTCACATACTAGGTAATCACTTCATCCTGGCGAAAATGAACAAGACGAGAGACGGAAGGCCGAAATCTGGAGTGAGGTATAGTACTTCTGTACTCGGAGTCGACATGTAATCTGAGGTCCACATATTCGCATCTGTTGCGAAGGCATGACAGAATTCATCGGTGTGTACGTCGAGAAATGTAGCTTCAGTTTCCCTAGTTGTCGCGAATTCGATTTGAAGCAAGTGTCTAGACCCGGCAAGGTTTGCATGATCAAGCGCATGGGGCGAGATAGCAGAGTACTTACCCATGATAAGTAACCTCTCTCACAACTGAGAGCAATGACATAATATTGTTCATATGAACTGTGCTCAGCGTTGTGCCCGTCTGAAAGTCTACCACCGGCACCTGGAAGGATGCAACTGCTAGCATCACCAAAAGACAATCGACTCGTAGTTTCTCCGGCGCCCCCACCAGAGTCAATTTCCGGAACATGGGAAGATGAAGTCGAGTAATTATCTTGATAAACTCTTGCCAGGTGTCCGCCTCAACCGAGGTGTGTTGAAGCCAGAATTCCAACCTTGCGCGGGTGACATAAACACTGTTTCCCAACGCTGGCTCTCAGAAAAGAGGATATCGAGAAGTCGAGAATTTGCTACTGGTTTAATCCAATTGCGTTTGCATTCATGGGAATCGTCAAGAATGTAAAGGGTGAGGGGCAGCCTGCCAGAGTGAGCAAACCAACACTGGAGGAAATATGGAAGAAATGGTTTCCATGTTTAACTTTCCCAGGTGCATGACCAGGATGCGCGACCAGACTTCTGGCGTTGAATGTGCAACAGCTCACCAAAAACGGCACACTCTGGTGAAGACTAGGGGAGGGTTGGCAACATTAAGCGAAATAATGTTTTATTTTAATGAGAAGATACTGGCACCTGGCCATGGCGTGTCGTGTACAATGAGCAAGAAGACTTGTCGCAGAAGTTTCACTGGCAGCCGATGGATGTATGCTGGTTCTGTCGGCGTCAAGTTGACGGGAGAACTTGAACGAAGAGAAGGATATTAATGTGTAGGTCTCACGGAGCAATTTCATGCTCCTCTCGCTGAATGCTTTCATCATTGAAAGCAGATCTGGCGTCTTGAGGAGAGAAATAGGCCAGATGACTTGGTCAAAATTTGGTATCATGTTTGTTTGTTGTCGCGTTCAATTTAGCGTCTGGCCCACGCTGGCTCAACGATATCAATGGTGCCTACAAACTACGCTGACTGTCTGACGGCCGTCGTGTTAAGATGGCAGTATGCGAGAGTCGAAATAGCACTTACATTATTGATATGGGGCTGTAGTCACAAAGTGCTCTGCAAATACGCCATACTCTTCCACCATTCACATCTCTCCCAATATCGTCTATATCACCTTCCACGGAATCATCTCCATGATGCGGAACAAGAGTATTCCCTGGGGAACAAGTCTTAACTACCTCTCACACTCATTCACGGACTATCATTCACAAGATCAAACCATCAGTAATGCCATTATAGACATTGCGATACCACCTACCGCAGGGCTTACACCATTCAAATGTGTACGTTGCACTTATCGCGAGCTCGTGGTCGAGACGGAGTTAGACTGTTGCAAGATTTTGACAAGAACTTGCTGAGCGCTATTCTGTCAAGCTCGACGTCACCTGCACAGTTCAGTTCAGCCCGCCCAGTGGAAATTACACCAAACAGAAACGACGATAGCACTTTTCGGCACGATAGTTGGTTTCTCATTATTCGGTCTTGCACTGGCAGCGCATTTCGGGCAGCTCGGAATAAAGAAGAGAAATCTCTTGCAGAGTGAGTGCCCTCATTCGCCACAACATTCATTATGCCACAGCTATGATACTGATACTGACGTCGTGAGCAGACCTCGGCGGACATGCATTGTCAATGGTTATGCTGGGCATACCTGTGGGACGAACGTGCAGCGGTTATGCTTGCGCAGAGGCGTACGGTGATTACTGAATGGAGAGAACAGAAGTTGGCGCATACTGCGTGATTTATTGTAGATTTTTCTGTGCGGAGGTGAGTTCGTGATTCTTGATCCTTTTGTTGTTGTGATGGTGGGCTGAATCCCTCGAAGGTCATGCGAGGCATATGTGGGATACCAGCCTTATTAAGGTCCCCATTAATGGAGTACGCTGTATATCAGATATCTTTCGACGCTGCACTGAACGTCGAACCTTATGATTATTGAGCAATATCATCACCCACACGGAAGGGCACTACGGAACGTACGCTCATGTTTATCATACGACAACTTTACGCCACAAAATGGTGGTGCCAGTGCTTTGAACATTTGGTGATGAATATATTTTTTCGATGTTTTCCAGTCTGTAGTGGAACCAGTGGGGTAACTGTATACGTTCATACTGCCCCTCCTTTGGTCTGCACCCGGGTGTCCACATGTTTCCACTGCTTGCATCCGACTTGAGCAGCGACATGACTTGGGGCGTTGAGGTATTGGATCCTCAGAGTCGCACATACCCCGATCTAGGTGTTCGAAGATTGACGCAGCCTGCATGAGAAACGGTAGACCGGACACGAACTGAAACCTCGAGCTCAACCGAGTCTAAGGTGGGAAGCGACAGCTTATCTATCGAAGAACCGGCGTCTATCATCATCATTAGCATCTGCGGCACCGATGGCTGCAGCCACAGTACTACTAGAACTCTTGGCACACCCACGGTGGACACGCTTAGGTCGGTTCACCACGAAGCTACGTCCCTGCTGCTTCGCATCAGACTTCGAGCAGCGAGTTTTATGGCGCTGAGGAATTGGATCCCAGATTCATCCATAACCCATTCTAGACGTCCCTAGATTGTCACAGCCCACGAGGGACAATTCCCGACTCCGGCTCACACCCAGTACATGACGTACAAACTTCAGTACTAGTACGCTTGGTCACTGGTCATCACTTCTTACTTCTCCTTCCATCAGAAACTATACGCAGGAAGACTGCTCCACGGCGTCACGCTCACCCAAATAGTTAGCTTCGACATAGCATTAGGACACAATTACGCCCTCTGACAAGCTTTTTCGCACGGGAAAATCCCCTCGTTCCTTGGCTCGTGCCTCACTAACTTTGAAAGGCCACAAAGTTACAGAAGGAAGTTTGTGACACTGGGCGTAGAGTCGAACGAGGTTTACCTTGCTATGGTACTCTATGCGACTCGGAGTCATTGCAGGCTCAAGTTTCAAAATTAAGACCCGGGTGGCACGACCACGGTGGCGCACAGTTTCTCGTTTAAACGTATGAGCCAACTCGCCTTAACATCGGTATGTTGACCGCCAAGGTGAGGTTCTCTCACACCGACAGTGGTGTCAGAAGCCCTTATTGCACCACTTTCGTTTGAGGACCGGGAGGCATGCTGTTGCGAATGCTATTGGACCGAACAAGCTCAGCCACTCTCCTGCCATTCAGTCCACGTCTCGATCTCTTGTATCCACTTGTCATCATTATACAGGCTCTTACTATATCAATCTTGTTGTGTGTTACATGCAATTCCAGTAAGTAAAACTCCCTGGGACGTGAGCGAAATGGCGAATTGTTCTATTCACGTTCCAGGACGCTTACACTTATTTATGCAATATGATATCTTGTGTTTTTTTTCTGATAAGGTCATCTCTTATCTCTACCGTCCCCCACGCTTGTTTGCCAATCGAAGTTTGCCCTCGATCCCCACATAGTAGCGCCCAGGGGGTCTGGCTCCTGAGCAAGTCTGATCCGCCGTGAGTGCCTACTTCTGTGTTCTCCTCTTGAGGCAGGCGTCTGCGAGCACACCCATAGAAGTGGGAAAGCAAGCTCGAGTTCGTTGACACCGCCTGGGCGCTTGTCACTTGAAGCAGCAAGAGGCCATGCTTCTAATTGTGGTAATTGGTCAGTCCATGAAAATATCCATCCTGCGGGATTTGTACGGGATGGATCGCTTAACTGTGCCTTGGCATGTGACATGCCTTAATCAGATGCTATGACGAGGGGCGGTTGCCAGATTCATCAAACAAAGAAGCTGCGAATGACTTCTCATGGATGAAGTGCTGTTATCAAGAGTGAGCGCTGTAAATAATACTTACTCGTTTCATAATAATCAGTTGTATCATGAAGTCGATCAGCATCTTCTGATTGATCATTCGCAGTGCTTCGAAGCCATGGCCAAAGTTGCGCCAATGCATGATGCTATCAGCTATTTAATCCGGGTTGTGTCAACCGTCAGACGATCTCATCAGACTCTGGTAAATCTGGGCCAGTGCGATAGATAAGACGGGAAGGATTGATGTGCATAGTCTGATGACTCGGGACGTGCGGCTCTGGTGCTGTGTGTTCGGTATCAAGTACTGACCGGTTACCAAGACTGGCGTGTACGACCTAGTGTGATGATTAACGAACGTGGAAAGTGATAAACGACAGCTGATGAAACTCGTTTCAACTCATTGTAGCCCTACACATGGATTAACTGATGGCGGACAATGTCCTATTTACTGAAAGGGGTGGGTACTTGCCAAAACACGATCAACCATTTCCACGGACAGCCCCGTGTAATTAGCTGGATCACAGAGCCTTTCAAGCTCCTTTTTTGATAGCCCACTCTCCCGGACTTTATCATCCGCACAGAGCAGTGTCAACAAAGGGAGATCCTCTTTGACGCTCCGCCTACACAGTTCGTAAATCAAATTATGTGCAAACTGTCGTCCTAATTTTGGAGCGAGGCCCATCATGACAGCCTCACTTACCACGCCGCCTCTTGTGATTTCCAAATTTCTCTTCATGGCGTTCGGATGCACTTCCAAACCTGTAATGAGCTCGGACGTATTCAATAATGCAGCGTGCGTGAGAGTGCAGATCTGCGGGAGCACGATCCACTCAATCTCCCAAGGCCCCGTTGCGCGCTCATGGTCCTCAACCATGGCATCATATAGCGCTGCAGAGAGCTGACGGACAGTCGCGGTCATGGCAGTGATATACACGCTGGAGATGGGATTACGCTTCTGTGGCATCGTCGAGGAGGAGCCGCGGTGTGGATAGAATGGCTCTGAGACCTCTCCAACTTCCGTTTGCATCATGAGCTTGACGTCCGTGGCGAATTTGGAACAGGTACCGGTGAGAAGGGCGAAAAAGCCGCCAACCTCGGCGATACGATCACGTTCTGTGTGCCATGCAATCTCTGGGACTGATAGACCCAGTTTCTTGGCAAGGGCTGCTTGACATTCGAGACCCCGACCATTTTTGATAGTGGCGAGTGTCCCAGCAGCGCCACCGAACTCGAGCACGAGCAGACGGGATTTTATTTCGGCGAGACGTTGTTTGTGCCGTTCGAAGGTGGCAAGGAGGCGGGCCATTTTGAAGCCAAAGGTCATGGGTACGGCTTGCTGAAGGTTGCTGCGAGCTGCCATGAGGGTTGCTTTGTGAGTTTGACAGAGACGGCGGAGGTCCGAAGTAATAGCGTCCAACGCCTCTGAGATAAGACTGAGAGTATCACGAAGTTGTAGGATTGTTGCGGTGTCGGTGACATCCTGAGACAAAAAAGATTTGAAACCCAGTATGACAAGAGCGCATGTAATGTACCTGGGTGGTAGCACCCCAGTGAGCCCATTCGCCTAGACCAGGTTGAATAGTGTTTACATTCTGGACTATTTGTTTGACTACCCCTAGGACGGGATAACCTATTTTTTCTGTTTGAATTCTTAATTCATCAAAGTCTATGTTGGTGACATGGCAAAAGGCGAGGATGGCATCGGCAGCCTGGCGAGGAATGATTCCGATATCTGCCTGGACAGATGCCAAGGATGCTTCGAAGAGGAGATAATAGGAAGTGCGTTGTGTGTCTGACCAGATGGAGGAGATGGCTGGAGTAGAGAATATGTTTCTAAAGATGACAGAATCAGTTACAGACGACATGGATATGCTTGTTATCAGTGCATCGCAGTGATTATGAAGAGGTTCACCATTCCATTAATATTTTGTTTTTAACTGAGTTATCATGCTTCCCAATCAAAGAAGTGGAAGGATCCGAGAATTCGAAGGCATCTATACCGACGTATTGGAAATTTTCAGTTGCGCCTGCGACCTGCGCTCGTCTGCAGGTTCACGGTTAACGTCGCTCCCCACGCCGAGTACGTCCGTCATGGCAGTCTTCGGGGATGGCTCGGGGTGCCTACGGTGACGAATGCAAGGGTCGGGCATAATGTCGGGCATGGATATGGCGCTGTGTCCTGCAGTGCTCGTCGGGGTTTACCGTTCAGATGCCGTTGATATTAAAAGTCCGCGAGGACATTATACTCTTCGGTTTCATGAGGTAAATGTATTGTGATTTCCGTGGATGGTGTCGTATTTCGGTCGGATGAGCACCGTTTTGATCACCCTGGCCGAAATAATGCCTTTGCCGGTAGACTATTTAGTCTCCCAGTTCGCCCTTGTTGTCTTTAGTATCATCATCTATCCCCCTTCCCTTCTTTTGCGCTCCTCATAATGAGTCTTCCGGGCCTCCAGCTGGAAACTAATATTCCTCAGGATGAGTCCAACCAAGATGAGGCTCACGAAGCCGCTCCCTCATCTCCCTCACGCGTTCCAGTCAACTTTTTTGACCCAGTTGGTGTTAGCGAACTCAAACGTTCAATGTCAATACGTTCCACTCGTTCTCAAGTTCATCGTCGGGAAAGCTCTCGTCGGAAAAGTACAACCAAGCCTTCCATGTCTGCTTCACCTATGATGGAGGTCGACACCCCAAGCTCATCCTCTGTAACTTCTGTGCGCGATGGTGACGCTTTCGATTTTGAACTCACACTTAAGGACCTCATCAGGCGGTGAGTTTTACAATAAAATTTTGTTGCCTTTGTTGACATATTACTAGTTGTGGCGAGGAGTCTATCAAGGGCCGTGAACTTGGCGTTATGTTCAAGGGTCTCCGTGTTGTCGGTGTCGGCGCGCGCGCCTCTTTGCAGCCTACCATTGGTTCCATGTTTAATCCTGCTGCCATCTTGAGAAATATTTCTGCGATGCGCAACCCGCCTGTCAGGGATATTCTCTCAGGATTCGAGGGTGTCGTTGAACCTGGTGAAATGCTCCGTTAGTCACTTTGATAAATTAACGTAAAGTTAAAATTTCGCGCTAATCACGTGTTTGTGACAGTGGTTCTCGGACGACCTGGTTCCGGTTGCAGCACGTTCCTCAAGACTATCGCAAACCAGCGTGGTGAATACCATGCTGTGCAGGGCGAAGTTTGCTACGACTCCTTCACCTCCGAAGATATCGCAAGGCAGTACCGTGGGGATGTAATTTACTGTCCTGAGGATGATGTCCACTTTCCGACCCTGACTGTCGAACAAACCTTATCTTTCGCCATCAAAACGCGTACTCCACATGTCCGGTTCGCAGACCAATCCCGTGAACAATATAATCGTGATGTGGTAGACATTCTTGTGCGCATCTTCGGTCTTCGTCATGCCCGAAACACTGTTGTCGGCGATGCTGCCATTCGTGGTGTTTCAGGAGGCGAAAAGAAACGTGTCTCGATCGCAGAAGCACTGTCTTGCCGTGCCCTTATTGGTGCGTGGGACAAGTGAGTTCTCGTGTGTTTATTGTCCGCTGGTAGCAGTGCTAATAACAATGTTATCCTAGCTCCACTCGTGGTCTCGATGCGTCCACTGCACTTGAGTTTGTTCAGGCGCTACGTATCGGCACGGACATAGCTCGTCTTACCACTATCGTGTCTATTTACCAAGCAGGGGAGCAACTTTACGACCTCTTCGACAAAGTATGCGTCATTTCAGAGGGCAAGATGGCGTACTTTGGTCCAGCTAAGGAGGCGCGTCAGTATTTCATCGATATGGGATACGAACCGCAAGATAGGCAGACCACTGCTGATTTCCTCGTGGCCGGTATGTTCCATATTGATTTAGAACAGATTCAGCTGTTTATCCAGTGATTTCCAGTGACTAACCCAAGCGGGCGTAAAATTCGTGACGGTTTCGAGGGCAAAGTTCCTGGAACGTCGGAGGAGATGGCCGCTGCATTCCTTGCTTCTTCTCTTGGTCAGGCAAACCGCGACTCTGTTGAGAATTACCGCTTCCACAATGTCGGGAAGCCCGAGCGCAAGGATGCATACAGGCAGAGTGCCGTAATGGAGCACGCTGACACAGCTCCAAAGAGGCACTCGTATACAATCTCTATTCCTATGCAGGTTCGGGCCGTCATGATGCGCCGCGTGCAGATCATCAAGGGAGACTGGGGCACTGTAGCTGTCAACCTTGCGTATGTGTGCCGCCAATTTTAGTCCATTAATCACCTGACCACCAGATTTGCTCCAGTGTGCAAATCTTCCAGTCCATCATCATGGGTACCGTGTTCTTGAAGCTACCCGATGCAACCTCTGGTTTCTTCTCTCGTGGTGGTGTCCTGTTCTTGTGCGTATTTTACTTCCAAAGTTGCTTACATGTATATGTTTAACTTGTCCTCAGCGCTCTCTTCTTCGGTGCTTTATCGTCCATGGCAGAAATTCCGGCTCTCTTCGCTCAGCGTCCAATTGTGCTCCGGCACCACAAGGCAGCGATGTACTACCCATTTATCGAGAGTTTCGCACACACAATGGTCGATATACCGTTCACGTTCATTATTCAAGCTGTGTTCGCGGTTATTCTATATCTCCTGGTCGACCTTCAGAGAACGGTATCTCAATTCTTGTGAGTCTTACATGTGATGCAATTGTTTAGTCTCGCTGAATGTAGATAAAGCATCTTCTTCCTGTTCGTTTTTGCTATGACTACAACCATGAAGGCATTCTTTAGAATGGTTGCCGCTTGCTTTAAGACTGAATCTGCGGCTACATCTCTTGCTGGTGTCGTGGTGGTGGTGGTGGCACTCTTCACTGGGTATACCATTCCCAAGCCTAACATTCCCGGTGCTCTTCGCTGGATCACGTATATCAACGTGCGTTTTTTGATTTGAATCATAGGCTTGCGCGCTCACAACTAGTGTGCAGCCCGTGCGATATGGTTTCGAGGCTCTGCTAATGAACGAGTTCCACACTTTGAACGGTACCTGCTCAATGCTCATCCCCTCGGGTCCCGCATACCCAAATATTTCGTTGGCGAATCAGGTGTGCTCTACCGTCGGTGCTCGGCCGGGTCAGAATTATGTCGACGGTAATCTCTTCGCGGAACTGTCCTATGATTACTACTACAGCAACCTTTGGAGGGTAAGTCCACGAATGACTTTCCGGCATAGAGATTCACTAATTCGCGCTCTTCAAGGATTTTGGTGTCGTTTGTGTTTTCTTTGTTGGCTTCCTCGTCATTCTATTCACTGCGACCGAATTCAATACTGCTTCTGCATTCGACACCGCTGTCACGCTTTTCAAGCAGGGTACGCGCGCCGCTGAGGCCGTTGATGAGTCCAAGGACGAGGAGAAGGGTGCTCACCCTGAACCTACCGGACCTTCGAGTATGGGTGCCAGTGCTGCAGAACTCGATAGGCCCTCGGCGATGGATATCTTTACTTGGAGGCATTTGCAATACACGGTTCCCATCTCCGGAGGAACACAACGTAGACTCTTGGACGATGTGTCTGGTTTCGTCACTCCTGGAAAGCTGACAGCCCTCATGGGTGAATCAGGCGCTGGAAAGGTGAGGAATTTGGATGTCCGAGTATCATTGCTGTCTAACATATTTCTAGACTACGCTCCTTAACGTCTTGGCACAGCGTGTTGATGTCGGTGTCGTGACTGGTGATCGTTTGGTCAGTGGTCAACCCCTCCCTGCGGACTTCCAGGCACAGACGTACGTGCACTATTTGAAAACTTGAATGATTTTAAGTGCTAAAGCAAATTATTTACTAGTGGCTACTGCCAGCAAATGGACACTCACCTTCCTCAGTCTACTGTGCGAGAGGCTCTGCTGTTTTCCGCCCATCTTCGCCAGCCCGAGACTGTTCCTATGGCTGAGTTGGCAGAATAGTGAGTTGTCATTGCCTCCTTTACCGCGGGCCCATAATATTATTTCAGCGTCGACAAGTGCCTCGTCATGTGCGGCCTGGAGGACTATGCTGATGCCGTTGTTGGGTCTTTGGGTGTCGAGCACCGCAAACGTACGACTATTGGTGTTGAGCTCGCTGCCAAGGTTCGTCCCTGTTATGTATCGCTGTCGAACGATGTGCTGATGGTGCGGGTGATATAGCCAAAGCTTCTCTTGTTCTTGGACGAGCCTACCTCGGGCCTTGATTCTCAGTCTGCTTGGGCCATCATGAAGTTCCTTCGCGAGCTTGCCAATAACGGCCAGGCCATTCTCTGCACGTAAGCGTGACGTGGCAAGTACTATAGCCCATTTGCTCAATCCTGCCTTAGCATCCATCAACCTTCTGGAGAGTTGTTCCAGGTCTTCGATCGTCTCTTGCTCCTCAAGAAGGGAGGCCAGACTGTGTACTTCGGTGACATTGGCGAAGGGTCTTCTACCATGCTTAATTATTTCGAGCGCAACGGTGCTTCTCGATGCCACCCTGACGCTAACCCGTACGTGCTTCTTGGTTGTATTTTCCCTTCTTGAGTTGACAACTTATTCCAGGGCCGAGTACATGCTTGATGTCATTGGCGCGGGTGCAACGGCGTCGACTTCGGTTGACTGGCACTCCATTTGGAAGAACTCATCTGAGGCCGCTACAGTCCAAGAGGAGATTGAGAATATCCACAATGAAGGCCGCGCTCGCCCTATCGTTCAAGCAGCACAACCCACCGAATTTGCGACGTCGTGGCATCACCAGCTCATGGCCCTCACACAGCGTAATTTCCAGGCATACTGGCGGAATCCAACCTACCTCGTGGCCAAGTTCGCGCTCTGCATTGCTGGTGGTTTACTTATTGGCTTCACGTTCTACCAGACCAGCGATTCGCTCCAGGGTACCCAGAACAAGCTCTTTGTACGTGTTGTTTTGCATTACATGACGGAAGTTTTTAATCTGTTTGATAGGCGATCTTTTTAGCCTCGGTGCTTTGTGTCCCCCTATCGCAGCAGCTTCAGACGATGTTCATCGACATTCGGTCTATCTATGAAATCAGAGAGCGCCCAAGCAGGATGTACAACTGGACTGCACTCCTTGTTAGTCAGATTCTGGTCGAACTCCCATGGAATATTATGTGCTCTTCGCTGTTCTTTTTCTGCTGGTACTGGACCGTCGGGTTCCCCAACGACCGCGCGGGATACACATACCTCATGTATGGCGTTGTGTTCCCCATGTATTACACCACTATCGCGCAGGCAGTCGCTTCCATGGCTCCAAGTGCTGTGATCGCGTCACTTCTATTCAGTGCGCTGTTTTCATTTGTTGTCATCTTGTGAGTATTGCAGATGCGTGTGGTATGATCTCGTCCTTACTGTTTTGTAGCAACGGTGTCCTACAACCATACCGTGCTCTTGGATGGTGGCAATGGATGTACCGCGTCTCTCCGTTCACCTACTTCATCGAGGGTCTGCTTGGTCAAGGTGCGTCTTTTGAAAGAAGTCTGTACACGATTGATAACGTTTTCTTTAGCTATTGGTGGCACTGACATTAACTGTGCTCCGCAAGAGTTCGTCCCCGTTATCCCTCCCAGTGGATCCACTTGTGCCGAATACTTGGATCCTTTCATGACATATGCCGGCGGTTACCTCGCCGATCCCGACGCCACGTCCCAGTGTTTGTTCTGCCCTTACCGCACGACCGACGACTATATGTTTGCCGCGTTCAACATTGAGGCTTCTCACCACTGGCGCGACTTAGGCATCATGCTCGGTATTACTGCTTTCAACGTAAGTTTTCTTGGTCGTGGAGTGCTTCCATTGAGCTAACCGGCATCCTTTGCAGGTTTTTGCGATTTTCACGCTCACGTACATCTGCCGCATCCGCAAGGGCAACCCCCTGGCCGGTCTGCAGCAGAAACTTGCTAGTCTCCGGAAGTAATTCATCATGCTGATCTGAACCTAATGATTTTATACACCCTCACTTGCACACATACCTATTTCGTTCTTTTTCTCATTCAATACATCTGATAATTTGTGTAATTAGATACCACGTCTGCTTCGTTCCGTAATCCTTTACGAGCTCTCGTTCCTGTGGTCCTGACTATAGTAGAAGTAACTTCCGAAATACAATGGATTGACAGTGGAGCAGGGGCTGGCGGCTGAAGCCTAGAGCAAAGCTGACAAGTGGTGATGATGATGATGATGATGATGATGTACGCTATCGACAAGCTGGAACCTATGTTAATTGCTGGCTAAGCTATGGAAAGAGCTGACAGGCTCTTGGTGTGCGACTCTTGACCTTGGGGGACCCCTGGTCCAACAGGACTACCACGTCGAATCGAGTCTGGACAACCTACTGCCTCTAGAAGGAAGCAAGGAGCTTGGGATGTTGCCACTGGCTTGTGATATGCGATAGGATGACCTTGCGATGTCCCAATCTGATTCCGTGAACCTGGCAGGTTTCATAGTAGCCATGGAGTCATCGTGAGTGATGATGGGTGTGCTCCTGGTGCGAGAGTGATCTGAATGGCCCGGGACATTAAGAAGGTACGGTGTGGAGGAAGCAGTATCCTGTGTAGTAACGCTGTCGTGATCACGGTGTCTGAACGCAGTGTACGCGATTAGGTTGCTAAACCGGGTGCGCATGGTGGGCTTGGATGATGCTTCGTTGGGGTCATGCACGTCCTTGCGTGCTGGCTGGCCTGGAAACGAGAATGTCTTCAAGCTCTGGCGCTCTACTTCTGTGTCTGACACGGGCACTTCAGGAGGGAATGGCCTCTCCCTGTGTCCCCAAGACTCCTGCGACAGCCGTAACTTGCGTTTCGCCTTCCGGAGGTACTCAAGAGTGTACTTGCCGACGGTGACGCAGACCAAGAGGCCGAGGACGGTGCTAACAACGATGGCGAGAACGAGGACATTGCGCTCAGAGGGATTTGACTGTGTTGCGGGGCTGATCCCAGTTGTACTTCCGGAGGAGCGGAGGCTGGGGGTGGGTGAGGCTGTCGCATGGGTCGTAGGGGAAATGAACAAAGCAGTGGGAGCGACATAGGTGGTGTGAGGACTGCTCGTAGGGTGTGAGTATGGTGCCGGGAGCATCATGCCCCTTGGACTGGGCAGCACCAATGATCATTGCCATTGCAGCTGAGGCGGGGCGGAGGCCATCAGGGCCGTGTGCCAGGCCTGGATCTGTGGGATTAACCCCGGTGAATGGGACAGTCTCTACCTTTTGGGCACTATCTCTGGGTGGTTCGATAGGACTGCCATGGGCTATGCTGATAAGGAGAAGAAAAGATATGAGGATGATTCTGAAGGACATCATTCGGGCGCTTGAAGGTAAAGAACGTGGAATCGTCGTGAAAACGACGGAGACGAAATGATCGTGGTTGCGAAGTCATATTATTCATACTTGGACTGTTTTCATACTGTCCAGTGGAACCTGGCTGACAGCGACCTGGAGGACTTCTAAAGCGGCTGACAGGCTCCGGAACGCGTCGAAAAGCAAAGCACGTGGACAGCCGAAAAACAAAGCACGTGACATACACGTTCAAAATTCCACCAACCATGCGTCAATCACACCATTGTTGTTTAAACTCTTTTATTCGTGCCTTCCATTTGCTCTGTCATTTTGCTCGCTGTGTGTCACGATGACCTCAATACCCAAGACACCGTCTCGCTATAGATCACGTTCAGATGCAAAGACGCCGCTCACTCCATCCATCATCTCTGCCTTCAATAGTATCTCCATCTCCCCCCAAAAACGATCTCATCCTGCTGACCTGTCAAATCCATTCATCACCAAATCGCGACAAGTATCTCCCGTAAAACGCGCAACTGGAGGTGGCATTGCCGTCTCAGACTCATTTCAACGCCAAGCGGGTGGAGGAGTCATCAGAAAAGGCGGCATTGAGACCCGTTTGGACGTCGTTTCACGCGACTACTTACCCCCTGCATCACAGCCTAGACCAGAGCTCAAGCGCTCGAGATCAACCCCTGCTACTCGGGAGCGCACACAATCTACCGGTGACAACCGCGATCGTTTTATTACTACTCGCGATGCCGACGATGTTGCTGCCACGCTCGAACTCATGAGTCTCAACCCAAAAACCGTATCACCAGGACACACAGCTCGTCTTGCAGCTGCCACAGGTGTCCCTCTCAATCGCCGTGTGCTAGCGTACCACGAGGCCCCCCCAGCTTCTTCTTCAGACTCTACGCTTTCCCAGCAGCGCGAACTAGCTCGTCCGCTCTACGGACGCCCAGGTGAACTCCCTTCGTCAACTAGCTCTACAACCAACAAGTCCCGTCGCATTCCCACTCAGCCCGAGCGCGTCCTCGATGCTCCGGGCATGGTTGATGACTTTTACCTGAATCTAGTATCATGGTCTATCCAGAATGTTGTTGCTGTCGCCCTTGCTGAGAGCACTTACGTCTGGCGGGCAGATACGGGGATCGTCTCTCATCTTGGTGAAGCGCCTGAGGGCACATATGTCTCCTCAGTTGATTTTTCAAATGACGGTGCCTACCTCGGTATAGGTCTCGGCACTGGCGAAGTCGAGTTGTGGGATGTAGAAGCTGGACAGAAGCTTCGGACGATGGGTGGACATCAAGGTCAAATTGCCGTGTTATCTTGGAACGCCCATATACTTAGCTCTGGATGTGGGGATGGAAGTATATGGCACCATGATGTCCGTGTCCCTCGGCACAAAGTCATGGAGCTGCTTGGACACACAGGAGAAGTCTGCGGACTGAAGTGGAGAGCAGACGGCGAACTTCTGGCGAGCGGGGGTAACGACAATGTCGTCAATATTTGGGATGGACGCGTAGGCGATGTTACGGAGGGGGCGCGCGGGCAAGCCAAGTGGACGAAGCGAAACCATACCGCTGCCGTAAAGGTAGGTCATAGTCTCGATTATATTTGGCATATCTAATACACTATGTAGGCAATTGCTTGGTGCCCCTGGCAATCTTCCCTCTTGGCCAGCGGCGGGGGCACAAACGACGCAACTGTTCACGTCTGGAACAGTGGCACTGGCGCCCGCCTGCACTCTCTCAAAACACCGTCCCAAGTCACCTCCATCATCTGGTCACCGCATAAAAAAGAAATCCTCACGACACATGGGTACCCCACAAATGCAATTATGGTACACGCCTACCCGTCGCTCGAGCGTATCGCGGAGATACGGGATGCACACGACTCGCGGGTGCTGTATACAGCGGTAGGGCCTGCAGGCGACGTCGTGTGCACGGGTGCCGGGGATGAGAATCTGAAGTTTTGGAGAATATGGGAGGGGGTGGGCGCAAAGAAAAAGAAAGAGGGGAAAGAAAGGTCGAGTTCAACGACGAGGTCGGGGATTTTGTCGATACGGTGATCCACAACTTGTGCTGTGCATTCATTCTCTTACGGAAGATTACCAACATACCCAATCTGTTATATTGCTCACTTGCAAACGCATGAATATCTGAAACTGCTCATTAATATTAATGTTTCTTCAGCTGGAATAGCAATAACATGTATGATCTAATACATTACAAACGCTCGATAGATAAACTCTAAATGCACAGCCTTGCAAAAGCATTGGTATAATTTCTATCTTCGTCCCTTGAAAAGACTGAATATGTTGCCCTTCCGGATGCGGAATATATATGTGAACGCGAATATGGCACATACCTAAAAGTTAAAACTGATGAGCGCGCGTGCAGGGCAGTCTAATAAAAGGAACGCACATTGAATACGACGATGCCCAGTACAATACCCGTGTTTCGCCAGTGATGAGAGTCCAAGATATTGAAACTGCTGAACATGAACTGATCGGTGGTGCGGTAAGGACAGTATAGGCATTCAGTCGTCGCATCGGGGTTTGTGAGATAGCCCCCGGCAGAAGATATGAAGGGATCCATGTACGCTGCGCAACTGAGTCCGCTGGGAGGATTAATTGGCACTAATTCATCTGACGCGCAGTTGATCAGCTGTCCACCAATAGCTAGGAGGAGGCCTCAGTTAAATTCAGACGAAGGAGAGCGTGCACTAACCTTGGCCCAGGAGACCTTCGACGAGGTACGTGAATGGGGATACTCTGTACATCCATTTCCACCAGCCCAACGCACGGAAAGGCTGCAAAACACCGTTACTTCAAAGGCGTTAGCGATTGGACCGGCAAAAAGAGCGAGTTGAACTTACAAGATGACGACGAATGAAAATACCGTGCTGAACAACAGCGATGCGATCACTGCGTTGGGTGCCATGGCTCCGACCGCCTCTGCGATGGTAGTGTAATAGAGGGGGAACACGACTCCGTACATCAAGTATGTGTAGCCTGCTCGATTGGTGGCGAAACCGACCGTCCAGTACCAACAGAGGAAAAACAGCGACGAGCAAAAGATGTTCCAGGGAATCTCGACCAGGATCTGCGATGTAGCAAGTGCAGTCCAGCTGTACATTCTGCTTGGTCGCTCGCGGACTTCATAGATGGAGCGAATATCAATGTAGACAGATTGGAGTTGTTGAGTTATGGGGACAGAGAGAATAGTTGCTAGGAAAATTGACTGCACTGGGATTAGCGTATGACTTAAGAGTAAGCATGGAATGAACGCACAAAAAGCTTGTTCTGCGTCCCTTGTAAGGTGTCCTTGGAGTCAAAGAAAGTAAACCCAATGAGCAAACCACCCGCGATGTTGAGAATGATCTTCGCGACGAGGTATGTCGGGTTACGCCAGTAGGCAAGGAAGTTGCGCTTCGTAAGGACAACAGCTTGATGAATCCATGAGGTGGCAAATTCAGAATGACGTTCCGTCCCAACCTGATGGCCGTGCGCGACCTTCAGCGTGTATCCGTTCGATCTGCGCTTGAAGTTCAACAGCTTCCGGAGATCGCTTCCAAATGTTATGCCAGTCGACAGTGGCAGTTGCGGTTGCGCCAGCCCCAATGGTATCCAGCATGTACTCAGCACTTGGATACGGACATGAGAGACATCTCAGAGATGTAGATGAAAGCGACTTACGGATTAGCATCGGCGTCACAGTGAGTGGCTCCGTTGCGCTCAAAGTAATCCAGCATAATCGAGGATTTATCGCCGATATCACCAAAGTAAACGGTCTGACCACCCTTGCGCAGAAGTAATAGTCTGTCAAACACCTGGAAGAGCTCGGCAGAGGGTTGGTGAATGCTGGTTGTAACAATTAAGCGTGCATTAAAATACCAAATCTAGCATACTCACGTGCAAAGAATGGCCTGTCCATTGTTTGCCAGTTCACGAAGGAACTTCATGATTGCCCAGGCGGACTGGGAATCGAGGCCGGACGTTGGCTCGTCAAGGAATAAAAGCAGTTTGGGCTTTAAAACTGTCAGCGCGAAATCAAAAATGTGGCTCCAAAGGACGTACCTTTGCTGCGAGCTCAACCCCGATGGTAGTACGCTTACGGTGCTCAACACCCAGTGATCCAACAATAGCGTCAGCATAATTTTCAAGGCCACACATGATAAGGCACTTGTCCACGCTATCCACAACTCTCAGTCGTATGCGTACGGTGAATAAATGTGAACATACTATGATTCAAGTTCTGCAGACGAGACAGACTCAGGTTGTCGCAGGCGAGCGGAGAACAGAAGAGCTTCGCGAACAGTCGTTTGCGGCAAGTGAGTGTCCATTTGTTGGCAGTAGCCACTGCGAGGAATATCAACGAAGGATCTTGACTAGTGGCAAGTTCACTCACGTCTGAGCCTGGAAGTCTGCGGGCACGGGCTGTCCGCTGACGAACCGATCTCCCATAACAACTCCGACATCGACCCGTTGAGCCAAAACATTGAGCAACGTCGTCTGTGATAAAAAGTTGAACGAAGAGTCCTGAAGATAGATATGCGACGAACCTTTCCAGCGCCGGATTCACCCATGAGAGCCGTTAATTTTCCAGGTGCAACGTACCCAGAGACATCGTCGAGCAAGCGCCGTTCTCCGCCAGATACCGGTACAACGTATTGAATGTGCTGCCACGTAAATACGTCATTGGTTGCTGGCTTTTCGAGTGCACTATAGGATGCGGGTGCACCGGCAGTTCGTGGCGCGCCACCGTCCAAAGAGGGTGGACGGGTGGATAGCTTGCTGGATTTCTCTTCGTCTTCCGTGGTGGCAATGTCTTCCATTGCACGTGTTCCTTGCTTGAAGAGAGTCACCACAGTATCAAACGCGGAGTTCGTGTTGTACTCCGCGGCGATGAGCAATAACACGAAGAAGCCAACACCAAAGGCAATGATGATACCGTAATTCTGCGGAGTATGAGATCTCAGCAAGGATGATTGTGATTAGACGATCGACTCACTTTCCAGAGATCACTATATGAGTAGCCGTATGACATGTTCACGAACCTGTTGCCGTCTACGGTGATCATGCCAGGCAGTGATCCGACAGTCGTGCAAACCTGGTTCGCCAAAGAAATATTCTCGTACCCTGGACCTTGGGGAACAAGTGTGGTGCAAGTAGCGTTCAGTGTGTGGAACTCATTTGTCAGGATGCCCTCGAAGCCGTAACGCAGAGGCTTCATCAAGCAGTTTAGCTCAAATCATGACCAGAGAACAACACATGCTCACGTTAAGATATGTTATCCATCTGAGGGCGCCTGGTATACTTAGGCGAGGAATGGTGTAACCGGTGTACAGGGAAACAATTAGAACGGAGATACCAGCCATGGACGTTGCACCGGACTCCTCCTTGAAACTGGCTGCGAGCATTCTGAAGAACGCCTTCATCGTAATAGTCATGGTAAAGACTGTCAAGAAAAATATACTGTAGACCAATATCAGTCAATGATGCTTCAGATAGATAGATGCACTCACAAGAACTGGGATGCTGATTTTTGAAGGCCGACCATGAAGTAAAGAATGACGCAGAAAACAGCTTGAATTATGAACGTGATGGGGATGTCTACCACTGTATGAGCAAAGGCCTCAATGAAGGGGTAGTACATCGCTGCTTTATGGTGGCGTAATATGATAGGGCGCTGGGCGAACAGAGCGGGAATTTCTGCCATCGCAGATATTGCGCCAAAGAAGAGAGCGCTACATGGCGTCAGATCGTCCCTTGGCATGGCCGAACAAGACACTCACAAGAACAAAACACCTCCCCGAGAGAAAAAGCCCGATGTTGCATCAGGCAATTGCAAAAAGACCGCGCCCATGATGATGCCTTGAAAGATCTGGGCACTGGTTGATAAAGTGGGATCAGAACGTCGTATAATGAATATCGTATCAAGACGTACCATAGCTGTACCACCTGCGCGGACAAGTCGCCCTTAATAATTTGCATACGGCGAACCATCACAGCCCTAACTTGCATAGGGATAGATATGGTATACGAGTTATTCTTGGGTGCATGATGAGAATGCTCCATAACTGCACTCAGCCGGTATGCATCTTTGCGGTCAGGTTTGCCAACATGAAGTGCCCGATACTCGTCAATTGCCTGACGATTAAGATGGCCAAGCTGTGACGCCCGGAAATGGGCGGCCATCTCCTCTGCCGTTCTGGGCACAGCTGTGCCTTTGAACCCTGACCTAATCTTCCGGCCAATTGGGTCGGTGACTGATGATCGATGATCAGGGACGCGGGCAAGAGTTGAAAGAGGCAATAGAACGCACCACCAACGAGGAAATCTGCCGTAGTCTGCCTATTATGGGGCTCGTAGCCCATATCGATGAAATATTGACGGGCGGCTTTGGCCGGCCCAAAATAGGCCATTCGACCTTCAGCGATGACACATACCTTGTCGAAGAGCTCATACAATTGCTCCCCGGCTTGGTAGATGGACACAATAGTTGTCAGACGCGCGATGTCAGTACCCAGACGCAAAGCTTGAACAAACTCAAGCGCAGTAGAGGCATCTAAACCACGAGTAGAGCTAAAAGTGCCGAGTTAACGCCATAACAGCCCACCACACTAGAAGCGTACTTGTCCCATGCGCCAATCATACTTCTGCAAGACAGTGCCTCTGCAATGGAAACACGCTTTTTCTCTCCACCAGAAACACCGCGAATCGCGGCATTACCGACGACGGTTTTCCGAGCGTGTTGAAGGCCGAAAATTCTGAGGAGAACGTCCAAAAATTCAGCATTGAATTGCTTCCTTGACTGATTGGCGAAGCGGGTTTGAGGTGTGCGAGTTTTGATGGCAAAAGACAATGTTTCCTCGACCGTCAAAGTAGGGAAGTGAATGTCGTCCTCTGGGCAGTAAATGACGTCTCCGCGGTAATGGTTACCGATATCTTGGGGGGTAAATGAATCATACTCAACCTCTCCTTCAACAGCATGGTACTCCCCACGCTGGTTAGCGAGGGTCTTGAGGAAGGTGCTGCATCCTGACCCAGGTTTTCCTAGAACGACTGAAAGAATAAGGTTTCACAAAGTACATGGGGTGATGTTCGGAAGTGCTCACGTAGCATTTCGCCAGGTGCAATGACGCCTTCGAAGCCTGACAAAATATCCCGCACAGGTGGATGTCGAGCTTCACTAATTGTGCGCAAGAGGGAGGCAGGGCTAAATAATGACCCCATGGTCGGTTGCAATGATGATCTCGCGCCAATGCCCACCACACGGAGGTCATTGAACACGACACCGAGCTCACGCCATTTTATTTCTTCCTCATCACGTCTACAATTAATTGTCAATCATAACCAGGTGTTCATGAAATGGTCCCAACTCACCGCTTGATGATGTCCTTGAGATGTTTTTCGAAGCTGAAATCTTCATCCCCGACTATAGTTAAAACAGAATTGCGATACCCGGGTTCATCAGAAGTTACCCCCAGGGTTGTCTTGACGTCCAGAACGCGACGGTTGCCGCTGGCCTTATCATGCGATGCTGTACTTGTATGAGGTTGTGAGGTGGGGCTGAGGGGAGAGGGGTCATTAGAGTCGCCGGGCATCCTAAGGTGAAAAGAGGGAGTGATTACCAGTATACAGCAAGGAACGGATGATTTTTATATGTGGTGGTGCTACAATACTAATACCCGAGCCATAACGCATCAAGCCGAACGAACGCAACGTTACATAGTACTAAAGCACGCTCTTAGGCACTCCTGTGTCTGTAATAATTTCCCGAATCCCGGAAATCAAAAACGTTAACTTATACCGCCACCGCCTGATAACCATATTTGGCTTAGCTACCGTCACATGCACGTAATTTTGATGACACTGCACACATGCTTCAAGCTGCAGCCCTGGACCTCCTTCACTCAGCCAGCTAGTCGGGAATTCCAGAAGTTTCGTCATAGTCCATCCTAAGCGCCACAACCGTAAAATAATGCGCAGTCCTCCTTTCGAATCACCCTCGCGTTGTCCGATGCTATCGCATGACTCATGCCGCAAACGCGGAAGTGGCAACGTATACCCTTTCCCGAGCCCGATCGTTATATTGAACAGTGATCGTCAAAGCATTGATTTGATGAGTTGATATACCGAGTCAGTGCTTCAGTTATTACTGGCACAAGGCATGAAACTACGGTGAAACTGTGCAAGAGTGATTGATAAGTTCGTCGTCGACATCTCGTCGGCGCAGGTTGGTGCTCGGTGCCTGGTGTTCCCATGTGGGAATATATCTGCAACTGTGGGATCGTAGGAGCCACCGTGCCTGGCCGTGAAATGCATAATTCAGCTGCGATGAAACCGCAGCTCTCGCCAAACCGTCGTTGTCGCGGGATGTAAGGATTGTGTTTCTTGTCACAGTGTCACAGTGGTCGATCATTGCCAGTCACCGTCTAGCCTGGATTCGGTCCTCGTGATGGAACGCGCGGCAATTGTAATGCGCTACGGCCCGAAGATTTTGGTATCTAGCGATGAAGTAACAATTTTTCCATATCTGACTTACAGTGGCCAACCCTCCAATATGAAACAGTGTATTTGTATTCTGGGCCCTGGCCTATCAAGAATTGTCGGATCTGGCTGGTCCCCATAAGCACCCATGCACCTTCTCTGCTTGTAGTAGGTTAATGTTACTTCTTCGGGAGTTCTCGCTGATGTCAAAGATATGGAATAACTCTGATGCACATGCACAGCGCATCAGCAGCGAAGAACACGGAGAAAGAGCACTGCTGTGCGGAGAATAGCCTGATTATGATGGTCAGAAAACTCACGGATTGGAACTGGACGATAGATCGCCAGTCAAGACTAGAAGTGGGCTCACCAAAAAAGGGTGGCTACATATAGGTGGTTAGCAGACTTCAGCTTCAAGAACTTGAACCTGGCATCAAGTTCTACTTCATGGCGGGCGATATGTTTTCTCAGTGAGGCCCCGCCCACACCTTTGAAGAAGGTTAGGTGAGTGCAGATCATAGGTGGAGATTTTACGCACTATGATTCCTTCTCAGTGAGAGGAGCCTTTACGGCCATTTGCCTCGGGAAGGTGAGAAATTGTTTCAGTTACCACATCAACACCAGCTCAGGTCTCCTGACGACAAGAGTGAGTGAACGGCATCGGCGACCACAAAATGTCATAAACGCAGTGAGCTTCCCAGGCAATACAACCCATGACATGGTACATCGCTTGATTAGAAATTTCATACTGGGCGAGTGCCACCACGTAAAGAGGTCTGCGAGTATAGCATTCAAACTATCGAAGTCGAGTATGCAGCTGCATCAGAGCGGCAGTACAAGAGCCTTAACAGGATGCCAGCGCAGACGAACTATTGCATTCAAATACAGATAAGAGCACCGCCAGGAACCCAAGTGGGGCGCAAGCGGCACAAAAGTTCTGAGGGTGGGCGCCATGAATTCATAGATCTGATGCACAATCATAATATGACTGCCACCTATCCTCCATTGCAAATATGACGTGCCAGATGCCAAACGTCAACATTGATGTCACCGAAGTTGCCCCATATACACTCCTAATTTTCACGCAAAACATTCGCAGTCAGGACTGACCCTGGTGATAAAAGTGGAGTAAACTCACTGTCAAGTGCCAGTGTAGGGAACTCGTTGACAACAAGCGTCACTATAAAGGCTAACGCAGAGATATTAACACTTAATATCACCACCTTAGCCTCTGTAGTGGGCATGGGAGTAAGTTGTAGTACCTTACAAGGGACGCTGTACGTTCAATCCCATGATCCACCGTAAACTCTTCGGAACCGCGGGAAAGTGGGCTAATACCGCTCTAGAGTGATATCAAGAGAATGAAGATGCCAGCAACAGCCGCGGTGTGGCGCTAGGACGAGATTAAATCTTGCGGCAATCACTCTTGAGGTGTGCAGGACTCACGAAAACTAAGGCAGTGTTTTGCAAGCCGATCAATGAGGAGAGTAAGCTAACTCCAAATCGAACGATTGAATTGGAATATCGGCACAGGATGCGCAACTGAGGTTCTGGATAAAGGATCACAAAGTACAGTTTTCTGATGACGATGTGTGATCGAACGGTAAAAGAACGGACTTGTGTACCAGATGCGGCAGTCCTCAGATGATTATAGCACTTATACCAATACCTGAGGAATAGGTGAGCCGTTAGACACGACTATAGTATGATCAAGATAGGGATATATACTTACAAGAACAGCACAGCAAATAGGCCAAAGCACGTTGAGAAAGACGTTGACCATAAATATATATCGTTCGCAAATGGAAGACCAACCGATGGCTTGCAGGTGGTGCTTCATGCCCGTTTTGGCTCGTACGCAGCGACCGTGTTGATAGTCGGGACGTTTATATTCGACCCAGTACGCCTGCTTGTGATCATTGTCGCCAATATATAGTCCGAGGTACCGTTCAATCAAATTCTGATTTCAATGACCAAGGTCAGCAACTGTGAAACCGCCAGCGGCGCACACATCCGCAAATGAAAACTTCATATTCGTGTCAGATCATCCGCCCTACTTACCAGTAGGCAGATTGAAGGCAAGACAGGTTCCTTTTTGATACACTTGTAGTCCATGGATTGGGCCAGGTGAAATAACGCGGTCGCGATACGGCATTAAATAGATTGACAATGGGCATGACGCAACACATGTTACGTGGCATTAAACATACCTTTGAATTTGAAGTAGCTTCAAGCATGGTACATGGGGTATACCCCCGGGTACTACGCTAGCGTGGTAACTTCGCCGGTGACCCAGCGCGATCTTTTTCAAATGGATTTCTATGCCCCCTGCCTTCGGACTAGAATGAACGAGCAAGTGTCATACTGTGTCATATCATTCAAAAAGAACGGTTCGGAATGATTAGTCATAGCGTGACGGAGTAATAAATGGAAACATACTCAACATTTTCGACTACCAAGCACAGCGCCAACAAAGCTTTTCATCCATAGCAGTGCAAAATGATTAATCATCACTTACAATTCAATGTTTCTCAGAAGGACCCGACGCGCGTCTACAATGACACAATGAACTTTTCGGTTAATTTAGTCTTCAAGTGCGTTGGAAGTTTTGCTTGTCTGAATGTGCTTTTGCATGCGTTTCAAGCTGCAGCTGGCGAGATCCAAGAGTGAGTTCAAGGATCGATACACCTTCCTCCGTGTTGTACTGTTAGTTAGTGTTTTTGGTCTGCTTGCCAACCAGATCGTCTCTATGGATTTTCCAGGTTACCCTTGTGTCCGGAGAAAATCAATGATCGTGTCAGACGACACGTTCTAGTGAGTCATCTCTGGAGAAAAGGAATCATTGCTACTGCCGGGCCCCGTGATCGAGTACGTCAGCAAGGAAGGTCAGAACGATTTTGCTGAAGCCGGGGCGTAAGCAAGGAAGACAATTGAGCGGCGACTCGACGCCGGCACTAGTAGCTTAGTAAGCCCGAACGCTGAGTCTCCTCAGCTCTCATGTCATAACATCCACTAAGGCGACCTCATCAATTCATTAGATCACCGGATCGTCAAAGCTTGTACGTCACCATACAACCCCTTTCGCCTAGGGAGGTCGCTGCTACGACATTACTTCGTTCCGGGATGTGACACCGAGCAAGTCCCACTGGGGTTCGTCCCTATCCCTGTTTGAAGATGCGGCACGGGCTATTCAATGGGAAGTCCTCCCGCTATCTCGCTACCTGTCGCAGCTAAGCACTTTGGTAAGAGAACGAACGTGCATCACCTCCGTCTTCCCCTAAACATCAATTGGGATTCCAGGCGCGTCTCAAATTGTATCTGCTGGAAGCTCGAGAGATCGCAGGCTACACCACACCCGTCGCCAATCAATTCGTTGAGACAGGCCCCTGACTTGGTTGATGGACCTAACTCCAACATGTACTGTGGCTACTATTCTGAGGTTATGTATCCCAGCCTATTGCAACGAGAAAAACACCCAGTATATGCATGTGTGTATGGTATGCAACATGTTTAAAACGCACGCAACCATCTAACCTTTCAAGAACGAATAAGACGAGAACGAGATAGAGATAGGGGTAGGCGACAGTGGCAAGCGGTCTATACTTGATCCCAGAATGAATCGACGATCCAACAACAGTCGTGTTGTGATTCATTTAAACTGTTTGAAGATCGTGGCGGCACGCAGTATTCAAAGGGAAGTTCTCCCGCTTTCACGGTTACTCCGGTAAGAAACTGTGCTTAATCGTCCTCAGCAACAAGGTCTCTGGACGGATGGCTTTTCACAGGGAACGAAATAAGAGACCGCACTTTATCTTTCTCAGCAGCAAAAAGTCTGGACGGATGATTTTTATGGGGAACGAAAAGGCACGCCTCAAGTTGTTCCCTACTGGTTGTTCAAGAGGCCACTCTAAAACATACAACTCAAACTCCACGTAACCATCCAATTGGCAAGTATACACAACGAAAAAAATCCATGTATATACACAATACATTATATGCAACCTTTCCGTCCATCCTAAATATAAAACAAAAGAAACAAGAACAAGGACAATTAAGCTATGTGACAGAGCTATCTATCTTTTGGAAGTATGAAGGAACGTAGTAAGGGGTAGGGGGAGCGCGTGGTGGCGGCGGCGGTAGAAATATGGATATGATGCCATGACAGATGTGGGATGGGATAGGGAACGCCGAGGTAAAGTGTGTGGACTCGGGCACGGGTACGGGCACGGGCACGCAGGATGGGATGAGACGAGATGGAAAAAGGCACGGTCCTGCAGCAACATAACATAAAAGCGCGATAAATCTAAATCCAATTCAAAATGCGTTCCTGGCAGGCCCATGATAGAGAGATTCAGGTCCAAGCCTGCCCGTGATAAAGAGACTCTGTCCACGTCCATGGCATGATAAGAAGAGGAAGGTATTAGAGTAGAGATAAAGCGCTAGGCCCCGAAAAAGGAAATATTTGAAAGGTCTAGGTCCCTTGACAAGTGAGCGTCCGAAATATGAATCTGCACTAAATGAAATGTGTACGTTGACGTTGTTGATGCTTCGCATGTGGTGGGTAGATCGTCGAGGAGGATGTGGTCAGGTTCGTCGATTCGTCGAGGAGGCTGGAGGTGAACGTGCGTTGGAAGCTGCGATGCTCACGAGGTAGTAAAGATATTCCCCAGAGCCTCTGAGGGAGTCTCAGGCACCAGAACCGTCCAATCCCCTCTTTGGATCATAATCTGATGCACACGGCCTCCAGTGCACCACCAGAACCAATCCTGATGTTGATGGTTGCACATCGCCTCGCAGCACATCGCCTCCAATCACCATCACGGCCACTTGAAACTGAAACCAAAGTTAACACTCCGACCTCACAAAAGGAAAGGGAACAACCGCACTCACCACTCACAACGCAACACCAATCCCGCTAGGCCTAACAGTACTCGGCACCCTCATCCTGCTTCCAGCAGGACCCGAGGACGAGTGATACACCATACCCGTTCCTGTCCGTGACTTTGGCCTATCTATCCCCATACTTATAGTCATACTCCCTATACTCCCCGAAGGATTAGGCTTCACAAGTGTCCGCATCACAGGCGACAAAGGCAGAATAGTCGTGTGTGATTGCATCAAAGGAGGCTGTGGCTGCGGTTGAGACTGTGCACGCTTAAGCTGATCATGCACGTTTCGGTTGTAGGTCAGTACTCCCCCCGGCCGTTGGGGCTGTTCGCCTGGTTGGAGGAGTTTGAGGGTGCGTGGGAGGGGGCTCTGGGTGCCGCTTTCTCGAGGGTTCGAGGCGCTTGGGATAGTGATGCTGCTGATCTCTCTGGGGTTCGTGAAGGCGCTGTCTCTCGTGCTCGCGCTCACGAACGGCACAGAGGATACACCTACACCATCGCTGCTCTGCCCCGCAAGACTGGGCAAAGACGGATTAGGCGTCGACAACGAGGTGTTAGATGCAGACGGGTGGGGGCTCATCGAGGGCCGGGGTGAGCTCAGCGACGGTCGGGGTACACCGCCCAAGGACGGTCGTGGGACGCCTCCTAACGAAGATCTCGGAACACCACCCAATGAAGGTCTCGGAACACCGCCCAACGAAGGTCTCGGAACACCACCCAACGAAGGCCTCGGCACACCGCCCAACGAAGATCTCGGCACGCTGCCCAACGAAGGGCGTGGCGTCCCGGTCCCGGCCTCACTAATAATCCTAAGCCCCCCACCGCCCAACTCTACAGACCCAACACTCGACGTGCTCGAATACGTCCTCAACCTAGAAAGCGAAGGCGGGTATTTCTTCGGGGTCAAAGGGAGTGGAGGGAGTGATTTATCAACGTCACATGATGACAGCGTCGATGACTGAGATAGAGAGTGCTTGTGCATATGCGTCATGCCCGACGAGGGGTTAGGTCCCGTCTCCGAGAACGCTACGGGGCTCTGGGGCGTCGCAGGGAAGGGAAGGGACAGCGAGGAAGTAGAAGCGGTGCTCGAGCCATTACCAGTCCCACCACCTGCACCCGTCCCGAGTCCACTAGAGCTCGACCCTGCGCTATTGCGAAAGTCTGCGCGGGTGGGAGTCACGCCGTCCATCTCGTCTTCAAGTGGGATTGGGACTGGGACTGGGACTCGTGCCTCACCGTCTTTGAGTTTGTAAGGGCGAGATTTGGGACGGGAGGTGAGAGGCTTGGTTCTGGGTGGGAGGCTTTTGGAGAATTGTCCGTCGAGGATGACGCGGCCGTCTGTGCGCGCAAAGTCGCCTGCTCGGACGACGCGGCCGAATTCATCCACTTCTTCTTCGCCCTCTTCTTCGCGAAGGATAGAATGGGAGATGCTGCGTGAGAGGGGGTGTGGGGAGCGGAGGGAGGAGTAAGATTGGGATGTGGATATGGACGTGGCGGATGAGCGTCGGGAGAGGTTGAGCGCTGAGAGACGGCGTGTGAGTGGGGAGGGGGCGTCTTCGTCTTCGCTGTTTGGAGTGTTAGTATTTGGATTTGGACGCGAAGAGAAGGAGAGAATAACGAGAACTCGGCGTGTGGCCTATCGGTGATGCAAAGACCCTTGATCTTCGACGGGGCGGTGTCTCCGCGCCAACCGCCGTTCTTGGCGCAATGGAAGCGACATAAGACAGAGAAGCGAAGATGCGAGGAGATAAAAGCGCGAGGGTTATGCCTTGGAACTGAGACCGCCAGCCTAAAACGACGGGAATGCTCACCTATCACTCCATCCCAAACCAGTTGTGAGGCCAATACCTCCTCTCAACAACCTTCCATCACGATGCCTGACGCGTCTACCAGGTGTGTCCCTCGAATCCTTTGGATGCTTACTTCCGGTGGAACTATTGGTGAGCAGTGACGCGTCTGATTGGTTTGAGAAGTTGGACTTGAGGGACGCTTGTGATAAATTTGAGGCAATGGAGAGACGATTTGGGGCTGGAGGAGATGACGGGAGGAGTTTTGAGTGGGGAGAGAGGAGACCGTGTCGAAGCATGAGATGGCTGAAAAGAGAGGGTGAGCGGGATTACGAGAGCTCCGGACGAGACGGAGACGAAGAAAGGGAAAAATGGAACAGAAACTCACGGCAAAGGGGTGTGGAGATCGATGCTCGAATCGGAGTCGGGGGCATCTTGGTCTTCTACTTCAACTTCGAACTCGTGAGGATTGGGCAAGTGTTTTGACGACCCTGAAGATCTATACCCATTAAGACTGTTTGTCCTCGAACGTGACTTATTAGGACGCGAACGAGGGCGCGAGCGTGGACGTGGAGTTGCTTGTATGATAGCTGAAACGTCTGGGCTTGTTGAGCGAGGTCTGTCTGGTGGGGAGGGGAGGATGAAAGCAGGTTTGAGTGCATCTGGGATGTTGTAAGGGCCTTCTTCTGATATTGTATGTGTTAGATCGTAGGAAGGTTTTCTTGTTGCGCTATGGAATGAGCGTAAACTTGAAAGGCTTCCATTTCTAGTTCTAGTTCTTATAGGAGAGTGGGGATCTGAACTAGAAGAAGATATAGAGCGTATTGAAGAGTTTCTGCGAACGAAAAGGACTGTATCGGATGGACCTGGTAGTGGCGGAAGTGGTGCAGTTGGTGGTAGTGATGGTGGTGGATTATTGGAGACTGGTGAGACTGGAGAGACTGGGATGTGTGAGGGTGGTACAGGAAAAGCTTCGAGTAGGAATGGAACTGGAGTATGTTTACTTATCATACGATGTTCAGTTGATGTGGCCATTACTGTCGTCGCTGTAACCGTCGTCCTGGTCATCGTCGTCTTCAATTTAGCTGAAGCTTAAGCGCCGCTCACTCAAAACCAATTTCACAACCAATTTCCCACGATACAAATTTAGATTAGTCTATCAGCCGCTCAATTAACTCGAGTTCAAACGTTGATCACAGCAAATGCCACATATGTCGTCCTTTGTGTCTATCATACAACCGCAGTCGACAATCATCGATATCATTCTTAGAGAGGCCTCATGCTCAAGGTCGTCGTTCACTAGCACTCTTGTCTTTCATTCGTCTCTTAGCAACTCCATTTTCTTTCCGCGGAACCTTTCAAATTTCCGCACAACAACCATTCTTACCACCACAACCAATAAGCTTCCAGGTCCCTATTAAAGTTCATCGCCCCCCGCCTCAAACACTTGCCTATTGGCTCATCCACTTCACCCTGAAAACAAATGGCAGTCTCTCACGTCTCGCTTCCTCAAGGCAATACCTATCGGTGCCTTCAATCAGGTTCGGATCCGCCTCTGACTGCCCACCTCCCCTACCTACCTTCCTGCCTTAACTATCACCCACATCCGGAGCTAACCATGACGACATTATGGGCAACCCGTGCTTGCAGGAACGTTACCAATATCGCGTGATTTACTGTTCTCGTGGTGGAATTTGACTATTTTAAAAACACCGAAAAATGACATCATGCAAATCAACCCTTGGCAATTCTCACAAACTGGACAGCTGCAATTGAGTCCTGTCATCTTGATGAGTGACCGGACACGGTAAACCCTCCCCGAAATTCAAATTCATCATATGGGTACCCATCATCCCTTATCTCACAAAAGTACAATAATCATCCGAGTCGCTCTTCCACCATCGTGCTCTGGGCCTGATACTTCGAGGTGATAGACGCTTTCATTTCCGCAGAAATGAATTGCTTCTAGCTAGCGCATCAGACATACACATTGCTTCTTCAGTAACAATCTATTGTCAATGGAGGCCTCTTCTTGACCACATGACTGTTTCTGGCGCTCGAGATCTTGCGTGCAGCCCGATACGGCCTGGATCTGATTGATCGGGAGGAAAATTTGATGCATGATAGGTTAGGCTGCCCCCAGAAGACTTCCAACATACTGTCTTTCGTGCTTGATCAGGTGATCACGAGAGTACAACCTTCAAGACCACAGCATGCGCGGTTGAACGATGATGCAGATGAATGCGCTTGGCAAGCGAATTCAAGGCGGCGGAGCGAGCGCGATATTGACCTCGGCGCTCTTGATAGATAAGTTATCACCGCCCAGCGCTCGATTTCATGCCTTGGGGCCTTGGGCCTTGGAATTAGGACCTCTCCATCTTGTACCTTGTCTGACCAGAATTTCCGTAAATCGGTAAAACGATACACACGAAACCGTCCAATATTGATATTGAAGGGACGCGCTGATTGATCGTGTGATGTGTGATTCCTGTGTTGTCTCTGGCCTTTAGGTTCTAGAGTTCGGACTTCATAACTTACCAGTCGGGTTTCTCGGATTTCTCGGAAAAAAATCTTTGAGTCGGGTGAAAGTTGTAACGGCTGTTTGATTTCAAGCTAGCAGAACATGAGGTCGCAACAAGCCGTTGACACATATGATACCACCCCCCATACTTACATCTGACCATCGCCCTTGGTCGTTCGCTATGGACGAATGAGGCTTCTACTAGTAGATCTGGATGTGTAACTCGGCTTGAACTCGACGTTGTATTTGAATCTAAAACGCGAGCAAAAGTTAAAACGCACTTGTAATACATGAACATTACTATTTCGAATGACTAGGCCTCCATACGAATGTTAACCCGCTCAGTCAATCGAGTAGAACTAATTCAAAGACGACCTCGCTTCCTGGATATATGCGCGGCGTGATGGACTATTCGAATGACTGGGCATATTCACATTCCCATGGAACATCAACCTGACCAGTCAATCGAGTAGAACTAATTCAAAGACGGCGTCGCTCCCCTTGCGATGTATGCGCGGTGGTATGTACTATTTGAATGACTGGGCTTATCCACATTGAACGCGGTCGTCAATGGAACGTTTCCAGTCAGTCAAGTAGATATTGCTCCTGAGACAAGTTCAAGAAGACTAGAACGTGCTCAGATTTGATTTGAACGCAAGGGATGGAACTAAGAGCCGGCAAGGAGGAGCGATTGGACTTTTGAGTCGCGGAGAACGCGCGGCGCTTGAATATTCGACAGGCGCTTGTTCTGCTTCTTTCAAGCAAGCCACATACTGTACTAGATAAAGACCGAGCTTCGCTGGCAGCAACCCTGTCCCGGAGTACTAAGTACTACCATTTGGATAATACTTAAAGGTATACATCATCAGCGGTATCCTTTGGACAGTAGCAGACCGGGGCAACAATCGAGAAAAACTGCGGAAAGTTTGCTGTCGGACACGTGTGTGATGAGAATGAGCGCATTTCAATAAACAGGTTCTGACAAATGATATAACTTTCAGAAAGCACAACTCAAAGGGGTGGATTTATCAGTAATCGGAAGATGCCTGAGCACCGTTCCTTTCTTTCCCTTTGGGAGGATGAAAGGCCACTGCCAATTTTAGTGAGTCGGAAAGCTTGGGCAATATATATTTAACAGTGCTCGTAACACAATCAACTCGCAAAGGTCTATTTCACTTGGTCAGAAGAGATAAGAGATTGAGAGTAATGAACAAGAATGATTAATGACTTATAGTGAACAAGCTTGATAGAATCAACACTTACGTATATGAATGGTGTTTAAGTTCATCGCATTCTCGTTGAATCATCTCGAATGCCCATGAGTTACGGACGATAGCTGGAAAACTTTTCGAGGAAAAGCTGAAGCCATCGCGGGGCGTGAAGGTGAATCCCTTTTCCAATCACATACAAAGAGGTTTCGACACCTAGTTAACATGGACCTCCGAGGATTTATACACTGCAAAAATGTTGTCAGAAGGCTTCGAACCAACTCCATGAGAAACAGATTTCGACTCTGTTGTGACAACCACTTGACTAGGAAGACCAGTTAGATGGACCTCTGAGGAATCCATCCACGAGTCAATGTTAAGGTGTGTTCTGATATAAAAAGAGCCGTCATTCGACAGGTTTCGAACCTGCACAGTCGAAGTGAAACGGATTTTGATTCCGTTGCGGTCACCACCTGGCTAAGACCAGTTGGGATGAGTTACTGCGGAGCCATCCATGGGTGACTCCGTCAGAGTGTGTTCCAATAGGGAAAAAAAACCTTGCCGTCAGCGGGTTTGCCAGATTCTGATTCTGTCGGGGAAACCTTTAACCAACTGGCCATGAGATAGTCCTTCAAGGAAACTATCCATGAGTGAATCTTCAAGGTATGTTCTGATAGCAAAAAAACCTTGTCGTCGGCAGGTTTCGAGCCTGCACTACAGTACTGACGCTGTCCGAGAGAGAGATTTAGATTCTGTCATGGTAACCGCTTTGGGCAGGACGAAGTTGAAAAGAACTTTTGAGGAAACCATCCATGGTGCATGAGCGAGTCTTCAAGGCATTTCCGATAGAAAAAAACCTATTGATCGGCAAGTTTCGAACTTGCACAGTGCTGAGTGAAGAGAACCAGATTTCAATTCTGTTTGTGGTAACCACTTAGCGAGGACCCGTTAGATGCACCTCCGACGAAACCATCTATGAGTGAATGTAAAGGTGTGTTCCGAGAGAGAGAAAACTTGTCGTCGGCAGGTTTGGAACCTGCGCATTTCAAAAGAAACAGATTTCGATTCTGTTGTGGTAATCACTTGGCCCAGTAGTACACTTTGCAAGATGATTCTGAAGAATTGTTCATGAGTGAATGTCAAGGTGTGATAAGATATTTGTCGGTAGGTTTTGAATCCGTACCACCCAAGATTTATGAACTGTTCTGCTCCCAGTTGGTTATGCTTATGATCCATTCACTCATGAATGCTCAAGGCATGATAAAAGGAAGATTGTTCAAGTTTCGAACCTGCAAGAGATTTCTGTCCTGTCACGCTTACCACTTGGCTAAGACTGGACTCATTTGCAGTACGAGTCCAAGAACATCATGCATCGACAGTAGAATCACATAGGATTAGCAGCCATCTGCCAACGCAAAATAAAGTAAAAAGACTAATTCAATGGACACAAAACATGCCAGGAATAAGTGAGACCAGAGCGCCAGCGCCCCTGGGTTGCTAATAGCCATTAATTCTCACGGGGTCAAAAGGACAGCCACAATTGTGGGCTGATATTGACCTTGTAGTATAAGGTAACAAGCTTAAGGTCCTAGACCAGCCGTTTCGTCTCTTCTATGAAGTACAACGTATGTAGCCCTGCATTGGTGATCAACGAGAACGAGTCAATTTCAAGACATGGTCGTGGGCGCAAAAGTTGTTGTTACTTGAATTCGTTGGCCCATAGCTAATTCAAATGACAACACACTTGGCGACCTCTATATGACACTCGTTTCGCTTTCCATCCTCTGTCTGTGACCAGTCTATCGAACTTCAAGGTAGGCCGCTCAATTTGTGTGTGGAATCTGTGATCTTCATGCTCGATCTACGTCTACAGTCATCAGCCTCCAACATGTTACAGTAGCCTCCTTCTGGCATCCGCGGGTTTCGTACTACGTGTCTTGGAGAATACACTGGAAAAAAGTCATTCTAAGTCCTGTCATTTGTGTGGGGCTGTAAGCTTTCTGCCAAGACTTGTCGGGGGTGGTTCAAGGATTGATCGATATGACCACCAGTTCAGATCGCCAGATCTAGATACTCAAGTTATCATTGGAGCTCAGGGCACCTTTGGAACTATGTTGGATGTTAGGGTACGGAGAAGTCACTAGCTGGTGGACTTGAATTGTGATAGAACCAGCTCCTAGATGAACCTTCCGGTGGGTGGCCTGCTGCTTGGCATTCATGCATATCAAACCTATCTCCAAAGCCTCGCGCGATTTGCCAAATACGTAGCAAGGAAGAACGCAGGACACGAAGCTGCTGCTGCCTTTTTAGTGTAGCGGCAGCGCTGCCATGGATGTGTCATCTGGTGCCGTAATTGATCTACGAACGGTACTCCGGAGCAGCTAGCAGTCGTGGCCAATAGTAGTTACTGGCCTCTCGACTCAGGACTCCGTTTCAATACTTCAAGTCGGCAAATCCGACACTACTCAGCAGACTCTCTGTACCTCACTACATTCCCGCAGCCCTGTGAGATGAAGTTTTGTTACTCATTGGGAGAATATAGTCCGTAGATTCTATGTAAGGAGTGCCAATTACGATTAACGATTGAAAGTTGGAGGGGTGGGACGGGACGGCCCTATAAGGCATATACTATATACTGGCCAAAGAACATGTCTTATACTAGCAGAGCTAAAAAAATTCAAAGTATTGTGGGTATCGTAGGAAGTTCCGTTATGTCGCGAGCAAGTCGTTCCCGTTCGCGGACTGACTTCCTGGCATTGAGCCTGACTAGCAATTCACTAGCGAGCTTCGCATGGAGGACTGGTTGACTCACACTGATAGCATCGAAATAATATAGGCTATGGGTAAGAGTGTTAGTATTTGCGCAGTACACAAGGAACATATAGTATCACTGACAGTTTCCGATCACCGCCCCAGGCGCAGCAGTGTAGTATTGATCATTAAGACCTTCCTGGAACTGATACTGAGATAGTCCTGATTATTATTTTTTCTGTGATTTGCATGAATAAGACGACTTACGAGCACAAACAGGGAAGTCGCCACAAGTCTGGGGGACAAACCAGATGAAATGAAATGTTCAGCGGGAATGTAATGTTACACATACAATGAAAACAATCCCATTTGAATAAAAACTCGTGACATTTCATTGAGATAACCCCTCGACCTTGACATACACAGCTGCATAAGTCAGACCATAAGCACAGCAGAGAGACACGTACCGAATGTTGTCTGTTCGTGCCGGTCGCAAAAACCACCAAATTGTCCCTGTAATGACAGCATCACATAATGCACTGGTGAGGGACGCTACTTGCGACCACTAAATCCGAGTATGAATTCCATGCTCATCAAAACTATGTTGAGGCTGACTGGACCTTCGTATAGAATAGAACTTCTGGATTTCGCGTGACGATTCTTTGAAAGTATGAGTATGTGAGAAGTCGTATGAGCTCAATGAACAAGATTGCCTTACATCAAACCACTTAGGACTAGAGACGGAGACGATAATATATCAGAACATTGAGAAAGGACATGAAGGATTGACGCAACTCATGCCACACGCTGCAGCACTCAAAAGTCAGAGGTTACGCAGCTGAGATCGAAAGAGCTAACCGAATGATGCAATGGCGAGTGCACACTGAAAGTTTGTGTTATAGCTCTCTGCAACAGGAATTATAAAAACGGCACTCTCACAATAATGCCTGTTATCAAGCAATTTTGTGCTGTGACTAGAGGAGCTCATTGAAACCCTACTCTCGTGGATCCTAGAGCACTCACTGATCCACACCCTGTATGCATAAAAACTTCCGAAAGCCGAAGTGAATTGGTATCGTCCTGCAGGAAGCTAGCCACAGGAACCACGTACCACTGAACGGCGAAAACGATCCAATACTTACGATTTGTTAATTATGTAATGTTGATAACAACTAGATATGAAGAACTCACTGTCACAAGTACAGCGAGCTTCGTAGGCAACGCTCAATATGCAGTACGCTAAATCAATAAAATTGAACATGCCAGTATCTGCCTATCCTCTTGATGAGTCGATTTGTGCAAGAACAATTCTATCGACTTACCACGGAAGTTGAGCAGTGCACTCGAAGGACATGCTACGACGGCACGAAATAAAGATGGTCCAGTATAGGCCTATCAACGAGTATTCCTGTGTTGTTCCCAAACAACTGCGAGACACCATCGTTGGTATCAGCATATAATCATGATCGAGCATCGTGAAAAACGCCCACAAGGCCATAGTTATCTATATCAGAGGTGTCGATCGACGATTCTTTCGTTGATGTACATAGGTTGGGCTCACAAATAACTTGAGTTTTCTCGAATCCCGCGGAAACCATCGCACGTAGAAGAGATACTGTCCGAAAACTGTCCCGTAGAACCTTTGAAATCCTGCAGGTCAACCCTCAGCAGTAGAGACTGAATGGCACGAGTCCATACGCTGTAGCTATGATAAATCCTTCAAAGCCTCGAATCAGCTAGGAGGAATCGAAGACCAGCCGTCAGAAGGCTCACCGATGAATCCTGGCCCCCACATTAGTTCCATGGAGTTGGCCGCCATCGTGCTTGATGAAGGCGAAACACTCTGAGAGGCAAGCCGCAGGAAAAAAGTACTTAGCAGGCCCGGCTGCCTTTTGTAATAGGCGTACTAGTGCCTTTATATGCCTTTACGGCATAGCTCATGAGTGTTGATCTTTGACCAAACCGAATAGCGCCACTACTACCAGTGAGTACCAGTACTACTATATTCAAGGGCTATATGTTCGGCTACAACACTATAACAGTATTAAGATGATATGTAGAATCTCACTGAGCACCCTAATCATGTTGTGCAGTGACGCGTGACGCTCTGGCTAGAGGCGAATCCGGAAGAATTCAACTCACCAGACTTCCCGTGGGCAAAAATAGACTATACGCTTAGGTGTGCCGCGTGTCCGGGTGCCATTTCGTTACCGTTTGGAATTCAACAGCGAGCGGTCCGCCCCAACAAACTTCACATAAATCTGTAAGGGGGTTTTTCACGGCCCGGAAAATTAATCAGTAAGTAGCCTAGAACGGCGGTGGGGCCGAGCTGGCAGTGTACAGTGTAAGACGCATAGACACTTCCTTTCTGCCAAGTCAACTCTATAACACAGCTGGTACGCCACGCTACACTCTGGCCTCTAAGCTCAGCAAACAATACAATCTTCCTTGAAGCTCAAACTATACATCGTCTTGTCTACCGTCTTCTCAATCTTTTTCCAATCAGCGCGTCGTTGAATAAATTCATAAATATCCTAGCGAAAACATCGTTATTTGGAGTTGTTCCGCGATAACACTGGAAAACCGCATACCTCGGGTCGATATGCCCCACCATATCTTGTTACATCTCTCACGATCTGTGCCAGATCTTTTGCGTCTTCCACGACAAAGACATGTCCCAACATCTTCAAATGCGAGAAATCTGCAGTGATATTAGGTACCTATTCACAAGGCATCAGGCACCATCCGATTGAAATCAGTAGAAGTGGACCTTCAGAGAAGCTATGAAGGAGTAATAAGCATTGAGGTCGGCAATGACTTGGAAACCGCCATTCAGAGAGATGATCTGGCGCTTGATATGTTTCTGCAGTATACTGTGCCACCATATCAGCCTCCCACAACAAGCTGTCTCAACATCTGCACACTCACCCCAACAACCGGATTCCAACCTCTTGGTAGAACACTTCAAGTACCTCCTTGCTCGTGCTGCCCTTGAGAAGCTTGCAATGCGTATCCAAGCATCGGATCGCTTCCGTACAGCCCTGAGTGGGACCCAATTCTAGTGGAGCATCTTCTGGGGGATAGTATTCCCGTGGTTTTGTCAATGTCAGGATGATGTGCTCAACCTAACGCACCAATGAATCTGTCAAGGATTGAGAAAGCACAACTACACACCTGATTCATTAGCACCTGTGTTCCAGCATTAAGCCCTGCAGCAACACAGTCATCGAGCGTATTTTCAAAGCGTTTCTTCTCTCTCACGACCACATTTAGGAAGTCCTTTTTGTCGATGTATGGAGCCTGATACAGGTAGCAGAGTCTGGAGAAACGTCCGTGATTTCAAGATGCACGTACCAGTTCCTTGTCAAAGAATACTTGTACCATGCTTTGAATCGTATCCCCTATGTGGACGAGCTCGAAGAATTGCAGCAGCGGCGCTACACTGGCAGTTTCTTCGTGTTCTGCTGGTTTGTATGAATCCATCCGCTCCGTTGCTCTGTCAATGCGGAAGGTTACCCCATGACAGATACACAAGCGAGTGACGGACCCGCAAATGTATCACTTACATCCCAAAACCTTTCTCTAGATGCCTGTTACACAATACCCCCAGCATCTCGCAGAATGCTTCTTCGATCGTTTCTCTCACCCTTATTCCATAATGTCCGGGGTACGATACAAAGGTCTCCAGGCGTTTGAGTGCATCACGGTCGGCGTGAATCAACTGGAGAGCAACATCAAGGGATAACAGGAGATCAAGGTTTCCTGTTGGCGCTGTTTGAGAGGTGCTAGATGTAGATAGCGCAAAGGAGGTTGCAGCTGTGTTTGTGCTAGCAATTGAAGCAGTATCTCGTGTGGATGCTGTAGCTGATGAGTCTCCTCCTCCCCATCACAATCAATGCTTACATGGGGCCATCGAACTTTCGTCAATACCATCATCACCTCCCTCTTCATCAGCACCAATTTCAAAGATGGAGGCCTCTCCTTCGGCGTCCCCGAGGCCGAAGCTGGTATATTCTTTTGTGTTGTTCACTGATCCCGTGCCACCGACCCAACGCTGTGGATTAAGCATCGCAATGCCTTGGACCATACCTGTGCCGACGGCGCCAACAGCTCCACCAACAGCTCCCCCTACAGCTACCACTCCGGCACCGACAGTACGTGGGACTATGGTCACGGGTAATAGGAGCACGTCAGTGAATGACGCTAGAACGGTACGCTTCATGAGAGCCGGGTTCTGCGCAGTAAGGAAGCGGGTCCGTTGTGCTTGTGTGGGTGAACCATGTGATGCAAGCGCTAATGTCTGCAAGTTGGAAGTGAGTCATTGAACAAAGACCGTCAGTAGGAAGGTAGGCACGTACCGATCGGGCCCACTCTTTGCATATTACCTCGAATGCCTGTTTTAACTGATTCTATTTCCTCGTCAAGGTATTCGTCCATGTTTGGCTCAAACATCAAGAATCTACGGATTCACAGTTAGCAATACTTCTGATAGTACTCCGAGAGAATGTAGCGACGATGAGGTACGTGGAAGGGCGAGCGTGTCAGGAATTTTATCACGTACACGACATCTTCTGTCTTGTCTTTACCTTTCTCGCTGAAATTACTAGACAAGGTAGTGAGAACATCCACAATCCTCCACGATTCCCTGAAGCTGGCAGCCACTGCGGTGAGATAGAGAGCATTCGATATCTCTCTGGCACGTGTTAGCAGCGGAGCTATGTATTCGCCAACCTGCGCGCACCCATAGTTACGAAATGAGGGAGAAATAGACATGACATGAACTCACAACTTCGTTGGCAACACGTTCTGCGAACCCAATAAGGACTCCGGCAGCTGGCGGAAAGACGAACACAGCCCTTTTGCCATGTTCCTCCAGCGCACCTATGACGCTAGCCATGAATTCATCCATAGGTGTAAAGTCAAGGGTATTTTCCTCTCTGCGCGCCTCATTTGAATACTCGAAAGATACAGATCATGTAGGTTACTCACGTGAAGTTAGCTAGCGGATTCCATCGACCTTGCTCATACAATATCTCTCGCTTCTCAGCCCATACCTTGCCCATTTCCCAATCCCCAGTCCCAGGCCACACCTCCCAGCTGGCATGAGCAGTCTGTCTCATCATCAATTCGTCTCCACGAGAATCAGCAGTATCAAAAGCAGTCAGAAGTGATACGTCAAAGCGATCTATAGCAGCCTTTAGGGCGGCGAGAAGAATGTCCCAATTTCTTACGGGTTGGACGCGGGGGGAGAGGAAGAAGCTCAGCAAGCGGAGAGAACGAGCCTGAGACAACAGAGATGTGCCTATGAGAGGTGTGAGCGCGGAAAGAACCGCATGGGGCGGATGCTGCAGAGGAGCCAAGCATTTGTTTAGAATTGAATGGGCGCGTGTATACCTGGGCGCGGAAAGTCTGCTTTCCTGGAGATGCGTCTGTGAACGTGAATGATGTAAATGCAGCAGAGAGAGATGGGACAGATGGTGTGCGCGGGGCAGACGTGAAATCTCCGAAATCGTCATCTACAGGTATCGTAGGAGGCAAATATGCGCTAGCCTTTGGCTTTTGCTTGGATTCAATGTCGTCTAACGTGACATCCAAGGCGTGCCGAGTAATGGCTAAATCATCCCATCTTCGTTCCCATACTTTCTCGTCGCGAGATAGACCAGCGGTTGCCCTTGACGCTCGAGCATAGGCAGGGATGTCGGGGATGGGGAGGTGGTTAAGGATAAGCAAGTGAATGTCAGCAGGTAATTTGCCAATCCATCGGGAAATAGGTTGTGCTCTGCTTGCCCTCTTGTTTGTCGTCGACGCTGATGACGAATAAAGCCGCGTCGGTTCAAGTGCAGTGAACTTGTCCATCAAAGCTTGCTCATCGTCTTTCGCAGTGTTCTTGGATGAACTAGGAAAGGACATCCCGGCGGCAATCCAAATGAGGAAATTTTACTATTAAGAGGGATCTTTGTGGTTTAGTTCACTTTGTCAGTCTCTGCAACTTACTTGCCTGCAAGCACCTTATCATGGTGACTATAGCATCTCCCCAGTCAAACGAAGCAGAGCAAAAGAAACGAAAACAAACTTTGGAGCGGGCAAAAGCAAGTCACGTACGTTTTCTATGCCTTCAGATGCAGTTGACATGCTTCTTGCCTATATCGCATCTCTAATACGATAATCCCAGCTCTCGAAACAGTTACAGATGCGCCTGCAGTATGCAAAGCTCAAGGTTGAGCACGGATGGGTATGCTTTCTTCCTCACTGATGTGGTGATTGATTGCTCGACCGTTGATTAATTAGCAACGCCAAAACTTGAACGAGGTTGAGAACCTGTATTTCCATCATTCGCAGGTACGCGGGCTGCGTCCTGTCGTACCTGCAAAAACTGTTCCTCTGCTGTCTACGAATCCACTTCCTCCCACCGCACCCGTTCCAGAACCTCCCGAACCCGTAGCGGTCGATGAGGTATCACAGCAGGTCATCAATAGCCAAGCACCTCCCATAGATACTTCCCGAGGGCACACGTCTCCGCATAATTCCCCTGTTAAATTAACATCGACTCACGTGCAAAGCTCGTTCACCGACACCACCTCAAAATCTTCATTACACACACTACAGACCCTCCCCGAGAAGGCGCCTTCTCAGGAACCGTCTCAACCTGCTCCCGCCCCTGTTCACCTCAGTACACAATCAGCCACTGTTCTCCAGGAACTTCCAAACTCAGAGACAGTAGCCCCTCCGTACAACTCCCTCGATTTTAGCGACCCAGCAGCTATGGTAAGATTCATGCAGATGCAAATGCAGCTCCAACCTCAACTTCCTTTCCAGGCTCCGTCACACAGCCAAATACCAACACAGATTCAAACGCACACACAATCCCAGCCATATAACCCCTACATGCCCCTCAATCGACAGTCCTCCCAGCCTCAACCCAACCCCTTCATGCCCCAACCCCTTCCTCAGTATTCCTTCACCCAATCCTACCACGCAACCTCGCTCCAAAATCAGTCCAACCCACAAACATCTCATTCGCAGCCTAGTGCTAACTTGCAATCCTCGTTTGGGAATGGGAATGGGAGCGGCCCGTTGACATATGACAGCTTCTGGTCTACACATGCCAGCGCAGGATCACTTTACCGCACTCACGGAGGTTTCACAGCGAGCGCCACACCAACTGGCCACGTCGCGATGATCACCCCTGGCGGGCATGCGGCTGTGATGACGGCTGAGGGGGTGTATGTCGGTACTGCGGGGTACACGGGCCGCGTCAGCGGGTAGAGATCACAATGCTTGCTTGCTATGTTGCTTATTCTTTGGCGTTGCTGGGTTGTGCACGTTTCTAAGAACTACTCTGGATTGCTTCATGATGTTACGATATATTCATACTTACCTCTCCATTCTGCTCCTAATGACCTTTGCATGCTGGTGGTTGATATTACTGCAGAGCCCTGGGCTGCTATGGCGTGTGGCTGCTGACAGGGACAGCAAAAATGGTTTGAATCTGGTATACGGATGAATGACTATAGTACTCTACTTCTACTAACTAGCACATTAAAAGCAGCACAAACAAACGCATGAAATCGGTTAATATATCATCCATCATATCGTCTCGTCTCATTCTCGTCATCGCTATCGACGTGTGCCAGGTAAAATATCCACTACTGAAAGATTGAACGTATGCAGCACTGAATTCGCAAGTATCCAATGATTGAAGCTGAAGGCGAAGATCACAGTGGAGGAGTTGAAAAGAGGAATCATAAGAATACGTCGCCTAGCCAGCCAAGGACTTTGAAGAGTCCCCACAGGCATCCACCAGCGATAATTGGCAGACTGAGGTTATCGTCCACGGAACCTAAATCTGCGTTCCAGAGTGAGCAAGCAAAGCAAAGAATAAAGTATACCCACCGAGTGCTTCAGCAACGCCCGAAAATAAACCCGCGCATACAGTCACAACAGCAAGACCCGCCCACCCACTGAAGACCTTCCCACCTTCCGCGCTCCCACCACTAAACGTACTCGATACACCAGCGTCCCAGGACCACGTCAAGTTGTCTCTCATGGGGCCAAGGTACGTCCAGAATCCGGCAGCGACGGTAGCGCCTGTGAGTGAGGCTGCAATAAAGCCCGCCAGACTTTTACGAGGGGCAAGAGGAAGACCAAGGAGTCGTGCAGGGAGCGGGGGTGTGAGTGGGCCCCAGAGACGACCGAAAGTGGATGCGGCTGTGTCAGCCCAAGAAAGGCTGTTATAGTACGATAAACAGGGAATGGCAAAACAGAGGAAAGGCACAAACATAAGAATTGAGACAACTGCGATGTCGAGAGGCAACGCGATTAACGCAGTGTTGGCGCCAAGAATATACCATATAACACCATTGGATGATTTCTAAGGATACGTGAGGTCAGAATGCATGCCCAGTGTGAGTTACGCTTGCCTTTTCACTATCGCGCATAAAGATGCCAACACATTTCTCAAAAGCACGTTCGAAGAGGGGGTACTTTAGGCGGAGGACATCTATTGGAACAAGGACAGCAAGGGCAGAGCTCAAGGCAATAACAACTGTCTGTGGGTTGCCTTTGGAAGTGTATAGGTAAATCGTAAAGAAACCTGCCAAAAACCACTCGTCAGACCAACAACCTTTAGGGGAGTCAAGGGTATACATACCAATGGATGAATGCAACGCCTTGCGAGGAATCTCCCAATCAATCTGTTTTTTCAAAGTGTTGCGCTTATCAGGTGAGCTGCCGGGGGACAGCTTGCGCTCGCGTGCTATCCGCGCGTCTACCTCTTCTACGAGTTCCTCTATCGTCGCCTCTCCGTTCTGTTTCAGCTGTTGGGAACCGTTTCTTGCAGATGCCTTGCGCTTATGTCCCCTCTTCGCAGGCATTCCATTTGCTGGCTGTGACGAGAAGACGAGGCTGCTTGACGTGGAAGGTGGAGAAAATGATATTTTTGGGGAAGAGGAGCGACGTGGAAGTGACGGAGTGCGGGCGCGCGAGCTCGAGCGACAGGGCTGGTTGTGCGCGAGGCCTAACGAGAAGGCGTCGTTTGCAGGAAGCGTCATCCCGTTGATGAGAACGAAGGCGCGTGAATATGGTGCAAGTACACCGCCCACAACCGAAATGTTGCTCTGTTTGGCTACGTTGTGCTTCCAGCTTGGCTCATGCTCAATACAGTGAATCACACAAAAGGAGTCATCTGGGCTCAGTAAACATGCATAGCATGCATGGCATAATTTTTGGGGCAACATAGCATACAACTCTAGTAGACATAACCCAGAAGCTTCCCACCAACGTTCTTGCGACGAGCCTCCTCGTGATCAAGAATTCCCGATGAAGTCGTCTGTCATCACGATAGAAGTCAGCTTGCATTCCAATCTCAGATTCAGAACAGCCCACCAAGATAATTTTCCCAAAACCACGGGCAGGGAGGAGCAAGTTAACCCAGGACTCAATCTGGTTCACTTGAACATTAAAACGTGGTGAAATGACACCCGTTTTGTTGAGCCGGCCATTGAGCTGGATCACAATTTTTCCGGAACGGTGGTCATCGATGATCTCAAATTCACCAATGTAGCCTGCAAGGCATCAAAGTTAGCACTCGCGCACATGTGACCAAGAACGAGTAAAGTTGAAAAAATAATGTAGACTCTGCAGTGAACCCCGATCCGTGACACAGAAAAGATCAGCGTTGTTTGGTTTTGAGAGACAAGTTGATATTTCGGAGAATTAAAACGAAGGCCGGGTAGAAGGTCAAGCCTCGTCAATCGTAGTTATAACTCCGAGAATTGCTCAAAGCAATGAATGAGTGGTTTCAGTATAAAACGCAGACCCACCATGGCGTTGCATGACAGAGAGGAACTTCACAATGACCTTTGAGGAAGGTCTGATAAGGACCTGGCGCTTTCCCCGGCGCTCAGCATTGACAATGTTGTTCTAGTAGCTCAATAAATCAACACAGCTCCGCTCATAGACGCGGTTGACTTACAAGGCAGTCGTTCTAATACAAAATTACGATCAGGCTCACCGTATCAAAACAAATAGAACACTCACAAGAACAGAGACGCGGACCATTTTGAATTATCGAGGGTCGAAGCGGGATGGGAAGGGTAACACTATCGAACACGATGTGAGTACCTATGCTCGTCTGAGTGTCGTGCTACGGAAAGCGCGAGTCAAGACGAGCTGCGAGAAAGCATGACATAGGGCCGGTCAAGCCAAGAATACAGCACAATCATGTCGCACGTAGACATAAGCACAGGCTCACCTTGCTGGCCTTGAGGATGTGCCGGATGACTGGCTTATGGGCTTCGATAAATTAGATGTTGAACATGTGGCTGTGTGACTGTATAGTACCTTTCAGCCACTGCGGAAGTTACCGAGAGCTTCGCCTGCGTGATCTTAGCCTTAAGGCATCGACATCGTCAACGTCCTCGACACCAAAAATCTGACAAAATGGTGCGTGCTTGTGTCAGACAGATGCTTATCATTTCTGAGACCGCGATTAGGGTCGTGTTCGTACCAAAACCACCAAGAGGGCTGCCCGTGTGCTCATTGAAAAATAGTAAGTCTAATTTAACGGTTGACCGGGTTTCGGGCATAGAGGACCAGAAGTCTGGAAAGACAGACGATGAATGATTGGACTGGAGCAGTGACCGATTCTGACATATGACACACAGCTACCCCCGCCTCACCCTCGACTTCCACACCAACAAACGCATCATCGATGAAGTTGTCAGTATCTTTCCACCCAATCCACTTGCGCCATCTCATCCCTTTCCCACAGGCTGTGGTCCCCTCCAAGCGCCTCCGGAACAAGGTCTCCGGCTTCACTACCCACTTGATGAAGCGTATCCAGCGCGGGCCCGTCCGTGGTATTTCGTTCAAGCTCCAGGAGGAGGAGCGCGAGCGAAAGGATAACTACGTGCCTGAGGTGTCTGCTCTTGACACGAGCGCAACAGGCTTGGAGATTGACAAGGATACCTCTGTAAGTCCTATTTTGATTTCCCCTCCAGTATCTCCGTATTTTTTTTCCTGGCAAGAATTTCATGCTGATATCTGAATCTTTCCTAGGAACTTCTCAAGGCACTCAACTTCGACTCCATCCCTGTAACCATCGTACAGACTGTTATCCAGCAGCCAGAGCGTCCTCGGCGGGAGAGGCGCAACGTCCCTGGCGCTGGGAGGTAATTTGTATGTTCTAGGTGTTACACATAGGCTCGTGTCATGCCACGCTATGTATGCATGCGATCACAACTATTCTGGTACCTTTACTTTTCTCCTATCACAATTTTGCCCATGAATCAGGCTGTCAACCCTTAAACGTTTCTCAAGCTGCAGGCAAGTCTTGGAGGCCGTAATGATCGCGTGCCATGTTCACCTGAAAGAAGTTCTTCTCAAACGCACCCGCATCGATATGAATCAACGTTTGCATGGAGAAATCGCGTTTATAAAGGCTGGTGAGGAATTGCATGTACTTCAGCTGCAACTGCAATACGAATCTGCATCGAACCCTCATTCGGGAACAAAGCGTTTTCTCCTTCCGAATGTGGTATTTTCTCATTTATGCCTGACAACTTCAGGTGCCAAGTGTCAAGTGCCTTGATGGCCATCTAATCTCGGCTCAAACTAGAAGAAACAGTAAAGAAGATAGAATATGAGCACTAGAGTAATGAAAGCAAACTGTCAGGAGGTAAATAAGAACAGCAACTAACTGGCGGGGGTGTCATGGGCTAGCCTACGACTGCAGGTGAAAGCTTGTAAGTAACCCAAGTAATAACAAATATATCTTTGCTAGCACGAGGGAAAGATCAACGTATGGTTGGTATGGTAGGAAGCTCCATTGGACTGCGACCAACTTCAAGTTGTTGTTCGCGTATTGACTTCCTAGCATTGAGCCTGGCCACAAATCCACCAATTTAGTGGGCTTTATGTAAAAGAGTATTTTATCCACTTACACTGCCATCATCGAGTTCAAATAGGCTAAGGTGATTAGTTTTAGTGTTTGCATAGTGAGTATGCAACAAACTGACTTTTTGCTAGTAGTGATCCAGGCAAAGCGGAATAGAACTGGCCGAGACCACCATCCTGAACCTGGTACTGAAACAGTCCTGGTCGTTATTTCCCGCATGTTGCGTGAACAACGGGACTTACGAGCACAGCCATTGCGATTGCCATAATGCTAGAGAACCTCGTGATAGGAGTGTTCGACGCGTTTGTAACATCACACATACCAAGTAAATAAACCCATGTTAACAAAAATTTGTGTCAGTTTATTGAGATAATTCAGTTTCGACCTTGAACCACAGGATCCAGTATGAGTTGAACCACAAGAGTAGGGCAGGACTCGTACCGGACATTGCCTGTTCGTGCAGGACGCAAAAACCACCAGACTGTCCCCGTAATGAGAATATCACACAAGGCACCAGCGACAGCAGAAATCTGACACCACTGAGTCAAAGTATGAGTGCCTCAAGGTTGTTCAAAACTGTTTCATGACCGGCCTTTTTACCGAATAGGTCTACAGGGTTTCTCGTGTAAAATCTTTGGAAATTATATGAGAAATCATGCGAACCCGAGGACAAGAGCTTACATCAGACCGCCTGTTACTAGAGACGAGGACAGCAGTATATCAGGATATTGACGTCAAAGATGACAGACATACGCACTCGAGCCAAAAACTACAGTGCTAAAGAGTCAGATGTTGAGTATCTGAGATCGAAAGAACTGACCAAATGCTGCAATGGCGAACGCGCACTGAAGATTGGTGTTAACCCGGGAAATAAATAATGGAAATGCGTCTCACAATTATGCCCGTGATTAAGCGGTTGTATTCCGTGACTGAAGCAAGTGTTAAAATTCTTCGTCCCGCAGACCCCGAATGACTCACTTATCCACACTCGGTGTGCATAAAAGCTTTCGACAGGCGAATCAACTTTTGTGTTATGCTGCAGGAAATTAGCCATAGCAAACACATACCACTGAACTGCGAATACAATCCAACACTTATTGATGTTATTGAAAATTAGTAACGGCAATATATGGAAGACTCACTGCCATAAATACCCCCAGCTACGGCAGCTATGTTCAATAGGTGGTATTACATCAATGTAAATGCACTTGCCACCATCTGCCTGTTCTCTCGATGAGTCGATTTGGGATACAATACCAAGTTTATCGACTTACCACGGAAGTTTAGTCATGCACTCAAGGGACGTGCTACGACGGCATGAAATAAGGATAGACCAGTACATTCCTATCAAGGCATATTCGTGTATTGTTCCGAGACAACTGCAAGACATCATCGTCAGTTATCAGTGTACACTCGAGCATCGTCAGAAGCACACACAAGACCATCATTATCTAGCGATCAAATACTTCATTAAGTCAAGGCTTTCATGGATGTGCAGAAGTCCCACTCACAAAGAATTTGAGTCTTTTCGAATCTTGCGGAAATGATCTGAGGTAGAAGATATACTGCCCGAAAGCTATCCCATAGAACCTTCACAATTCTGCATGTCAACTTTGGGTAGAGACTGAATCTCAGATCCATACGCGGTAGCTATCATGAATCCTTGGTCTAAAGTCAAAACCGAGGTACATAAAATGGACCATCGGAGGACTCACCTATGACCCCAGGACCCCACATAAGTTCAACGGAATTGACGACCATCGTGTCGGGATACTGTGATCATTTATGCATATGACAGCGAAATGACAGTAGTCTTCAAGCTTCAACTAGGTACCATTTTTTGTTTGTGATTTCAACTCCGCTTCCCCGGTTCCTAGCTGAACGCTACGGCGTCAGCGACATATGCTGCCCTCGATTTTGGATCATACTCAGTAGCTTCCCTAGTATATGGTCTGCCAGACTAATTTTGTGCGGTCCATGGACTAGTGCGCCTACCTTCCAGACGCGTCCGCTCCAGTACTATGTCTATCTGGCGCCTAGGCATATCCCAATTTCACGGTGACTCCGAATAGGATGGTCAATGTCACATTAGATGACTGGAATCCCCTCGACAACGGTTCGAGCCCCGATAGACTCACAAAATGTCTGCTGTACAAAGAAACGCGTTTGATTTTGCAACAGCCATTTACTAAGTTATATTTACTGTTGTCTCGCAGCTATCGAAATGAGTAGGCAAGCCAGACTTTGACCGCCTGGCTTGTCTACTCACTTTGATAATTTTTTACTTTGCGCTGTGGTACACGGCACGGGCCAGATACCTGTAAGAAGCATTGAAAACTAATTTTATCCGTATTCCAGTTAAATCAGTTTCAGGTACCGGCCGCGGTGGAGTCCGGCCTTTGACTCTACTTGCAGCCTCATGGAAAATAGTCGGGCCCTCCTCGAGCTCATCATGATGAGCCAACAGTTCTCACTGTCTAGAGCATTCGATACTTCCCCAGTCGCATCCTTACACACACGAGCTGTCCTAACTTCGATCGAGTTCAAGATGCAGTCAAAAAAGAGTTGCTCTCTGAGTTTTATGTAATGAAATTTAAGCATGTTGGTACTGGGCGTAAATACCTGCCTTACTGTGCTCTCGCGTGAAGATGCGGGCAAGATCACAGGGAAGGATACGCAATGCAGTCTATGTTTGAAATTTGACTAGTAGTAGCATACATTCACCATTTGTTAGGATTGTTATGACAACATCAGAAATACTCGACAGCCGAGGCTTGACACTACTTGGCTTATTGTACTCAAGCCAAGTGCCGAACCAGCCTCAAATAATGACACCCAAGGGAGTACTCTCATCCTGTCTTCTCCAACGTAGTGATAAGGCCAGTCCACCTAGAGGTGTCATCAGTCGACTAGGAATATTGTTTTGCCATTAGATAGGAGATTGTAGGTGAAATACTTTGGCGACAATTGAATTTCGAAATCTTGAGCCTCTGCCGCAGTCCTTCAACGTTCTAACGGCACTGGATGGCGTGGTACAGGAGTTGAACATGCTAGTTTCGACAACATCTGGAATCGAGCTCAAGAGCAATAACTGATATAGTACTGCTTGGAAGAAGAAAATAATATATATGACAAGGCGCATGCGAGATGTGCTACTTAGTGCCGACGTTGAAAGTCGATACTCTAATGTGATCCCCCCTCCCGCCTTTAAATGGGCGGATTCCGCATCAAAATAATTAATCAGTCTCAACAACAACATGGGCATGGGCATGGAATGATGAAACACATTCCTCCCTGGTACTTGACCTTCAGCTCATCCTTATTGCAACTTGAAACAACTTACGGGCAAGGAATGCAACCCCCTCTCAAACGCAACGGCGAGTGTGTTCGTTCCTCTTTCTGAGGGGGTCTGTTCTGCAGGGGAGGAATGCAACAACATGGCCGATGAAGAAGGTTGAGAGGAGACAATTTCTCTTGGAACAGCACGAGCTGCAGGCGGGTATGTAACAGAGTCTGTACGAGGTCCTGAGCTGGAATCCATTTGTTTTGGTAAAGTGAAGGTCAAGAGTATAAAAGAGCACTTAAGTACTCGAGTCCATACATTCGATATTTATTTCCACAAACCAATGACGTCGACGTCGTATATCCTAATTATAACTTCAGGTAAGTACATTACGTTGCAAATCGGTTGGTGTTAAGGAATTATTATGTAATTATTAGTCAAGAAAGGAAATTTTGCTTGCGTGCCTGCAAGCTTCCTAATTGCAACCCGATACCAACTATACCAAACGTAGGTTCCGTAGCCAAGATGGTAGCAAACTGCGGGCCTTATCACCAGACCATCATCACCTCTCCTACTTGAAATCAAAGTAGTACGCAATGTCAACCGAAGATCGAATCATTTTCCGTCAGGGTGAGTACATTCGTGCTAGATCGAATGACGCTGTACTGACTGTATCCAGGGATCAGCAGCGGCTTCGCTGGACTCGAGGTCGCCAGTTTTGAACACAATTTTTCTAGATTTGTGTCAAACCCACAGGATCTTTCTATTTCTTCTCAAACACGCCAACAATATGAACCACTGCTATCTGCTGCTGCTGCACCCCTAATTATCTCCAACGGTGCTGCCGAGATCGACCGGGTCTTCAACATACTCCAGAAGATCCGGAACCCGGTCAGGCAAGATCCTGCTGTAGAGCAAGGTGCTCCGCCACTCAACTACTACAAGACATCTTATGGGATAACCTTTATACGTGGCGGAGAACTAGTGTGGTCAAACTACCTGCCTGAAAGGGGGGTGCGTCCACCAATCTCCGTGGATGAAGACACAGCAAGTGCTGAGGAGGAGAGTCAGTTTGGGGATGTTGTGAACATTCTCCAGAGCTTGGTGCAAAGGTCGCAGGCAGCTTGAATCGCGACAATTAGATATCTCACCATAAGATTGACAGAAAGTCGTCAGGATGCAACCAGGAGGTAGATTAGATGGGAGTCTAATGCGGAGATAACAAATTCCATGACTTGTACGACGGGCATATGATAAGAGGGTTGCACGCGGACTTGCAAGAATGATAATATAACGACATCTACCAGGCCCCTCAACCAAAATTTAACAATTCTGCTGCTGAATGGGCATGCCATCATGATCGTCACCCTCTAGCTCATCGGAAGGCTTTCGCGTCTCGCCCTGTTCTGGTACTTTCATTTCCTCGTCGTGATCGATCCTCTGAGCATTAGGATCAGGGATCTTAGAAAGGAACAAGGATAGGATGACCGCCAAGCCAGCCCAAGGAATGAGGGAGATGAAGCTCCAACGGACACCATTCCTGAAAGCATCGCGAATGATCTGCTGAACGACAGGCGGCAGACCTTCGAGCGACTGGATGGAGTCGAGGCCACCACTGTTGTAGAGTGCTTCAAGGACATTGAGGTCAGAACCTGAGATAACACCGCTTCGTATCTGTCCTATGATGTAGGAATTGACTTTAGCGTTCATGACAGTGAAACACTGTGCTAGACCGACGGTTCCACCGAGGGCACGGAACTACGAGGCGTCATTTGCGAACCATACGGCATGTCGACACTACTCACGAAAAGCAACAGAGCATTAGTTGCGGCGACATGGTCTGGCATCAAAAATCGGGCTTGAACGACATTAGGACCAGCTGTAAGACCAACCCCGAAACCCGTCATACACATGAAACTAAGTTCAGATGTAAGCAATCCGCTTCTGACCAATACATAAATGTCGCACCCATTAACAAGCCCTTGCACATTCTTCTGCATGCCCATCTGGATGAGACCTAAACCACATGGTCATCACGATTAATCCAGCAATGATTGGATAGATCGGCTGGAAGGATCGTTAGATATGTATGCTTTACAACGCAAAACTGTAGTTGTCTACCTGTCTGAAGCACTTGATCAGCTGAATGGAAACCAAGCTGCCTCCTCCCTATCATAACAATGAGACATTGGTGATCCGATGCAGTGCGAAAACATACTAAGCCAGGAGCAAAATAAAGAAGTTGTATACCGGCTTGATCAGGTGGCAAGCCAGAGACGACCGTCATAAATATTGCGACGAAGTAGAACATCACGAACATGACGATGCCGGACACAAAGCAACCATACTGCAAGACACAAATGTCGTAGGACCGGAAGAGCTCGAGAGGCAGCATGAGCTGCGCACGATAAAGCGCCGAGATTGCCACGGTAGAAGCTTGGTGCTTCCGCTCCAAGACCACCTCCCAAAGAATGCAAGCCGCAAAGACGATGACACCAATAACCAGGCAGACTATGACGCGAACAGTCTTCCAGTCGTCATTGGGACCCCAGTTCAGCGCTAGCAGAATGAGGATGCCTCCTATAACGAAGAGGAACGTTCCGATCCAGTCGATGAGTGCTAGCTTAATTATCCATATCGTAGATTTGGTGGAGCCTGGAAGTTCCTCAGATAACCTGGCACCTTTGACACGTTTTCGAAGCAAAAAGAAACACAAAATCATGGCAAGGGCAGCACACGGAATGCTATATTTCCGTTAACATCGTTCGTTAAGTGTACGGAAAATCCATACTTGATCGCGAACACCCAGCGGAAGCTGGCCGTGACTAGGAAACCACCGATGACAGGGCCAATACAGAAACCGAGAGAATACAAGAAGAACATGGCAGATTGCTGGATATTATTCGTATCCAGTGAGGACGAATCTGACAATATGGTCCGCACAATCTTACCAATAATTAGAATGTTGTTCTCCACAAAAGAGTATACATACTGTCAACAAACCAGCGGCCCCAATACCAGCTATTCCTCTGCCGATCAAAAGCATTGTCATGTTGACAGCTCCCGTACTGAAGGCACTACCGACAAGGAAAAATAGAAGAGGACAATTGAAGTCCAAAGTGACGGCCATAGATGTCAGGCAATGGATGCAAAAAAAGGCAAGAAAACTGTTGATGCTAGCAAGTATGACGTGCCAATATAGCTAATAGCGGAAAATCAGTAAAATCTCCATGTCGCGATTCAAAATGTATGAGTACCTTTCCAAGTTTAAGGCGTTAAATACGGACTGAAAGTAATGTCAAGGGCCGGCAGATTGAAGGCAACATAACACTTACTGCAATTCGAGGTTGCGCAGTTGCGACGACTGGATGTTCCAATAAGGTGAGACGAGAGGCAGAAAAAACGAAAATGACTTGCTCGTATAGTCTAAAGTTTCAAGTGTCACTGGGATGACCAAAGCGCACATCAACCACCAATCAAATTTCTTCCAGAAACCGCCCTCCTTAACCTTAGACTTGGATGGCTGATCATTGGAAGGTTGCAAAGTAGCTGCAGCAGAAACGAGTTGAAGGACCAAAATAATGCAGAATAGAAGACAGGAAGACAGACTTTGTCGCTCAGCATTCTTGCCCTTCAAGCGGCGGAGGGTGGGCTTTACAAAAGTCATACCTATAGTTGAGGCCTATGAACAAGGTCGCCCCCATATGCAACCAGTCCCCTATATAAGCAGGAAGCAAAGACATTTGCACAGTTTTTCCATGATAAGGTTCAGCACATGGGAGCGCAGCAACTGCCAGGCAGGCCATCGAAACGTAAACGTCAGACTGCAGTGACTTTTACAGGATGATCATCAATTGCACAGCCACCTCAAGCTACAATGGCAATTGACCTGTAGTAGTACTCACTTGTCCGCCAAGTATCCACTTCCAAGTCATATGTCAGGGCAGTGCGTGACCATTGACGGCTGTCTTTTCTCCGAGAGTGTCGGCTGCTGACAACATTAATCTTTAATGGAATATACAGGATAGATTTTGGCCGTGACGCCATGTGAGTCGAAGCACTTGTGGGAAGTTACAACTACTATTACCGTGACGTTGCTTGTTTTGACTGGTCACTGCGCAGTTCATGCATGCATGCCAATCAGTCACACATGCTGCTGCGGCAGGCAAGCGAGCAAGCCAAGATCTCCGTGGTGACAAGTACCGGTAAACCACTTCGAAAGGTATAGATTTGTGGTCAACTTCTTTATACACCACCTCCGTAGCAAGAACGCTCCCGGTTCACGTTGGAAGTATCATACCATGCCGCCAGGAATACAGCTTGCAGGTCGCTCAGGCTTGCGTACCACAGTTCGTGGGCTCGTCGCTGCAGTCAACAGATTTAACAAATCTTTTTCTCCTGCGGAGACACAAGTACCAGTACTCTCCAAGCTCCGGAACCCTCAAAGACTCTATATACATTCTGCATATACGCTCCGCCCCCTAGGTTTTGGCTTACCCTCATGCAAGTCCCTGTATTTCCTTACAAATTGCTGATACCTATCCTCTATGCGACCGCCTTGCTAATCCCATTCATTGATACACGTTCTACTCCAACTAGTTCCTGCCACCAGACGATTGACTAGTAGTCTACGTCGCCCTTTTGCCTACGCTCGAATCTGTACTCTATGGCGCGAACATCAGTGGGGTCCTCACTTCACTCCCTTACGGAGTGATCCATTACATTTTCCCCCTAATTCTAGTTTCACTCATCTGGCTCTTCCGCCCGCTCGCTTTTACGCCTTTTTACAAAGGCATTCGGCTACCAATTTGCATCGCCTATGGATAACTACACCCTTTGCACAAATGCCATCCAATACATTACGTCAAGGCCGTTGTAGGAATAGTCTGACGTCTTGACATTTCACACAGAGCCTGCGGTGTTGTTGGACTGGCACTCGCCTTCGGACACGACACATCAAGAACTTGTGATTTGCATTCCAAGTCTATACCATTGAGGGAGAGGTTTGGTAGACAGCAAACCCATCTCAGGGCACATTTATGACAACTACGTCCCTATCACATCCGCCAACTGTGTTGTCGGAATTGCCGCAGTGTAGGCTTTCCTTTGCAGCCTTGTTTGCGTCTTCTGTTCGTAGGCATATGCAAAACTGACAAGGGTATACTCGCTCCATGCTGTTCCAAGGAACGAAAGCCCAATAGGGACGCCTGGGGCCGGATATACAGTCTCGGGCCCGGCGCTGCCAATTGTAACATTCTCTGGATAGAAACCCAAAGGTACTGAGTGCCGAGAGCATTAACCAATCAGATAGTAAGATATCGAGGAGATCACTTACCCGTGACAATCGGATATCCCGCGATGGCTGCGAGAGTACTGCGTCTGAGTCCACATACAACAAAAATATTTTCAGTACAAACCTGCAGGAACAGTCGTGTAGCCTGGTGCTGGGAGCACCAGAGCGTCGAGAGCATACGTCTTGAGGGTAGCATCAATACCATAAGTGGCGCCGAGTTCCTTATCAAACGCGAGAGATTGGTAATAAGATGCGTTAAAACCAGTAGTCGCTTGTGATTCGATCAAACTACAGTGATTTTAGTAAGTATGGCGGTACTCTTGAAGGGTACTCACACAGATTGATCTGTGTATCCCGCAGGCTCTTCGAGCGTTGGGTTGTCATTGTCGAATATGATTAGGTCCTCAAGTGAAGCCACCCCTGATGGGTTTGTGACGAGACTGTCAAACCAGGCATTAAGTTGTACCTGCCAAATCAAATTGTCAGCACCAATTTTTTTGAATGTTTCAAATGTGTTCAAATACCTTGAAGTCAACATCCAGTACAACGGTCTCATTATTAGACTCGTAGATTTCATACGCCGAAGGCAAATCAGCAGGGTCTACGATTGTCGCGCCCAGAATCTGTAGCGTCTCCAGCGCCTGCTCGAATACTTCATTCACATATGGATCATTGCCGGTCATGCTGTCGTTCAAGAAGACTGCGCGAGGCACTCCAATACGCTTGCCAACAAGCGATGTGTTACTGAGTGCCATGATGTAGTCAGGGATGGGCATTGGCTGTGCCAGTGTAAAGTTGTCGTTAGGGTCTGGGCCAGCGATGATGGAAAGGACGATGGCAGCATCTGTAACGGAGCGAGTGAGCGGACCGACTGTGTCTTGGTGCTCGGAGATCGGTATGACTGGAAATATGTTGGTGAACCTGGAAAGAGACGAGGCAAGACAAGACCTACCCCCAGCACGGGATGTTAATCCTACAGTGGGCTTGATGCCTACTACATTATTTTGATTTGCCGGACATGTGATACTTCCGTCTGTCTCTGTACTGCCCCTCATATCAATTAAAGTGCAAGTGTAAGAGAGTGAACTGGAGCGAACCCAAGCGTGACAGCAGCCAGGCCGATAGATGCAGAGACGGCAGAACCAGCCGACGAACCACACGGGTCGGCGTTTGGGTAATACGCATTCGTGCATTGCCCTCCACGTCCTGACCATCCAGAGGCAATGTTTCCACGGAAGTGTGCCCACTCGGACAGGTTTGCCTTACCTGCAGTAGTATACTGTGTTGGATTTTGATATTATACTGCGCCTTCAGGAACGTACCGAGAATAATGGCTCCTGCCCTGCGTAATCGCTTCACTACACCTGCATCACTCAGAACCACGGATTTCAACAAGCTATATGACCCCGCAGTCGTGTTCATTCCTTGGTGTGTCGCTATAACAATCAGCTTTCCGCTCCATATCATTAAAACACACCTTCAAATGCTACGGTCGCAATATTATCCTTGACAAGCACCGGGATCCCATGGAGCGCACTCCGTGGCCCGTAGGTGAGCCGCTCATAATCCAGCGCCGCAGCTTCCTGCAACGCAGATGGATTGGTTTCAATCACAGCGCGAAGCATCGGCCCTTGGAGATTGACTTCTTCGATGCGGGCAAGATACGCCTGTCAAATCAAATTGCAGAACCATATCCATAATTCCATTAGTATTACTGCAGGCGATTTATGATATGCAAGATGCTAGCATGCTTACGGACCTTGATCAGGTCAACACTCGTGAACTGCCCCGAGGTAAGGCCCGCTTGAAGCTCAATCACAGATGCCTCGTAGAGATCGGGTAGAGGCGTTGTGATTGCCGCGGAAACTACCCATTGGGAGACGTATAAGGACTGGCTAAGCGCTAGCCATGCCCAGAAGAGGGTAAGTAGGTTTGGGCCCATTTTTGCGTGTAGAAGGGGGTGTCACCTAGCGATAAATGGGCGATAAGATGAGCTTGGCTCAAGTACCCCCAAGTGGAGCATTTCCCAGAGGTCACTTGAGCGATAACGGAGACAAGGAAGACATTGGGCAAGGTTGACTTCTCCCACGACTGAGCAGAGCTACATGTGGATCTTGTTAGACGTTCAAATTTAGCAAAGATAGCAACTGTTGATCATGCACACCAGGGGAAGGATATCTCGACATCTCATTCTTTGGCTTGGTGCCAATGAAAGGCTCCTTTGCTTAGGTCGATGTCGAGCTTTTGCATCGCCAGTAGGTCAGCATCTGCACACTGTCCGTCACAAGAGAAGTTAATAAGCTGTTCGACATTGATTATTGAGAGCGGGGAACTCGATAGCATGTTGTAAGAGATGGAGAGATGAATTCCAAAAAGAAAACAAGGCACAGCACAGCAGTGAGCTTCGAGTTTCCGCCCTGGCACGCAGGTGGACGCGCCGTTCCATGGTCAACATAAGGTTATATGTTGTGATCAAAATATAAGGATATAGTGCACATGGCTGAACGTTCAAAAGCTCCCGCACAGTGGGTACAGAAACATGCCTTTTAGTTTCCGAGCCCGCTCGATCGCTGCGCTAAAAAACCCTCACACAAGATGAGATCGAGACTACTATATAGTCTCTCGTATCATAGTCAGACCATATACAGAAGGAAGACATTCATTCCTTCTACGTACTATCCTTATTATGGGGGTACACGCAGCTGCCTTGCAGATCAACGGCGGTTCCACGAGCTACGCAGGTAGGACCCTGGCATTGAATGGCAGAAGCGAGTAATTAATTAGACTGTCTATTAATATAGCATCCAATTCTCCCATTCAGTGACCCGTGGGCCGCGGACCGCAGCAGCATTCCAGGCTGCGGATTGGGCATGCTCATGACAGCGGCACATATACCCGAGTACGGCTGTGTACTCAGTGCCTTCGGCGAGACATACGTCAGCCCGTCGGGCGCATCGCATGGATACGATAGACCTTTGATTAACTCTGAATTGTGGGCGGAATCGCTACACATATTATAAGCAGGTTTGACCTTTGTGAGGAGCAACTTCATCTACCCTTAGTATGGCCACCCATATTCTTTGGAAACTTGGTCTTTCAGCAAGCTCTGTACTCGTTGCGTTCGGATGTTGGAAGCTAGGAGAGCGAGTCTGGCACAATCTTAGGTCGCCCCTGCGCGCACTACCAGGCCCAAAGGGAACGAGCTGGTTATACGGGAACTTGAAGGACATTTTCATAGCAGTATAGTAGCCCATCAAACTCACAATGGCGCTGACCTTATTGAAAACTCACAGGAGAATTCAGTGCTTCACGAGCAATGGGTGCGGCAGTATGGGACAACCCTGAAATACAAAGGGTTCTTCTTTGTATGTTCAATTCCTCCTGCGCTACAAAACTTACCATGTCTGAAATTCTTTTCTCAGTCAGACCGATTGTTCACGATGGACACTCGTGCACTGAACCATGTTCTCACCCATAGTAGTGATTACCAGAAACCGGCACAAGTCCGGTATAATCTGGCTAGAATTTTGGGCGAAGGTGCGTGCCAGTGTCTACTATTATCCCAAAGTGTCTGACATCGTCGAAGGTGTCCTATTTGTTGAAGGTGCGATCCTGGCTGCATGATATTTCCACTTCTACTCATGGCGGTCTCAAGGGGCTCAACATCGTCAGCAGGTATGTTTTGTCACATATCTCAACGTCACAATGCTGACGCCATATCTCAGAGAAGGATCATGGTACGATTCGCCTTTTTTTGCTTTGGATCAATTGACCATGTCTTCCGAAGAACCCTGCCTTTGGACCCGCTCAGATCCGCTCACTAACGGACATCTTCATCAGCAAATCGATCAAGGTAAGCTTGGTTTGTTTCTCACTAGATATTGATGTCGACGTCGTTGTCTTCCAGCTTCGAGACGTCTGGTCTACTATGACCGTTGCCAGTGAACACGCGGCTCGGATAGATATCATGCCGTGGCTGAGCAAAATGACATTGGATGTCATCGGGCTTGCAGGTATGTCCTTTCCAAAGGAGCTTCCTAGCAACACTGAATGAGCGTCGTAGGTTTCAACTATGAGTTTGATGCCTTGAATGCGACCAATAAACCGAATGAACTTAACCAGGCCTTCTCGGTTATGTTTTCTGCCGGTCAGCAGCTTAGCATCATCCCCATACTTAAGGCATGGATTCCATTGCTCCGATGGATCGTGAGTTCACCATTGCGACCTGACATAAATTGCCGCTAACCTCCTCCAGCCCTCTGATCGCGATCGCAAGATAGATGCAGCCCAAAAAACGATGGGTCGCATCGGCAGCCAGCTCCTGCATGATGCTAAAGCCGCTGTCGTATCTTCTCACAACGCTGAAAAAGGTGGTTCCATTGAGAAGAGCAGTCTTCAAGGGCGCGATTTACTCAGTTTACTTGTTCGTGCCAATATGGCAACCGATATCCCGGAAAACCAGAGGATATCGGACGAGGATGTACTTGCACGTATGTTGTCAATTGGAATTGCGCGCGCAGAGCACTTATGGTATACTTAGAGGTTCCGACTTTTTTGGTTGCAGGACATGAGACCACAAGGTGCGGATGTCACTTGTTGTAGAGGATAATCCACACTCACGCAGTCGGGACAGCACGGCAACAACTTGGGCACTCTATGCACTCTGCTTATGCCCGGACATTCAAGCCAAGCTCCGGGAGGAGCTCCTGACAGTGGAGACCGAGACTCCATCCATGGATGAACTGGTGGCGCTCCCGTATCTTGACGCGGTCGTGCGCGAGACACTTCGTCTGCATGCCCCCGTCCCTAGCACAGTTCGCATCGCGATGAAAGACGACATCCTCCCGGTCGACACGCCTTTTACAGACAAGTATGGAGTGGTTCATAATGAGATCAAGTACGTTGCAAGCGTCCCTTCCAATGATCATCAAAATCTCATCATGGATGCATCAGGGTTAGCAAGGGCGACCCGATTTTCATCCCCATCTTGGCAATCAACAGATCGGAAGCGATTTGGGGAAGTGATGCAAAAGAATTCAATCCTGACCGCTGGGCATCACTTCCAGAGGTAGCTTCGCAAGTTCCTGGGGTTTGGGGACACCTCATGACGTTCCTCGGTGGTCCGCGCGCGTGTATTGGGTATCGCTTTTCATTAGTGGAGTATGTTTGCTACAACCTTTCATTTTATTTTCAACAATAACGTCCTTTTACAGGATGAAAGCTCTCCTCTTTACCCTGGTTCGAGCTTTCGAGTTTGAGCTTGCTGTTCCTGCTTCGGATATCGGAAAGAGGTCGACGATCGTGCAGAGGCCGTTCTTACGCAGTGACCCTGAGAACAAAAGCCAGCTTCCATTGCTGGTCAAGCCGTATCGCAAGACCTCAGGACTTTTATAATCATATCCTTTCAATCTATAATAAGTGCCTTGGAAATGACGGAACAGAACTGTAATGTTTCCTGATAGAGGAATAATTGCCAATGTGCAGCAGCTATTTTCTGTGTAGATGGACTACTCAAAATTATAGATCCACGACGGCTATTCGAATTTGATTCCAGTAAGCGAAGTGATTGTTGTCCAGCCATATATCAGTTTCACGACCTGCGAGATTACTGAGATAAGAGTTGAGTGAATTTCTCGATGTGAGCTTCGCAGAGCGCCGAGAAGTAAAACTCGTGCTCAGAGTTATGGGGTTGCACGAGGTTGTGAGCGATCTCGTGGGCTAGCGTGAAGTACCTGGGGCAGAACATTAGTTCGATAACTTCAGGCCATGATGATGCCTAACCAGGAAATGTAAGCCTGATTGATATCCCCATTCTTTACGTCTTGATCATCTACAATTGATAGTATTAGGAAAGCATGGAGCTCCAAATATGCACACGCACGCCATGCCTCGAAGAAGCGATAATTAAGAAAGAGACTGCCGTTCCGATTAAAAGCGATCAAGCCGCCCGCCAGGTCGTAAAAGATGTGAACTGCAGTCATCGGAAGACTATAGACGCTTGCGAGGGGCGTGACAATGTGAATAAAACGCGCAAGAGAATCACGTTTCCTTGCAATGAAGGTATGGGGTTCGGGAACATCTATACAACAACTGTGAATGCTGCATCGTGGAGGATAGTGGTATACTCACCCCGAGCGATGAAGATTTTCATTGTACCCATAACACCTGCACATCAATTAGCGTCATTAAGTTCAGGACCTAATCCAGTACTTACCGTTGTGATCAAGCTCAGCGACATGGCCGGAGACGTCACAATACCCCTCATTTAGAGATTCCTTGATCATTTGCATCTCGCGTCTGTTGTGTACTAGCTTCCCTTCCTCTGGTCTGCAACCTTTGATCGCCATCGCAACATTGGATCCTAGCAATATGTCAAGCAAGTGTCTTGACAAGTATGAAGTGAATTTCTCCAAGCTTACGAATGTTGCTCTGCGGAGTCACAGTTGGAGGTGTCCTAGGAGACTTCTAGTTCAAAAATATCGTCCCGCCTCAACAAATGACTCTCTTACCTCAGATTTGGAGATCGCCCCCGCGATGGAGTAAGAGCGTCTTCCGATGGACTGTTGAAGCCAGGTATCTTGCGCCTGATGTTCTGCAATGTGTTGTTCACAACATTTGGAATCATGGGATGTCGTCCGACGTCTTCATTGTCGACTGTATGTTGAGTGGGCGCATCGGGAGTAGACGACTTTGGTGGTGGCACTGCCGGAGCTGTAATAAGGGGTGGAGCCGGAACGGGTGGCAAAAAGGGTTTCGATGCTATTGCCTTGGGAGGTAATGTATCCCAACCCCCTGGGACTCTAGCGCGATGTGAGGGAGACAATGAACGGGTTTCAGGCTCCAAGCTCTGACTCATGCGTGGGTCAGGCACTGGCATCGATGTAAAGCTTCCTCTGGCTGCCTCCATCAACTTTCGATCGTTCTGTTGTTGTCTCAAAATCTTATCCACTGAAACAGCATTTCAGGGTTTCAGTAAACCGAGGGAACCAGGAGACGCACCGTTATAACCTCTCCGTTTCAGAGCCTTCAAGTCGGTCGAAAGGATAGTCATGAACAAGAGCGCATCATTCACTTTTACCGTCTCGAACAGCAGGCGACACAACGATGTCGCTACTCTACACGAGCCACGTTAACCTGCAGCTGATTCAACATGACTTAAAACACTTACTCATACATGTCCACTTGCGTGCTTCCTGAAAGCCATAGCTCAATAGGCCCATGACCCGAACGTTTAGCAGCCGCTGAGGCATCCTGCTCCATTTTCAAAGTATTATCTCCAAAGGAAAGCGATTTCACAACGGTCAATTTGCCGAAAACTCTGACTTTGAAATTTTCCTGGTTAGAAAGCCAGCTGAGAGAAACCTTAGTGCGCGCATGTGTATGTTCATGGAGGAACAACGGCAGCCTCTCTAACAGGAGTGCACGTGTGTCAGCTGCAGATTTGTTATGTTTTATCTCCGAGTTGACCCTGTAGTCTTCCTTCACGATAGCACTGAGGCGTTTGGAACCTAGAGTTGCATAGAAGTCTATGGGAGAGTTAGATCAACCTTAGTAGAGAGTCAAAGACACACTTTCGACGAGATCCTCTTGCGGTGCAGTATAGATAGACTCTCCAAATATCTGGTAAGCATTAGTATCGTCCGCGATTACAACATCCAGGGGCTTCCGAAGATCGTAAAGCAGCTCCCAGTCGTCCTCGTCGAGGTCTAGGGCTTTGTTTGATTCCTTCCGAGACTTTCTTTGCCGTCGAAAACCGAGCAGAATGGGAGAAATTTTCATTCGGGCGAGCGCGCCTGTAGATAGCAGACGGGTGTTGACAGCCAAGTTACGCAATTCAACGAGGTAACTGAGGAGAAAGTGAGTGTACATGGTAGCGGAAAGTTGGACCACATACTTTTCATAACCACCCGCCAAGTCGTAGAATCTCCGAGGATCGGTGACCAAAATATTGGCTACCTCTTCTACAGAAGGTTCTTGCTTGGAGCCACATGCACTCAAAAAGCTATTGGCGGAAGGGCCAAAATCCACAAAGACGAACAACTTTGAGTGAAACTGCCCCTTTGAAACCCCTCCAAGATAACATTGACTAGGAGAAAGCCAACGCAGCGCCTGCGAGCCAGGCTCCACCTGCGTAGGAACGATCGGCAGCGCCGAAATTATTGACAATTGGGACGAACTGAAGTCTGTATAACCGTCAGTAAAACCCCCATGTGTGCTAAGCGAAGCAAACCTGCAACATGGCCTGCTAGAATCTCAAACCATCGACGAGCGACGTTCTGATCTTGAGGAGGTGTTTTCTCAAGCAATGCCACAATCCTGGTAGCCGGTGGGTGTTCCTTCAAGCCTAGTTTGCTTACTGCAATATCACGAACGGTATCCTCAATCACTGAAAACCCAAGGACCTTCCACTGATGTGATGTGAATACCTATCAAGCGCGTCACATTAATTTATATTCATGATAAATACGTTCCCGCTGACCTCGTTCGGAGTTCCCATATAAGGCCCAAAGTCATTCACTGCCGGTATGAAGGCAATATGGCTAAAATTTTCACGTTTGTATTCCGGATATTTGGAAGGGATGCTGTCTATAAGGTATTTGAATGCTGCAGAACGTATGTCTGGCTCCGATGAAGCGCAGAGTTTGACGGTCAAGTCTAAAGGAGGATTTTTTCGCAGGCCGAGTCGATGGAGAAGCTTTGCTGGTAGGAAAACATGGTCTTCAATGAGGGATCAACATACGAGAGAAGAGACGGACCTTCTTCGGAGCTGCTCCGCCATTTGGTCTTCTCACCCCAATCGATAATCGGCAAACCAAGCTGACGATTTGTGACAGATGGTTCGTAAAGATCACTTGCCCTATATCGTGACTTCTTTCCTGGAAGAGCGTTCTCGCCTTCCTTTGAGAAAGCAGATGTCATCTGGAGTTTCGTAATCTCATCCGCAGTTAACGTGCTTTGGATAGTGACTAGATGTGTAATCAGATCTGAGATTGTCCAGTCCCCAGTTTTGACCATTCTGCCAGAACATGAATAGCTTTCTATGATATTACATACAGTGGCTTACCGATCAAAAACAACCTGAAGGTCTACATGCTTCCGGACGCCAACAAAGGAGAGCAGCTTCTCCACGTTGCCCTTGAGAGCACCGCCAGACGTAAAAGTCACGACAGGCAGATCGTTAAATATATTGGCGCTGGGAAAGTACGCCAACTGTGGCTTTTGTAGACCTGAAGATGTCGGAATGCACGATTTTTGGGTGAGTATAACCTTGATCTTTTCATGCGACTCCTTGGACAATGATGGCCATGTGCGAGCTAAAACGATCAAAACTCGCTCAGCCCATTCCGAAGACCTGGTTACATCTTGTTCCGGATTAGCATTCATGACGTCCGGTCTAAAGATGTGCTGTATCCAGTCGAGAATCGAAAATTCCCGCCACCCAAAAGATCTCAGCTGCTCCTGCGTAAAGTGTTTCGTGACGCTCAGAGGCATGAGAGTATCGGGCAAGGGCCCATCCAGTAGAATCATACGCTGATGAATGAAGTACTGCACCATCGAAAGGGGAATCGGCCTGGCATCATTCCCTGAGCCTAGACTAAGGATAGTGGCATTAAGAAGTTCGGTGCGAGCACGCGTAGTATCTTGCGTCGGATCTTGCTGTCCGACGCCAACCCACCACTTGAGACAATCGATGAGCTCTTCTTCGTTGAGTGGATGCTGACGAAGTTGAGCCAGAACATCCGAGAATGTAATATCTGTGATCAGTTCTTTGCTTTGTAGAGTTCTAATGGCAAGAGGAGCAGAAGATAGAACAGGGGCAGGAAGGACAGGCAGGTGTTTGAGGAACGACGAAAACATGGGATCAGGAGCGCGTACATCAGAGGCATCACGCACACCCGTTGTCGAAAGGACTTTGAGGGGCAAAGTGGAGCAACTGAAGAAAGCAGCCTCGAGGAAACGTGCGACATCGGAAGAAGGCGTTGAGACATGAAAAGTGAAAAATTTAAGGACATGCAAGAACCGATCGCGCAGCCAGTCGCCGAGTTGTGGGTCCGGATGAAAACCGTTCGTATTAGATGAACTTGTAGCTTCATTCCAGAGCACCCGAATATTTTCGAGCTCCATCTCGTATGCTGCTCGACACAGATAGCCGCCAACATACAACAGCTCTCTGTTCCATACTATATCACTATCAGTTATTGACTCAGTGGCGAACACGTAGATCCCACCTGCGACGTTACGGTCGCTGTAAATATGGTCAGATGGATGCATGGAGCAATGCAAATAGACTTACACTAAATCTATCGACTCGCGTTCGACCGTTGGGATAAATCTAGATGCCATATGACCGCCGATACCTGTTGTCTGTCCAGTTGCATGCCCCTACATTCCTTAGTCAACCTGAATCGTTTCCTTGAGATCGCTCTTACGATAAACACGTGTGCTTGGCCAGCACTGTACACATGAGTTACAGCCATGGACGCGTCCACATAAACAAGGCACTGACCCATTTAAATCAGCTCTGAGACCCTGGAAAACACTTCCACAAGATACGGGCTGGCTCTTCTCCTCTTCTATACTTACATTGTACTCGTCTTTTCCTGTCTGCAAAGGAATCAGTCGCAAGCCAAAATCAAGGTTGCGGATCAAAACCTACATAAATCAGGCTGTAATTCAAGTGATTGGGTGGGTTTTTCTTTGTAGATCGATGTAGTTCGCTCTGAAGTTTCTTATCCAGCTTCACGTCTACGTCTGCATTGAACATTGTGAGTGTGACACTTGAGGTGTATACTCCCGTGGGGTCTTTGTTAACTTGGGGTTGCGGCAGAGGCTTTGCGAGTACAGGCTGGTGATGTGACGTAAAAGTACTGAGAAGAGACGAGAAAAAACCGCCTTGAGAGACTTTGCGGGGTTCTCCGACTGGGAGGACGAGAGGCTTCTCAGTGCCAAGATCGTATACAGCATGCATGACTTGTGCCTGGATACGAGTAGCTAGAATAGTGCATCAGCCAAACAGACGACCAGTAACAAGGGGAAGTGCTCGCCAGCAGACTGCACGCTCTTCACACTCATCAAACCTAAACCGCTAGACTTTTTCAGCCCTTTGAGTAATCCAAGTTCCCTTGGAACACCCGGAGACTTGGTGAGATGGGCGAGGCGATGAGAGTCAAGAAAGACGCTGACTGAGCGAAGGTGGACCATGAATGTGATGCTGCTTGCAAGAAATCGCGTTAGATCGAAAGGCTGTGGAACAGGTCCCTGTTCACGGAGCGTCATCTCAAAAGAGGTCCACGGATTAGACTGGAGAACGTCTTTAGATGGCAGATCACCGCGCCGTACAAGGAGCTTCAAGAGGTCAGCTAATATTAAGTATCAATCGACGTACATACTTGGTCTCCAGTTTTATCCTTCCAGTAGAATTGCATTCCGTGACCTTGATCCTGTCAGAAAGATATATAAAAGATACCCGGAGGCATTCTTACCTCCTGAAATAACAAATGGTTCCTCAGTCACAGAGAACAGACTATAAAAGCCTGCAAGGATAATAGGAAATGAATTAAATCAATGGTATAGAGGAACATACCGACACCGAAGGCGCCAATCTTCTCTTCGTCTGGATTTCCCTCAGCTGTCCAAAATGAGTATAGAATTTATATCAACCAAGCTTCAGGTGCGCTACATACCAATTTTCCTAAGCCGATTCCAGTCCTCGTCGCGAAACACAATTCCGTTATTGCGAAAGGTCCACTGGGACACCTACAACGATCGATTAACAAACACGGAAGTTGCAGCAATATTGATATGGTACGGACCGGAGTTGTTTTGAGGTCTGGGAAACCCACACCGTCCTCTGGTTGCATCGCATCCTTACTGTTCTTTCGTCGCAGATACTCCTCTGTCTCAAAATGTATCTCAACCGCGGAAGACTGTGCGTCATCTGAGTTCTGAAGAAGTTCACGGAATACTGCAGGCTCGTCAGGGCTGCGGGATCAAACAAGAAACCAGCAGGTATAGTGCACCTGTGAATTCGCCCGAATATCGTGCCAACACCTTGTCGATCAATGCACGCTGATTAACTTCTACTGTCTCATCATAACCACTCGCCCACTGCCTTTGTTGCATATCAGCATCTCACGAGGAATCAAGCAGGCTTACGAGGGCGTCTCGATCACGAGCCATAGATTGGTTTCAACGCCACGCGCCTCCCCCGTGTAACGTGTTGCCGGCGGGTACTTGAATCAAGGCTGAATGGAATTGGGCTGGCGTCTTGCTTTTAAAGGTGTTCGATGACACTGGTAAGGTTCTGGAAGGGGGCTGGTGAGTCTAATCAAGCAAACAGAGAAGTTATGTACAGCCTTTGAGTGCTAAGTAGTATGGTACTTTACTACCAACTTACTAAGTATTGAAATTAGTAATATTTAGGGCTCGCTTCGTTCCACCATTGCAAACAAACATGGCATGACATTGACATTGCACGGGAGTCACTTCAAACTATGAGGGCAGCCACGTCTGGCCAAACATCCATAGTAAAATACTCAAGTAGAAGGAACAACGATCCTTATCAGCCTATAGTTACAATGGTCTGTCCAACAGCGCTCAAGCTTCTAGCGTGAACGTTCAACGCGGCCTGGGAGACTCGCAGATTGCCATGGCATACCGCGTGTTCACTCTGAATCTTGATTCTTTGACAATTCCGGGAATTCAGGTTTAGATGCCATGGCCCAAGTTGGGTGTAGGCATGCAAGTAGCACGTATGATGGGCGCGACACTCAATTCATTCCTGCCCTCATATATCATGTAAGGACTCGGAGAAGAAGGAAATTCATTTGAAATTGCTAAACTTACATGCCAGATCGCAATTACGTATGTACTCAAGTAACAAGTTACATGCTGTCGAGTTCGGTTACAATGCGGTTGGAAAGATGTGGTCGAGAAAGTTGATCACAGAATAAACTTTGAACCATTTTGCTATGGAGCGAACTAGGGTGTCATAGGGTGTCATGGAAGGTATCAAAATTGCAAGATAATTGATGGCATAGGAATGAATATACTGTTGATGCGACTGCAATGTTCCTTCCATGTAACAGATTTCTTCACAAATATACAGAAGTTTCAGGGAGCACAGCACCCCTACGCCCTGTAATAGCAGTCATAAACCGGAACCTCGTGGCAGGTCAGGGTCGGCGGGCATACAAATAGAATTCCAACCTGCACTAGAATTATTGGTTTCCTGTAAGCGCAACAGCAAACCATCCAAAAATAGCCATTAAGAAGCGCACCATCCACGCTGGGTCAGCGCCAACGCCGCGGCCTGGCCTGAGCTGCATCGCTAGAGCAACATCAAACTCAGGCACAGCGCGGTATGCGCGACTGCGAGGATGGATAAGCGGGGACAAAGGAGGTGCAGGAACAGAACTAGCGGCCCGCACAGACCAGGATGGACGCGCAGGGGGTTCACGAGCTTCAGGATCTATTGCTGGGTGTACACATGCGTGTGGAGGAGTGAATCGATCATCTGGGGTAGGGTCAAGTGCCGTTGTGATGGGTGATAAAGAAAGAACCCGCGAAGGTGAATCAGGTAACGGAAGGTCTTGCACGCCGAGAGACGACGGAATGTCTACAGCATCGTGGAACTTTTCGTCCTCTGAGTCTTCTTCTAAGGCATCGGAGGTGGTGATGGAGACATAGGACAATAGAGCGGACGTGCCAGCACTGAAATACGGGGGTTCCTCGGATTTCTCATTCAGTGCGCTCTGCATTACTGCTATAGCTGTTCCAGTGTCTGAATTTCTCCTGCAGGAAGATAACACTGCATGCTTTTCAACATGGGGCAGACTTTGCCAAGCCATGTGAGACCAAAGAATTTGGGTATGTAAGTGTTTGATGGCATACAATCTTAGGCCCACACAGGCCAGTGCAAGCAGCGCAATAGCGCATGAGAAGATGAGGAAGAGGGTAGAAGCAGAAGTCAAGAAATCTGCCTTCCCATATTTAGTGACGAGGTCTGGGAGGTTGTGCGTAGTTGGCACTTCATCTCCTGAGCCGACCACAGTTGCGATCCGTTGACCAAAAGGCCGAAGACCTTCTACGATAGTCGGCCCGTATACTGCATCAAACGAAAGGTAGCCATCATCTGCAGCAGCGGACGTGGCCCCGATGTCCAAGAGAGCGTCGTGATGGAAGTCACTACAGCAGCCCGTATCAGAAAAGTGTTTAAACAATAAATGCCAGCATAACTCACTCTGGATGTGATGAATGCAAACGAAAAACTACTTGCGCAGACTCTTGCATTTCTGCTGACATCCTACGACAGTCACTCACAGTTGTCCCTCGGAGCAAATAAATGGACTTACAGCTCGGAGTCCGGCAAAATTGGAAGACTCGAAACGACCAGCGTGAGCAGAGGGACAAAAAGAAGTGTAGTGAGTATCATGTCAACCTTGATAGGACTTCACCGGAAATGACAGAACGTTGGCTATTCAGTTGCGGGCGGAGGGGAGGTGCACCACTAGTGGAGGTGGAACAAAAACCCACCTCGTTCTACCTCGCTTCACGATACCGAAAACACGATGCAAAGTCGGAATAGGTCGGCATGCGGACATGTAAGTCGCGTCTCCATTTAGTTGTCACGTGCGGTTGTAATCCCCTTAAGTTGGTGCATTTGTCAGTGTCACCAGGTGACCCAGAGCCAACCTGTTGAATATTGAATGGCACCAACTTCAAGAAACCAGCGTCAACAATCAAAAGCATCCTTTCATCCATCTAATGACACTGCAACTTACCGAGATTTACTACTTTTTGAAGAGCGCCTCAAAACCAACGCCGCTCAGCTTCAACGCAGGAAGTCTAGGTATCAGCGTATGTTTTCACGACATCTATGTTGCTGAAGACACTGATGTCTATCCCTAGTGTTTCTATTCCATCTTCTGATAGCTATTGCATTCCTTCTCTCCGAAGTCCTTCTTCAGACGTCCTTTTTAGACATACCCTACGCGAACCTCCTCCGCAAAGTACTTCCAGATGTGTACGGTGGTGCTGAGAATTTAAAGCCCCACCCATACTTTGCATCAGGGCTCCTCTTTGTACTTGTAACTGCCCTCCTTCTCTTCTTTGCAAGTGGTATGTATGCTGAGAAAATTGCATATGCAAATAGGTCAGCCTTCATACAATGTATTCACCACTTAAAGATTTAGCGACGGTGCCGCAGATATGTTCCTCATGCGAATAAAGCCCTTCGAAATTTCAACATGTACCTGAATGTCCGACGTCCCCCCCTTCGTTCAACATTCTCCATCAGCCCCTTTCCTTTCGTTTTCCATCGACATACCCAGTCGCGAGCACCGTCCCCAACACCACGCCCATCCAATGCACCAGCTCCTATGGCTCCTATACCACCCGCAAACAGTCCACGTGGTGAACTCATTTTTTCTTCACGCGTTGACCGGGGCTTCAGGGAGAGCTATGAGAGATATCGAGCTGCATTTGAAAGGAAGCGGGATGAAAGAGAGAGGGACGAAAGAGGGAAGACGTGGACAGGACGAATCACGAACAAGATGCCGTGGAATCAACCGCCTAATGTGCCGCCTGCTTTAGCCGTACTTTCACGGACCATGTCTGGTCGCGGGCGGGGAAGCGTTGTCGGTACTCCGTTGGGGTCCAGGAGGTCGAGCCCTATGCCGAGGCCAGGGGCAAGAGATTCTCCTGCTGTGAGGACTATTGATTAACATCGATTAGGTAGATCTAATCAATATCGTCATTCGCTTTCGTTTGAAAAATAATCTCTTCATACTTTTATGACGTGCCCTTCGAGCCGACTAGGGCGAACAATATACTCGACGCCGCGTTCAGAAAGGTGAATGCATGCTCCACGGAAAGCTAATAGCAGATGCGCCTCGGCTCTGCCACTTGAAGAAAAGTTGTTGGTGCCTAATGAATTGTAATGATATTGGAGACGAACAGTGCCGTACACAGATTCTCTTTCTACTCGAAATCCAATCGCATAAGGAGCTCCATAATGACCGCTAGCCAACTATTCGCGGTCGTGCAAAATCCCGTTGAAATCTAGCACAACATCCGAAGGTAACAGTGCCCCATATCTATCAATCGCATATTAATGAACACCGTACGGTGGTGCATTCTCAGATGCTTCCAAAAGCGCCCCGTATTATATATGTAGGTTTGGGAAAGCGAAACATTTATGGTACGTGATTTTCAAGGTAGTACTTACATCCATGCCAGACATGACTTTGTAACATGATTTCATCGCCTGTAGCGCTGCCGCGGCTATAGACTTGATGTCGGTAACCGTGTTTCTCTCGACGTAAGCCCATCATGTGAGTCAAAAGAGGGTAAGTATGGGTCCTAGATATCCTCATACATTCAATCTGTCAGATTACTAAAACTTGATTAGGGTGCTTGTTCAAGTTCTCTTAATATTTACTTCGTTCACTACTGAGTCCGAAATTCCACGATTATTCTCGGTTGAGTTGTGGTGCATTACATGTGCTTCAGGGACATGACATTGGAAGCACCGACAATGCCAGGGTGGTATGCATCAGTTAGGCTACGGAGCTTCCAAAGACTCCATCTCCGTCGTGTCCGACTGATGGATGATGACATGACTCACGAAGGCTCTTATCCGGGTCTGAGGTGGGTAAGGGTTACTCAGGTAAACGCTACTTGCCATGAAAAGCCCGTGTTGCAAGTGTTTCACGTTACATGACGGAGAGAAAACTGCCTATCAAGTTGTTAGCATGGATGGGACAACTTCTGAAAGGATATCATTTGCGGTCTTGGAACTTCGAAGTACTCCTTAAGACAGCAAGCGTCGCGGCAAATACGGCACTTACATTGCGTAAATTATTCATTACATGCCCCATTTCTGAGCTTGTCAAGCATGGATCCAACACGTCATCTAACATCTGGGGTAGCATGCGGGCGAACCATCAAATCGATGTCATACGCACGCGGGGTCGTGGTGATTCATGATGCCTCCCGCGATGGGTTCTGCATTACCTTTTAAACATATATTATGTAAGACATCCGATTGATGCACAGATGCAGAGTCTGAATCTCTTGTTTTCAGTGTGCATCTCAGTGCTAAATATTAAATAGCTATGCCTCACAGTCATCACTCTCACTCCGGACAGTTCTGTAGGCATGCCCTCGGATCCTTAGAAGAAGTTGTATCGGAAGCCATCAAACAACGTTTTGAGGTGTATGGTTTGACAGAACATGTACCCCGCTACAGGCTAGAAGATCTGTATCCAGAGGAGGTAGGTTTTCCTCCTCAAACTAGGCTTTACATCTAAATCTATTTGTCAGAGAGAGCTATCCCTTGATGACCTGTCAAAGCAGTTCCTGAGTTTTCTTAACGAAGCTCATCGACTGAAGGAGGTTTATGCCCCCCAGATCACTTTATTGGTTGGACTCGAGACAGAGTACATTACCGATCATGACCTCAATCATCTTCAAAAGCTCCTAAAGGATAATGAGAGGCGCATCGATTATATCGTTGGATCCGTCCATCATGTCAGCACTATCCCTATCGACTTTGATCGTGTCACATATGAAAAGGCTTTGGCCAACTTCTCGAATGAAGAGGGCGTTTATCTTCTCGGAAACGATCAAATGGAACGCTTTCTGTCTACATACTTCGATGCACAGCATCAGTTGATGCGGCAGTTTCAGCCAGAGATTATTGGCCATCTCGATTTGTGCAGACTCTACACCCCTTCCCTCGATCTTAAGCAGTACCCCATCGCCTGGGGCAAGCTAATCAGGAACATCGAGGAAGCTACGCGGTACGGCGCACTTTTTGAGATTAATGCTGCCGCGTTCAAGAAGGGGTGGACTTCGCCGTACCCTGGGAAAGATGTGGTAGCGGTCAGTAACAAGTGTCATGTTGTATCAATCGTTACTTCCTTACCGTGCTTAGCTTATCCAGGAGAAAACTGGTCGATTTGCTTTGTCTGATGACAGTCACGGACCGCAGACTGTCGGGCAGTATTATCTGGATGTGGCAGGACTATCTGGTTCATGTAGGAATCACTGAACTTTGGTGTTTGGACCGTTCATCAGAGCCAAATCACAATGGGAGGTACATATCTCCCAGGAGAATTGAAGGTGATTGGCGACTCCATGCCTTCTGGAAACATAGGGAAGGTGAAAAGCGCAAAATCACTTTTCAATAAATACGAAATGGGTTTGGCGAAAGTTTTATTGAAGTATGTTTTGCAACGGCTTGAAGTACTTCGATCTTATCTTTGATCTTTTCTGCCCCCAAGATGCAGTCTAGCCAAAGCTCGCGATTTTTCATTTTCTAATTGACCATGCTTTGCTTCATGGATGCTGCTACGTTTCCGTCTAGCATTAAATCATTATCCGTAATGCACATTTCGGACTGCAGGTCGCTTGACAGAACATGCCTGAATGGGAGCGCAATGCCTTTAAATCCTATTACGGCGTGCGGTGTTATGCTGTGAGGAAGCGATCAGAGTCCTCTCGTCGTCCGGTGCCAATTAATTTGCTTGTACGCTGCTTCAAATCAGGCGCAAATCAGGCGCGGTGAGCTTGCATACGTAAAAAGTTCGCATCATGGACGGACACTTAACACAATTTAGGATGACCACGATGGCGCACAACCACCTGTATTTCCACGGTGCTACATTTGACAGTTGGAGAGCACATCGCAGAAGCATTCAAACTTATGACAGTTACCTTTCACTGCTACTAGCTTAACGCCCAAATACTCTGAATCAAGATCTCGATTTTCCCTTGGACCCGCGATCCTCATTGCGTGTCATCAATCTCAGATGTGGGTCAGCCATGCTGCTCAAGATAAGATTCATACGTCTTCGCATCATGTACTCGCCTTTGACGTGCTTCTCGATGCAAGGTGCTCGGCGTGTCAAAGTTTAATGCCCCAACTTCGCAATCCGTACCCCGCATTGACTTTGACATCACTTAACCCCGCAGTCATCAGACTAGCCTCTCACGAGAATAATTTTTTCCTGGTGATCTCTTATTGCATGTGCGTGATGGGGGACATGCAGTGGCAAGATTTAAAGGGTCGCGAACAGAGTGTCTTCAGCTTAACGATCCCACCCTTCCACTGGACATCTCTCATGTGAGGGCGATTCTGACGCTTTCTTCTAGCGCGACTAACTTGCGTTACAGTTAACATGTGCCACCGTCAGGTTCAGTGTGCCAGACACGGTTGCGGTCACGATGAGCCCATCGGGGACGGGGGGAAGGTTAGCCAATGCAGTGATATTGCATTTGCACTTTGAAGTCACTGACAACAACTGAAAGGTGGACTGTCAATCCTCTCAATGTCGATATAGTGCTGCACATCCACGAGGCTGTCCAATTTGCCCTAACACATGTGTTCAATAGTTTGTTGCACCGTAATATCTAAAGATCTAACGACTGACTGTGATTTTGTCCCACACCAGCATGGGCAGAGCCCAAACTATCGTCGTGCGAAATGGAAATCAAATGTGCTTCCATTGTGCTAGACCAAACGCATAAAAGATCGGACCCGCTGTTGTCGCAGCTACCAAAAGGGTCTTCACCCCGCCATTGCCGATCACAGTTTCCTGTCCAATCACTTTATACTCGCAGTCCGATCTTGGATTGGCGTTCGTAACTACCATTATTTTTGATTGAGTTAAGCATTAGGCACATCCAAACTCTTAGGTCAAGGGCATCGATCATACTTGTACTTACTTATGCTTAGTACTAGTCTTCCAGTCGCTGAGGCCCAAGGGCCAGCCAACTATGTAGTCATCAATACTCAAATTGAGATGCCTTCTTTCACTTCCCGAATTTCTACCACGTTTGCAGGCATTCATAGTCCCACGAGGAGACTCGGAAGCGTATAGCCTCGTAGAGCAGTGTGGAGTACCAGCTTCGCGGGAACCTGAATCGGCGTACAATCTGACGGAGTTATGCCCTTACTTTTTCGGCTGTTGATTGAATGTCGTCGTCACGAGTCTTTTTACATAAGGCGTTTGTACAGGCAAAGGGGTCGATCACTGATACAGTAGTCTCCCCTAGAAAGACTATACTTTACGTATGGAAGGATAATAGAAGCCTTGAAACCAGTCAATTGAATTGTACACGAAGAGCTTATGTAAGTGGTTTCGGATCCTTTTGTTGCAACAAGATGTGGCTGGCAGTGTTATGGTATGTTATGTAGCTTCTCTATGACTTTTGGACTTCCATATACTTATCTTGGGTAGTATGAATTCCGATAAGTATTAGATACGGTTAATCCAAACCATGAACTTAACTGCATTCTCTGGTCCATCTTTGCAGGCAGCATATCTTCGCACTCTTCCCGCCATTAGAGAACGATGCTCAAATGTACATGCCATGGCGCAACAGGGAAAGCTGGAGTATTTTGATTATTGCCCGGATCATGAATCGTCCGTTGTGAATTACTGCCTCGAAATCATGAAGGTCCCGCCTCGAGTTGACTCCCAGTCGTTACTTATAGCTGACACATGTTTCAGAGGGACTTTCCCGCAGCTGATGGCGGTGTTGACTTTGCATCTGTAAGGCGTTGTATTTCTGGTGATCAGCCAGTGTTAAACTTAGAATCACATGAATAGATCCCACCGCATGGGAGATGGAGGCATCTAGATGCGGGAAAATCGCGTATAGCGCCTTTGATGGCGAAATGGGATGAAGAACGAAGGTCGCCAGTCAGCGAGAAAGAAAAATGCAAAAGGTTGATTGATTTATTCCTTGTTTCTGTCCTACTGGATGCTGGGGCTGGCAACAAATGGTCATATAACGAGTCAGATGGGGAAAGTTACAGTCGTTCGGAAGGGCTCGCGGTTGCAACTGTACATATGTTTGACCAAGGTCTTTTTTCGGGATCTCCTGCAGCTCAGCCCCATCGCGTCGATGGTAAGGGGGATATCTTCCGTGTGTGGAGTTATCATCTGATTTTCCTACTTCAAGCGCAGGGATTGTCTCAGATAAATGAATCAAGAATTGCCACCGCTATGCAAGTTAGCGATGCCAATCCGATGGTTGGTCTGTCTGGCCGAACTTCGCTCCTGGTCAATCTCAAGACCGCATTGGAGTCTAACCCTCGCTTGTTCGGTTCTGATGCTAGACCAGGAAATATCATTGGTATTACTCACTGTTCACTCCTTGATCAGGCGGTTTATCCCTTCTGATGTTCAGACTTCCTGGAATCTGAATCGAAGCTCGATGGTTCATCCCTGCGTGTCCATGTCTCATCGCTGTGGGGAGTTTTACTTGAGGGTTTAGCTCTGATTTGGCCTGCAAGATATTCCATCGGTGGAGTACAGCTCGGAGATGCGTGGCCGTGTTCTGTGCTCGCCACGGTTGGACAAGCTGAGGGAGACGACTTCGTACCGTTCCACAAACTAACGGGATGGATCACATACAGCTTGATTGAGCCTATGGAAAAGATTCTCAAGTGGAAATTTGACGGCATCGAGGACATGACTGGTCTTCCGGAATATAGAAACGGTACATATGATGTACCTTAGTATGACAACTGCCATTGACGTTTGATCTAGGAGGTTTGCTGATCGACTTTGGCGTTCTTACCCTCAAACCAGGCCTTCAGGCGCTCGCAAACACTAGCGGTATTCCATGTCTTCCACCATCACACAGTGCTGTAGTTGAATGGCGGGCAATGACGGTGATTGAACTGTGAGTCATTAGTGGAACCGTCCCAAAATTATACTGAAGTTCCTGGGCAGGGATCGCATCGCCGACGGGATCCGACGTCAAGCTGGTGTGAACTCTTGTGATCTAACCCTTGCCCAAGTCCTAGAAAGCGCAACGTGGAAAGGAGGGAGAGAAATTGCCAAGCAGCTCCGGCCCTTGACCGGCGGACCACCCATCGAGATAGAGAGCGACGGGACTGTTTTTTGAGGCTGTGGCATTCTTCCGGAAAGCATCAAAGCATATATGTATAACTGTAGTTCAACATTGGAAGTACCCTGGTGACCAGGAAAGCAATCAGGTTCATGTACGTTTCAATTCCCTAGCTAGGCGCCAGCACAGGACAAAAGCTACGGCCGCGGCCACGCCTCCCAACCTGATTTAGTTGTGGTCAGCTGCTTCACTGGCGTGCATGACGCCATTGGCACCCACCGAAAGATTATTGCGATTGAATTGGGACCTGTTTTTACAGAGGGATCTTTGTCTGGGTTTAAAATCTGTCGCATGACATCTCCTGACGTAGCGATTGTACTATCGACAGGTATAGCATTTCCCGGATGATGACCGTGTAGGACAGATTTCTGGGGATCAAATATTGCAAAGATGATCGACGACAAGCCAGTGACGAGAAATTGGGGTACGACGATGAACATATTATGAATGCCCTAGTAACGTTGATTAGATCTGACAGGAACAAGAATCTGAAGCACTGACGAGAATGGCACCAGCCTGCGAGCTTAAGCCATTGAGATTCTTTTTTGGCCTATGAGGCGATGTACCTTGAGATATTTGAGTCGATGAGACATTTATATCCATCTGGCTGATTCGTGCTTCGTGATTTATTATGATTCTCGGATAGCCGCCATCCTCTTGTTCCGGCGACACAGGCCTCGAGTATGTCGGGTCTTCCAGGTCAGGATTGACGAGATGCTGGGTTTCATCAGCATCTTGCCCATCATCGTCCGTCCTGGATCTCAGATTCGAGCGCGTGTCCTCGAGATATATCGAAGTCGTCTCTTCGTCAGTTGCGGGATGAGACAATATTGCCTCCGCGAGCTGAGAATGGTATGGAATCAGATAATAGTAGGGTGATATTTAGGGTTTGGATGATGACGTACCAACGTGAATGGGGCCCACTGTGCTATGGCCCAACAAAATCCGGTCACTGACATGATGAAAGTAGCACCCCCAACGCTTGATACAACGCTTCACAGGTCAAATTATCATCAAAACCATCACTTGCTTTGACGTGTAGAGACTTACAACGTGGCAGCCATGCAGAATGCGAATATGAAGAGAGAGAATGCCCAGAGTGTAGCCAGGTGAACCCGAACATGTTCCAGCCACGACTTCTTCAGTTGAAGAGGAGTCAATATAGCGACTTCTTCTTTAGCACAGGCGACGAAGAAAGGCATAATGATGTTTGCTGCGAGGGACACCAGCGCGCTGTAGAATAGTGCACGCGCGCCAAGACGTGTAGCCTCCTCTTCTAATATGTTAGCTGAAATATCGTCTGCTGGGGGAGGGGAAACCGATTTGTGCAGTTCGCCGATATACACAGTAGTGTAGAATAAAACAGGGAACCATGCTAGCCATGCACTATCAAGCTATCGCCGTCAGATAAATGGAGCGTTATTCGGCACAAACGCACAAAAATTGGATATAACACTGTAAGATAGGTCAATAGACATGGCGCGGTGAGAGTATATGCTGCGTACGATCTGTCTTATTACTCGAGGTAATCTTGTTAGAGTATTCCATATATCATATATTTCTTTCTTCAGACCCTTGTCGCGGGAGCTATGGCCGAGTGAGACAAACACCAAGTAAATATTGAGATGACACACTGGGTTGCAACAAGTATCCTCTCTTTGACGCAAATGGAGGTCAACAGATGAGTGAATACGAGTAACAGAGACGCGATGACTGCTAAATTTTCTAGTTGAGCATGACCAAGGAAAGGTAACCATCGAGGAAGATCTATTTCTCCCCTGTGATAAAATCTGAGTGCCAAAGGCCACGACTCTGCATAAAAACTCACGCGAAGAATCCGAGTACGCTGCCAATGGCCAGCATTCGAGCGGCCCATGCATTACCACTAGGCTGGTCTGATGGGGGTAGGGTGTCAACCAGGAGAGCACGGTCTAGAGCCTGCACTGCGAATACATTTTGGTTTCATCGTACAATACAGAGTTTGCGAGGACAAACCTGCGTTAATGGAAAAATCTATGCAATATATCGATAGGATAGCGAGCCATATACTAAGTGAATCATGCTGACAAATTCAGTATGGTCTGTCAGTTGTATGGAAGAATGCACGCACTGAGGATGATCCTGGCGTTGCAAACAAAGCAGCAAATGGGCGAGTGTATCCGAACAGAAGGGTCGCAACACAACACAATGCTGCACCAATACCAATTAAAGGTCGCCGTCTGCCAAAGCGTGACTTTGAATTATCTGCTAGCACGCCTAAAGAAACGTTGAGTGGGCTGAAGAATAGGAAATGCAGGAAAGGTACCTATCAAAGGCTGGACAATGAGGCCAGAGAGGGGGCCGGCAAGGAAGACCACTGCCATTAGTGGTTTTGACAGACCGAGGGACAACAAGTAGGGGGAAGCTTGCAATATGCAGTAGTATTGAACAACCATCTAGCAAGGGTGTAGGCTAATCATTCACCATATGACATCTCAACCGACCACAAGACCTGCACTCCCAAAAGTCCGACAGTAAGAGTGGGGAGGCGTGTCAACGGGGGTCCCAAAATCCTGGCTCTTCCTATCCACCGGGATTCATCATCGAGGGAATCTTCAGCGAAGGGTAGAACAGAAAAGCCGGTCATTCTTGCCGAGTGTGCCTGGCCAGTAAGCTGGCTGTCTGCTGCAGGATTAGCTTGCAATTGATAGTAGTTGGTTTTACTTATAAGGCGTGACGCTCCCGCTGCGCGGCTGCCAACCTGGATTGCCTTTTCGAGATCGAAGCCTTTACATAAATTGTTGCCATCACTAGTGGTCACCGCAGGACATCAATTTGCAGGAGCTAATCTATAGTGCTAAATGCTGGCCCGCACAGTCCTTCGTCCAAGGATACTTAATTTCAATTGCTTGTTCCATTCATCATCCCGTATCAACAGGCAATTGTTTGACCCATCCACTGTTGAACGTGTCTCGGAAGATGTGGACGTCTGCATCGTCGGAGCTGGCCCTGCTGGCCTTAGCACCGCGATTCGACTAAAGCAGTTGGAACAGAAATTAGGAAAAGAATTCAGGGTCGTTGTACTGGAAAAGGGTGCTGAAGTAGGTGCGTATTCCTAACACTGAACTTTTCCCGTGTAAATGTAACTCGTCCCAGGCTCCCATATCCTCTCCGGAGCTGTCATCGAGCCTCGAGCACTCGACGAGCTCTTGCCAGATTGGGCCCTCCGCGATGACAACCCACTCACGCAGTCAGCAACGTCCTCTCACATGCGATTCCTCACAAAGTCGCTCTCGATACCTATACCCCATCCCCCTCAAATGTCAAACCAAGGCAATTACATCGTCTCGCTCTCTCGTTTCGCTGCATGGCTCGGGAACATCGCGGAGGAAATGGGTGTCGAGGTTTACCCTGGGTTCGCCGGAGCAGGGGTGGTTTACGCAGATGATGGAAGCGTTGCTGGTGTTAAGACGAATGAAGTTGGTCTGGACAAACTAGGATGCATGAAGGAGTCTTTTGAGCCTGGAATGGAGTTTCGTGCCAAGGTTACCCTTATCGCGGAAGGCGCGCACGGCTCCATCGCCAAGGAACTCATTCAAAATTTCAATCTTCGACAAAATTCCGATCCACAAACATATGGCATTGGCCTCAAAGAAGTTTGGCGCGTGGATCCGACCCAATATCGACCTGGTGAAGTTGTTCATACCATGGGCTGGCCCCTTGACTTCAGGACATATGGCGGTGGTTGGGTTTACCACATGGCTGATGGGCTTGTCAGCTTAGGCCTTGTAATCGGACTCGACTATGCCAACCCATATCTGAGTCCTTATAAAGAATTTCAGGTACGTTCTTTTTAATTGTTGCACACGTCCCTCTGATATCCCATTCAAGCGCATGAAACACCATCCATATTTCGCGCAGCTTCTATCTGGGAACTCCACCAGGATAGCATATGGTGGACGTTCGCTCAACGAAGGCGGCCTTCAATCTGTACCTCAGCTTTACTTCCCTGGTGGTGCCCTGGTTGGTTGCTCGGCTGGTTTCGTCAACATCGCAAAAATTAAAGGCACCCATAATGCGATGAAGAGCGGTATGTTGGCTGCCGAAGCAGCAGCAGCAGTTCTGTCTCAGGACTCTAGCAGTGGACCCGCAGACATGTCACAGTACGAAACCGCACTGAAGAATAGTTGGGTTTGGTCAGACCTCAACGAGGTTCGTAACTTGCGTGAAAGCTTCCACACTCCCTTGGGTATCTGGGGAGGTATTATGTACTCTGGCGTCGATTCTCTTCTTCTTAAAGGACGTACTCCTTGGACTTTCCGCAATCGAGAAAGATTGACGGATGCACAGCATACTCAACCCGCGTACCGATTCAATCCCATCAACTATCCTCCCCCGCAGCCCCCGTTATCGACAGATTTGCTGACTTCGTTGACTTTAACCGGCACGAACCATGCAGAAGACCAGCCTGTGCATCTACGTGTGCGCAAAGACGGCGATGAGGATACCGCCCTTCGAAAGTTGCATGTCCAGCGCAACGTGAGCGAGTATGCTGGGTTATTGCAACGGGCTTGCCCTGCTGGCGTTTACGAATATGTTGAAGATGAGACTGCAACAGATGGGTGGAATGGACATAAATTAGTAATAAACTCTCAGGTGCATCTCATCTTCGAACCCTGTGCCATGTCTTATGTATGTCATTGCAGAACTGTATCCACTGCAAGTTATGTGATATCAAGGTCCCCACACAGGATATCACATGGACAGTTCCCGAGGGAGGTGGAGGTCCAAAGTACAGTGAGTGTGTTTTGCAGACTTCTTCCATTGTGATGGCTAATCTTAATCTCATCATTAAGCCATTACTTGACGGTATGATATATAGTGCAGTACTTGTAGCTCTACTTTGTGATTAGTAATTACATCTGAGTGCACACCGAGTCACAATTGCAAGCACGTTTTTGGTAATTTCAGGTATCAACCGTTTTGGAAAGCACGATAATCTAAGACTCATCGGCTGAGCATCCTCAGCTGTATACTTAGTTGCGTTTCTTGAAAGTTTTATCGACTGCCCATACTTGCCATGCGGTATTATGAACAGAGATATCCAGAAGTCGATGAGCTCGTCATGGTCCAAGTCCGCCAGATTGCGGAAATGGGTGCATATGTCAAACTGGTTCGCACCATTCATCTGTACCTTCATTGTCATGCTGATCCATCCATGTAACACAAGCTCGAATACGACAACATCGAAGGAATGATCCTTCTTTCAGAGCTTTCCCGTAGACGTATCCGATCAATACAAAAGCTCATCCGTGTTGGCCGTAATGAAGTCGTAGTGGTGCTTCGTGTAGACAGGGAAAAAGGTATGCTGATCATCCAGTCTAACCATGCTCAATAAGCGTAGCATAATCTGTGCGCACAGGCTACATCGATCTATCAAAACGTCGTGTTTCCCCTGAGGACATCATCAAGTGTGAGGAACGGTACATGAAGTCAAAAGCTGTCGCATCGATCATGCGGCATGTTGCGTCGAAGCTACCATCGATGGATGCAGACGCCTCTATTTCTCCCGAGGACGAGGCGGTGGAGAAGGAGACGAAGAAGTCTAGGCGCGCGGCGAAGAAGGACAATCCTGAGGAGGCTGCGGCTGCCATGGCTGCTGAAGAGGCTGCTGTGCCGCACGACGGCTCGAACGAGGAAGAAAGGTTGGAAAAACTGTATGAGCAAGTGGCATGGCCACTTGGTCATAAATATGGCCACACATACGATGCGTTTAAGCTTGCTTTGACGTGTGTCCTTCCCTTTTTTACCTCCTGCGGGGGCTGACGAGACCAGCGAGCAAGAGACTGTATTTTCCTCCATTCCAAACCCTGTCTCATCGGCAGCCATATCTATTCTCATGGGCACCATCGCACGGCGGTTGACACCCCAGCCTATCAAGCTGCGCGCTGATATCGAGCTCACATGCTACACCCCTGCCGGCATCGACGCCATCAAAAAAGCTCTGAGGGCAGGTGAAGCGCAAAGCAACGAAACGGTGCCGATTAAAGCCAAGCTTGTAGCCCCTCCACTTTATGTTCTCAGCACAAACGCAACAGACAAGGTTTGTCTTTATCGTTCTCGATTACAAAGCTGTCTGAGATAATTTATAGTACGCTGCTGTTGATCGTTTGGAACGCGCAATTGAGTCGATTCTGGGCACGATCGAGGGTCAAGGTGGAAACCTAGTTGTAAAGATGAAGGTGCAGTGCAATTTTCTACTACACGTCATCTATATTCTGACACCCTTTGCTACTTTCCTTTCAGCCAAAAGCTGTCTCTGAGACGGAAGAGCAGGATCTCGCACAGCTCATGGCCAAAGCAGGTCAAGAGAATGCAGAAGTCTCTGGTGACGAGGATGACGAGGAGGGGGTCTAGTTCATCCTTTGTGGTCTCAGGTACATTTCTCGATGGTGGTGGCTTATCTCGAACCAAATTGTTTCCTGAGGCCCGGGTGTAGACCATTAAGCTGCCTAATGGCGGTGTCGAATTTTACCTTGAGATATGGCATGAAGTTGTGAGTTTTTTAGAAAGTTTGAGAGTTGTGGAGCCTGGGAGTTCGAGTTCGTCAGATAGTGTTGGGATCATGTGTGCCCTGGTAGGCCATGCCTCTATGCTGTTGAATCGCACAAATACTATTTCTGTCCCCCTGGAGCGACTCGAGAATTGCTGCCTGCGTCGGCAGAAACCTTGGTTGACCTAAATGTTGAGTTGGTGTTCTAACATGAGAGTTTGTTTCAGACTCGGCAGGATTCTAAACACTATGGATGAATCAATGTGTACGAATCCAACACCCGTTGTGCCTTCGCAAAAGGAGCGCTTCGCGCTCCTTTTTAGCTTCCTGGCCTTGGCTGCATCCTAATACAAAGCAGTGCTTCGCACTCCTTTGGCTTTGGGAGGTGCTGCAACTTCCTAACAATTCATAGTAGATTTTGAAATAATTTACATTTTGGGAGCAGGATACCACCTCCCATTCCCCTGTGCTCTCATTTATTTACTGACATGTATATACATTTACATTACCCTGCTCCTTTTTCTTCCTGGCCTCAGCAGGATCCTTATAACCACAGTAGAATTACATTAAGGTTGAGCAGAATTTTGACAAAAGTACACAATATATAAATCAATTATCAGTATGATCAGTCAGTCCTCTGAATACTCCTTGATAGACTGTGTCATGCTACATCAGCAAAACCCTGAGTGGCTGTATCATAGGCACCACACAGTGCTGCACAGCCACTCAGGGTTCACAGGGAAGCTCCATGCACAGCCACAACACTACACTTCGGATTTGTCATGCTGTGTGTCGGTTACCCAATATGGTACAGGGTAGGTAGCATTGCA